>NC_083637.1:11464108-11780775 GCF_963576545.1 Limanda limanda
TAGTACCTTTGTCTACATACTGTAACTGGACTTGCTAAGATATTTCACTGCAGAGTTGGAAAGCTTCTTCTTCATAATGAGGGTGCAGCTCTACAAAAGCAACTCTAAACTGCTATATAATAATAGGTGACACTACTGACACAAGCAATCATATCATGATCATAAACATTCTCACTTCATGTTTGGTAACTTTCCGAAACCGCGTCTTCGAGAATCATTGCCGCAGGGTGGTGAAACCATCTGTGATGATTTACCATGAGTCAGCTAATGCAGTGGTGACGCTTAAAGCTTACCTGGGGAAGTCCCTGGCTTGTCGTGGCCCAGCTGTCCACAGCTGTTAGAGCCAGATGTGTACACGCTGCCATCATACAACAGGAACATTGAGTATTGTCCTCCACACGCGACCTCCTTCAGGCCCCGGCCAATGAACACGTGACAGTTCTTTGGCTCAAACAAGGGGTTCCTCTCCAGCCCAATACCCAGCTGTCCATCCTTTGCGTTCCCCCAACACAGCATGTTGAGAAGGGGAGAGGGGCTGAGCTCCAATCTGAAGAGGCAGAGGGAGTGGCGGCCAGAAGGATGAGGACTGTAACGTTCAGGCTTGAGAGCAGCCCCGCTTCCTCCTCTTCATGTAAATTCCAACCCTGGAGATAAGACAGAAGAGAATGAGGGTGACACTCTGATCACTGGGCTCCATGGATGATCCCTGGGGATGTTTTTTAAGAATAGAGCGAGGGTGGATTCAGAGGTGAGGGTGGCTCTGTGTGAGAATGATGTAAGTGCTATGACAGAAGAACATGCAGTGTGTTTAAATAAACCCTGTCAGTGTAATCCTGGCTTAAGCAGCTCCAAGCGGCCCTGCCTTCTTGTCAATCCACTTGCAATACATGCATGCCCCTGTTCGAGTCAGCCACGGATAATAAACAGAGAGAATTTACAGAATAATACAAAAAAATTATATAAATCAGGAGACAGAAAGAAGAGGAGATGGCAGCCTCATCTGACCCTGTTTGAAAGTCGCTTGTCCGTCTCCACTATGGATAACATTACCTGCACTTGACTGCCAGATTATTATTATCTACAACTGATGCAATTGATCCACCAGCCTGTAAATAAATCCTACATCCATTAAGGTTATAGTAAGAGCTGATGCATGTAGTTGACTACTTGATTAGTCAATTAAAGGTTCATTTTTTGAAGATAACCTAAACCAAAACGTTCCTTCTTTTAATGTTATTCTTAGCTGAGCTATCATTTCCACGGCTCACTTGGTTGGTTTTTAATCTTATTTTAACCATGTAAACAATATAAGTTGAATGTTCACTTACACACAAAAGTAAAAGTAAACAATTCAGTAAATTTGCCTTTATTCAAAAAGAAAGGACAACTTGAGTTATAATGTAAATGTATCAACTAAGCTGGATAGTTAGGGATACCTAACATATAACATATCCCTGCTGTAACTTTCAAGATCAGTTATCAGTTAATAACGACTGGGTTGCCAAGACAACTAATGAGCAAGAAGTGTGACTTGATTTTATCTATAGTTTCTCTAAAAGACCAGGACAACAAGAATACATCTTTGTTGATAACACAATTTCAATAAATGTACAACTAGTCTGTATTTGTAAACCCACGTGACGTTGGATACACATGGGGTCTTTGGGCCCATAGACAGTCAGTAGTGGGTGGTAATCCAGTATTTTTTGGAGGGGGGGGGGGTCTCCCTGATGGATTAAAGAGCTCCTTTGAAAGCTGAAGAGGGACTTCCCACAACATGTCATCAGTAAACACGGTCATTAATAATACCTACTATCTGATCAGTATATAATTCTAACATTACTAACTGAAAACAAACAGTGCTTTGTCAGAGAGTGAGACCGAAACTGCAATCCCAATACGATGCAGATCTGTAACGACATGGTTATAACGACACGTTGAGCAGCCGTTCAGGACAAAGACTGAATCTGCATCGAGTGTTCAGACCGAATCAACCCAAACTCAACACGTGCACTGACATTCTGTGTTTAACCCGTTTGTTAATGGAGCCACAGCCACCGAGCTGCTGACAGCAGTGAGGCTAACTAAGCCTAGCAAGCAGCAGCAGCAGCTCTGCCTGTCAGGCTGGAGGCTGCACCACCGGAAGCCCTCCTCGCCCATGGCCACATTATAGATGAACGTATGTTGTCATGAGTGACTCGTCAAAAAATATAAACGAAAAATAAAAAAGGGCGTGTTTACCTGCACAGATGCATCCTGTGGTGTAGCGTCTGGTTTCGCTTTAGCTCAGAGTACAAACGCGGAAGTGCAACCCCCGTCTACGTCACTGTGCTTCACGGGATGTGATTGGTCCGTTTTGGGGGCTGTAGTCTTGACAGGTCCGTGTACACAGGGGGACACCAGACTCCCCCCAGGGGGCCCCAAGAACCCCAGGTTTACCCCGAGCCTGTTGGGTCATTTTATTCATATAAAGAGAATAAGTTGTAGCATGACAAGTCCCCCATCTTCCATCTTGTGGAGCGACTCTCCAGATACGATACCAGAGAGACTTTCCAAAAAGTGAAGAAATCAGTGTGCTTGTTTCTATTTCTATATCTATATCTGTCTATCTATCTATCAATCTATCTATCTTTAAATATATCTATCCATCAATACATTCATCAATATCTCTCTCCATCTATCTATCTATCTATCTATCTATCTATCTATCTATCTATCTATCTATCTATCTATCTATCTATCTATCTATCTATCTATCTATCTATCTATCTATCTATCTATCTATCTATCTATCTATCTATCTATCTATCTATCTATCTATCTATCTATCTATCTATCTATCTATCTATCTATCTATCTATCTATCTATCTATCTATCTATCTATCTATCTATCTATCTATCTATCTATCTATCTATCTATCTATCTATCTATCTATCTATCTATCTATCTATCTATCTATCTATCTATCTATCTATCTATCTATCTATCTATCTATCTATCTATCTATCTATCTATCCATCTCTCTATCTATCCATCCATCTTTCTTTCTTTCTATATATATATATTTAAGTCATTCTTTTATTAGAGGTACATTTCATATCAACCAAAAAGTGAAGAAATCAGTGTGCCTTTTGCTATATCTATATCTATATCTATATCTATATCTATATCTATATCTATATCTATATCTATATCTATATCTATATCTATATCTATATCTATATCTATATCTATATCTATATCTATCAATCTATCTATCTTTATATATATATATCCATCAATACATTCATCAATATCTCTCTCCATCTATCTATCTATCTATCTATCTATCTATCTATCTATCTATCTATCTATCTATCTATCTATCTATCTATCTATCTATCTATCTATCTATCTATCTATCTATCTATCTATCTATCTATCTATCTATCTATCTATCTATCTATCTATCTATCTATCTATCTATCTATCTATCTATCTATCTATCCATCTATCTATCTATCATCCATCTTTCTTTCTTTCTATATATATATATATATATTTAAGTCATTCTTTTATTAGAGGTACATTTCATATCAACCAAAAAGTGAAGAAATCAGTGTGCCTTTTGCTATATCTATATCTATCTGTCTATCTATCTATCTATCTATCTATCTATCTATCTATCTATCTATCTATCTATCTATCTATCTATCTATCTATCTATCTATCTATCTTTCTTTCTTTCTTTCTTTCTTTCTTTCTTTCTTTCTATCTATCTATCTATCTATCTATCTATCTATCTATCTATCTATCTATCTATCTATCTATCTATCTATCTATCTATCTATCTATCTATCTATCTATCTATCTATCTATCTATCTATCTATCTATCTATCTATCTATCTATCCATGTATCTATATATAAGTCATTCTATAATTAGACGTACATTTTATATTAACCAAAAAGTGAAGAAATCAGTGTGCTTTGTTGCTATATCTATATCTATCTGTCTATCTACAGTCTGTATTCACATTGTTGAAGTGTTATAAAGTGTATTTTCTGCAAGTTTTATTTTATTTCTTTATTATTTAGTTTCCTTCTTCCATGTTTACTAGGATATAGGATAACAGGGGTGGTCAGTCTACGTCATCATCCAACGCTCCTCTGATTGGCTGCGGCATGCCTAAATTACCGCTTCATGGATTGGAGCAACCGGCTGTCAATCAAAGTCTCCCCGACCAATCACCGGCGCGGTACGCGGGGCGGCAAAGGAGGCGTGACGTTTCCAGCTCTCTGATTGGTGCGTTGACGTCACACCGGCCTTGTTTGATAACATTGAGAATTGGAGCCACTGAGAGAGAGAGAGACCGACTCGGGACGGAGGCGCTTGTCGATTCATTTCCCAGCGAGACTCCAGGAGCCGGAAGAGGATTAAAGCTCATTAACACCCATCACAGACTAAAGGTACCGTGTCTATCAACTCTTCACAGCCCAGAGGCCGAGCTGCGATCCGGCCAAGGCTCGACTCACAGGTCGCTAACCAGCCGAGAGGAGCAGTTGTCGCGTAGCTAGCTAGCTAAAGCTAAAGCTAATAAAACCGCCTAAAGGTGAACGCAGGGACTTTAACGTTTGTCCCGTTGTTTTCCCGTTACTACGGTAAATATGTTACCAGGACCATCTAGGCGCTGTTTCTGAGACGTGGGCGCGGCTCATGTGTGTTTCCACCTAGGCAGCGCCTTGTTGTTAGCAGCTAGCATCACGACAGCCGAGAGTTGCATCAGTCGTAGTATGCACACAGGAATGCATCATCAAAATATGAAGTTATGATCAGCAGAATGCCTCCAAAACTCCATAATCAAGACCTGCTCCTCAGTTGTTTGGTTCAGGGATAGAAAGAAGATTTGTCATGGACTTAACCTCCTGTTTTTTAACATGTGTGAACTCGTAAACCTACTGGGCTGCAAATATAATCCTGCTAATTATCTGTTTTGTCAAGAGTTAGAAAGCCAAAAATATCGAAGTGAAGTTGTTTAAATGTTTTCTTTATTTAAGTAACTATCCCAAACCCAAAGGTTATGTTTGTTGTTATAAGATAAGGGTAAAATCTTAACATTATAGGGGCACGAACAAGTGAATATTCTGTATTTTCTGCCTGATATATCACTGGAACAGGTTTTTATTAGCAAAACATTTATTGGATATTTTCCTGTTTATCAATAAGAATTTCTAATCAACTGGAGAAGTCTAACTTGAAATACTCTGCATTCCTTTATTGCCTTAAGTAAGAAAGTTAAGAGATTGCATCATCTTAATCTGCTTTCGACTGCTTTGAGAAACAAAGTTAACAAAAGCGTCTTTTTTAATGATTGGTCATAGATTGGAGAAACCTTTAACCCAAATAATTCAGCGTGGGTGTTGTCAGAAGCATGGTTCTGTTTGTCCTACCGTAGTAAGACAAACAAGTTAGGTATTATGTTTGTAAATATTCTGCATCCAGTCTAACTAAATGATTTTTTCTTCTGTGTTGGAACATCCCTCTCCCTCTGTGTTCAGGTCCTCTGCAGTGTTTGTGTGTCGAGGGGATGTCAGCAGCCTGTCTCGCGCGCCTGGCAAGGTGCAGTGGTCCTCGGGTGGGTCGCAATGGTCTTTTCCAGATGTTCGTAGTCCCAGTCCCATCCCAGCAGGACAGCCACCTCCAGTACACAGTCAGTCGTCGACAGCTTTACAGCCCTTCAGAACAAAGACTCAGCAACACGCGCTTTGATGCCGACGGCAGTGGCCGCCCCACTACCTGGGATTCATTTGGCATCTGGGACAATCGTATCGATGAGCCCATCCTGCTGCCCTCCAGCATTCGCTATGGCAAGCCCATTCCCAAAGTCAGCCTAACCAAAGTGGGCTGTGCCTCTCTCATTGGTGAACGCAAGGAGAATGAGGACCGCTACCAGGTCTCCCAAATGACTGACAACATGCTCTACTTTGCTGTGTTTGATGGGCATGGGGGACCAGAAGCAGCTGACTTCTGTGAAAAATACATGGAAAAATTCATAAAGTAAGGAAAACATTAAATTTGCTCTCATCAAATATCTAAACCAGTCACTGTCACATGATCTTGAGTAACAAAACAAACATGAACATGTTTGCTGTTGCTTTAGGGACCTGCTGTCAGAGGAATCTAATCTGGAATTAGTTTTAAAGAAGGCCTTCCTCGAAGTGGACAAAGCTCTTACAAAGCACTTGCAATTCTCTCCAACTGGTAGGTTTTTTCATGTTACTTGTCCATAGACAAACTGTGTAGATATACTGTATATACACACTTGTATATAAATGTAATAGCCCTTTTTTTCCTTCTCCTTTCAAAACCTAACTAACTTATTCTACTTAGGCTTTTGAAGCCTTGGATTTCTCAACTGACATGACACAAGCACTTTTGGTTAGAGGTCTGTCATTTAACATGAAGTTACTAAATAACTGTGGAACAATAAACATTATCTACATGCAGAGCAAACACTAATGCTTGACTACTTCCAGTTCTGCAGCTACATTCACAGAAAGGTGGCAAATTAAAGGTAAATCCCAAGTTTGCTGTTTGTTTTAAAACAAATAAAAAATATCTTTCCGTAGGGGGCATGTGGGGTCACTACTTTTTATTAAGTATTATATCACATTATTTTATCTTTATAGTCATTAAATCCCACCCCGGCTATAGACCTGTTGGTTAAACAATGTTCTCCACCAGCATCCGATTGGGTCCAGTCAAGGTCTAGAGACTTAAAGAGTCTATACCAACAACGACTCACACAATGAGGCAAGTGGTGGCCAAACACTTTACTACATCCACACTTGGTGTTGTGATTTCCTTTAATTGTCACCCATCAGTTGATATCAGTCTTTAGCATAGGCATTGAAATTGCTACTATGGTTCATTTGAGTTTCCCTCAAACAAATGAATGCAAAACATTTCTCTCAGTAAATCATGTGGTCTACATGTTTTCCCTAGTCGTGTAGAAACAAGTTGGTTACCTTGTCTTTTCTCAAATGGCATTATGTCTGATTTAGATTATCTAATGATATCAAAGCTAGTAAACCTGTTTCGTGGCCATACACCGGCCACGCTGTGTGAAATGTCCCAATATGCCTGTGTGTGTGTGTGCATGTTATCTACGGCAGCTGCGGACCCAGCTCAGAGCTGGAGGCCCTTGGCACCAATGTGGATGACGAGAGACTAGATATTGAAGGAGAGTCCAGCGGGTCCAACTCCTGGACTACTGGAAGGTTCCCTATCTTTCTCTCACTCCTCTCTCTCTCTTTCTTTCTTTCTCTTCCTTCTTTTCTTCTCTCACCAAGTGTATGCAAAGCTTCTTGTGAGACAGTGCTTCAGTTTGACGAGTTATATGAGATAAAGGTTGTCAGTTATTGATCTAATCCGTCCACAAGATACATCACATTTCTTATGCAGATGGGATTAAGAAACACTGTTTAAAATGTCCTATAAGTACTCATTTATTAATTTTGAGAAAGGACTGATGCAGGCCTGTAGATATCTGCAGATAAATCCACTTAATCACATTTGATGTAGAATTTGTTACATATAAATTTACCATTTAATCAATATCGTGTCTTTGCCACTCATAAAATTGACTGAAAGCACATTCGCTGAGTCCAGTGATTTAATTGCTTCTTACTGTTTTCCTGCTTTAATAAGAACTGTTACAAATTACTATTACCATATATCAAATCTATTTGATATCACTTCAGATTAGCGATGATTTGAGTCTAGATAAATAACCTAGACAAGTTAGTTGTAGCTTTCTATGAAATCTTAGGGAATCAATTTGTGTGGATTTTTGCAGATCAGGCTCAATGTTGGACACATGTATTGTGCCACTTGTTTATCATTATTTATAAATTTTAGGCTCAGCCTTAGACTTCACTCTGCTGTGAAACTTTGTTCGGGAGCGCAACCCTGTTATACCTGCATGTGTGACTATTGTTTAATGTGTAATCTGTAGTTCGCTGTATATGTCAAGTCCACTATATAACTTCCCACCCATGTCTTCATGCTTTACTGCGTGACTGTGAGCGTGTGAGATACAACATGTGGTTGCTGTGAATAATGTGAGCAGTAACTTTTTTTTGTGGACCTTCACGGCTCCTTCCACCTCTGATGTTTCTTTGTTATGTCTCTGTAGTGCTTGGGATAAATTCAGGAACCACTGCCACTGTGGCCCTGCTGAGGGACGGCATTGAGCTGGTGGTGGGCAGTGTGGGGGACAGCCGCGCCATGCTGTGCCGCAAGGGCAAAGCCCTTAAACTCACTGTCGACCACACTCCGGACAGGAAGGATGAGAAAGAGAGGTACGTGAATGTTGTCAGTTTATACAAGGTTCTTATCTTTCTTTCAATTCTGGGACTATCATACAGAAGCTATGCAATTTATTTATAGTAATCAAACACTTATAGTGATGTATTGTGGCTAAATTAGCTATGATTTATCTGAGAATGATATTGTTAATGATATTGTCAATATTTAGTCATTTGTTGTGTTCCTGTCTCCCTGTGCATTGGCCTCAAGGATCAAAAAGAGTGGGGGTTTTATTACCTGGAACAGTCTGGGACAACCAAATGTCAACGGCAGGCTGGCGATGACACGCAGCATTGGAGACTTTGACCTGAAGAATATGGGGGTCATTGCTGAGCCTGAGACCAAGAGAGTGACGGTGGGTTTACAAAAAAGCAGAGGTTGTTTCAACTACAGATAAATATTTCACAATATTAATAAATGCAGGAATTTGAACCCCAAAAATTATTTACCAGGATATACAGGGACAAATTGACCTTATTAACAGAAAGTGCATTTTATTTTTCATTGTTAAAATGTTAATTCTGCACATATGTTTTTATAAATATTCTCCTATCTTTCCACATAGTCATCTAAATAGCCAATAATGAATGTTTTCACATTTCCTTTAACCTGCAGTTATGTCCACTATATATTGTATCATAATGAATTTAGTCGTTTTCCTCTGACCTCTTTCTAACTTTTTATCTAATAATTCAGTGATACTTTGTGAAATTATTATTATTTTGAATGATGAAATATTCAAATTCAATATTGATTATCTTTTCTTTTCCCTTCAGGTGCACCCTGTCCACGACTCCTTCTTGGCTCTGACCACAGACGGCGTTAACTTCATTATGAATAGCCAGGAAATCTGCGACGTAATCCACGAGTGCCACGACCCCAAAGAAGCAGCTCAGAGAATATCTGACCAGGTACTTTTACCTTCATTTTCTGGCTCTGGCTTTAAGCCTCACGGAGAGTTAGAACTTTAGCATTGAACTTAATTTAGTATTAGTTGAACATTTTCATTATCTTTTGTTAGTCCTACACCAAAGCAGAATGGTGTAGAAGCACTTATTATTGAACCTCTGCTCTGGAGCTGTGCATCATGGTCCTGAAGGATAAGGCATCAAAAGCCCAAACCCAGAGCTCCGCTAGCGAATAACCATTAAACTTTACGAATACACTTGCCTACATTAATGTTTTTAAAATGTTATGATTTTCTTCTCTCCCAGGCTCTTCAGTACGGATCAGAGGACAACAGCACGATTATTGTTGTGCCCTTTGGTGCATGGGGAAAGCACGACAAAACGGACCCAAGTTTTTCCTTCAGCAGGAATTTCGTGCCCAGCAGTCGCTGGGCGTAGTCAGCCGGACGCGGACTAAAGGCTTTGGTCTACGGACCTCATTATTCTGTGCAATACAATCGGTGCCCTTGAGGAAACAAGGGGAGTTTGGTTTCCCCAACATGATACCTATGGGTTAAAACATTTTATTTAGGGTAACATTATTATTTTTAGCCTCTGTGATGTAAGAGGTGGTGAATTAATGTGCACTAAATTATAAACATCCTCTTTCTACAAGTTTGATCTACTAGCAAGCCAATGACCTTATAGGTGCTAAAAGTTGAGAAGCGTTTGAATGGCAGACAGGAAGTAATGGTGACACTTAGCAAATATGTAGCCTGTCTACATTAGCTAAGATTTTAAGACAAGAATTCTTGTGTGTCTGCCATTCAGATATATATTTTGTGTATTTAGGTGTTCATAATGCCCAAGTTTGCACTTTTTGTTTTCAACTTAATATCTTAAGGATAACTTAACTTGGAAAAGTTACATATTTAAGACAGTGGTGCATTTGGATTTCACCAGTTGTTTTTAAGCCTCTAATTCTGGTATATTTGTCAGTGTTAACAGAGGAGTACAAGAGAATAGGAAAAGGCCTTTTCAGAGCCCTTGCACGAGAATACCCAATTTAATTTTCAATCTGCAGCAAATGGAATTTAACCACACACAAAATAGGGAGTAGTTCTTAATGACTCATGATTCTGGAGCTTAATTTCCATGCAATGGGTCAAATCATCTAAATCAGACTAAACAGAAATAACTACTCAATTCACTGTTGCTATTTTAACGTTTGACCCATTTTCAAGTACTTTCCCACTAAAAAAGATTTAACACTTATTGAATTTTGTGTACTTATAGTGCTTCCTAAAGCACCCCCCATGAGCATTGATGCTCATTTGCTCACTTGTGAAGGTTTTAGCAAAACCCTTAATGTATTAAAGGACAAATTAATCTGGTGAGCCAGTGGGCTGTGTGAATGGAGTTGCTTACGGCTCAGTGACTGAACCTGGCATTTAATAAGTCTGTAATGTTTGTTGGAATTGAAACATTGCTCAGGCTTGTATAAGTTTTACTATCGGTAGTGATTTGAAACCCGTCTTGTTAGGGCACTGTTGAGTGTGAAGGGTACGGAAATGTAGAGATTATGTTTTGTAAATAATTCTATTTATGTATATCTGGAAAACTGATAGTTCTCTGATACATTTATGTGATATCTTGGCTAAATCTCATATCAGAATATGTTGACACGCACAGGATCTCTGCTTCAGTGCTTGTGTAAAGCGGCATCATTTAAATTGTAACTCGGTTACGATCAGTAATTCACCCTTTACACCACTTGTCACTCAGCAGGAGTAAAGCACACTTAATGCAAAGCTATATAACTGTTCAGCTGAGAGCCATGTATGACAATTTGAATGTTTAGCTTAAATGTCCTCCATGAGTGAAAAACACAATCAGATACTTGAGTAGCTGTATACGTTGTCCTGGGTTACCTGATGCGAAACAGACTAAAACCATTAGATTCAATGTGCAGCTTTGGGTTGTTGCTTTGTATTGTGGTTGTTACAGCTTGACAAATGAAAGCATCCGTATTTATCAGTAACTTGTTCTGACTGTGAGACTTGCAAATGTTGTGTGGCTATCAGCTTTTCCTCAAAAAACACTTATAAACGTTGTGTAAATACCCTCCTCCTCCTCGTTCACACATTGAGTGAAACCTGGATTTATGTCTGAAAAGCCTCCTCATCTGTCGAAGCTTTCTGTCACAGTGTGTTCATCAGTTATTTTACTGTGTTTTGTTTCATTGCCTTTTAGATACAATCATTGTCGCTGCGGACCTGTAAGTGGGACTAAATGTGATGGTTTCAAAAGCACTGTTAATGTATTTTTGATCTAAATGGCTCGTTACATCTCAATTAAAAACAACAAATAAAACTCAATGTGTCCCACACTGTGATTCTTTTAAGGTGTCAGAAGCCAAGGTTGGAAACTACTGGGTTATTCTCTAACAATAGGTTTTTAAAGCATGTTTAATCATCTAGTATCTAAAATCCAAAAATATATAAGTAACTTTTAAGTAAGGCTGTCAAATATATGTATTAAATTAGAAAATACAATGGTTTTCTCTGAAATGTGAATCAAAAAAAGCATAGAATGACAGACACACACACACAAAATAATGTGTCCATCTTCTTCCTGTGTTAGTTTCTCATTGGAATGATCAGGTAATCCAACCAGGGGATAGAGTGGTGAAGTGTCCTTGGCAAGATACTTAACTCCTTACTTTGGCAGAACGTCAACCACCTATTCATTGCACAATATCTTTAACTATGTAAATTAAGTGCGCAGTTCGCTTCTGCGCAGGAGGTAAATAAAAAAACAAAATTAATGTCAATTACAGCCCTAAGTTCATTGATTTCTATTTATTGATTAAAAAGGTGCCTGGCTGACATTTTTCAGGTAAACCAACTTGTTCATGTTTTCCTGCGGCTCCTTGAAAGTCTTAAATTAAAATAATATAATTAATTAATTAAATTTTCTTAAATGTTCTGCTTAATATAGATTTTGCAGGCGATGCATTCACGGCTCATGGGAAAATAGTCACTCCCAGTGTCCTACCCATTTTATATACCTACCTTCTGTATACACAGTCTATGGTTTATACAACAGAAACATCTTCAAAACTTTAGTCTAGATTTCTTCTACGCTGAATGTTGAGTCTTCAAGTGGGAAGAGCACGACACAGCGCCACTCTATTCCCTGTCTTCCAAATCAGTGGTGAGCTATGGAACTGCAGCTACACAGACGCCACAGTAAAGTCTCTCCACTTGTGTTGCAGTGTTTGTTGCGGAGTTTCTTACCACAATCAAACTACTGTAAACTACCACGAAGAAGCAGTAACTAGGCACAGCAACAGATGCTAAAGTTAGCTCACTACGCTGCAGGTTGGCTTTCATGGACACCAACTTTCCCGTGACACCTGTGGTAGGTCGCCTGTGTTTATCTCTACGGTTTATTTATTTATCTCTTCTTCTGGTGTTCTGCCGAGTTCCGTTGACCCGCCGAGAACCGTGTGCACCTCGCGGGAGCGCGCACAGCTGCAGCTGATAGACGCCGCCGGTCGTGAACATCTCTCTGACAAAGAACTTTTTAAAAACTGTATGATCAGGTTTGTTGTTGTTTATTAATGATGATAAATGATCCGATGCCTGTTTTTCATGAATGTTTAGAGTCATCGATGATTTATCGATGACTCAGTTGAAGAAGCGTTTCCTTCTGATTGGTCTGAACAGTCAATATTTCGGTTGGTGTTCAAATTTGGGTGAAACTGCCAGAATCGAACAAATTAATACTGAGATGTGTTGTAATTTATTTTTGAAGAACTGAATGTGTGACTCCATCTGCAGAAGGGTAAAGCTGCACAGATATTTCATATCAATCATAAATTAAATAGTCAAACGTCAAAAAACTGTGTGTGTGTGTGTGTGTGTGTGTGTGTGTGTGTGTGTGTGTGTGTGTGTGTGTGTGTGTGTGTGTGTGTGTGTGTGTGTGTGTGTGTGTGTGTGTGTGTGTGTGTGTGTGTGTGTGTGTGTGTGTGTGTGTGTATTTTCAGTCCACAAACAAAATTCGTAGACGACTTAATCTTATTATACTATATATACTCCGTTTGCATTTTAGATTTTGTTTTATTTTACTTCATTTTGGTTTCATGTTGAGGTTTAATCAATTTTAAACTTGTTCCTGCAAGATTCATTCTTAACTTTTCCCAAAACTTGCTGCTTGCTGCCTGTAATGGTATTTTATTCCTTGTTAAGGTTTGAATGATTTTAAATGTCTTTTTCTTTATTCACTTTTTAGTCACAATTTCACAAAACATGAAACGGTGTTCGAAAGTTGTCGTTAACCAGGCAGCTGTTTATTTCCAAGAATTTTCAGCACAAAAACACTAAATTAGCAAATCTCTGAAACTTTCTTAAGTTGACCAACAGTTAACATTCAAATGTCTGGCACCTTTAATTCCATTTTTGTCGGGGGTTGAGGTTTAAAGTTCTTATTGAATTGAAGTGTCAGCTGCTCTTCCATGTAAGGCCGATTCAAAGTGATGTCTTCAGTGACACGATGTGTGCTGGAGAGGTGAGGGTTAAAACCATGTGGGTTGGGTGGGATCTCAGTGAAAAGCGAGGCACCTGTCCCTGCTGTCAGGAGCTGATGTTAGTCCGCCTGTTCAGGCTGCAGCAGCAGGACTTCCCCCAGTCTCACTGCTCGGTAAGTCACTGCAACTATTGGATTTATCTGTCATTTATTATTCTCAGAGACTTGTTGCTGCTCATTGTTTGTAGAGGAAGTTTTCATTTGAGTAGCTCTTTCTCTCGTGTTGAGTAGCTCTTTCTCTCGTGTTGCTCTCTGAGGCTGGAGCATCTGATTTACACACAGTTGTAGCCTCGCTGTTGCATTGAATTCTACTGCAACCAAAATAAAAATGTAATAGGGTTAGAAAACATTTTGTTGCCAGAATTTGCTAAAAATGTTATGGATCAGATCTTTGTAAGGTTTAGTAGTAAAAATTACAACATATTAGTTTAACATTGACTTTATACAATTGTCCGACAAAGTTTGTAAATCTAAAGAAAGGAGACATTGAAAATATATGAATGATGAGGACTTTTTTCAATATTAGTGGATATGTGCTCTGTTTATTTCTTTTTTATTTCTTTTTTAGAATTTTAAATGTATTTCTCTGCACTCAAAAAATGAAACTGACGTTGTAACAGCTTTTTAAAACCCCCAAATCCCCACTTAACAAGGTCAAGACCTCAGTGTACACAACAAACCTGAGGAGAATCATGGAAATTGCTGCACAAGAAATTGCAAGACTTTTTTCTGAATATTTGTATTTATTGACGTTATATATTTACATATATTTTTATTTATGAACCAATAAGGGATCACAGGAATATATTTGAAGGCTAATTTAAACCACATTGATCTCAAACCAAATATAACCTCTTGTTTTTAAAACTATGGTACGAATACAGATTTATTGTATTTTATTTGTATATAATGAGTTTGCTGTCTTTGTGTTTTATGGTCGCACTGTTTGTGTTAAATGCCAACATTAGCCTTTTTGTAAATGAGATGATGACTTTAAATTGAAGCCGTTGAATTCCTGCCTCAAAAGTATGACTTCTCCTCTCAGGCTGTAATTTTTCCCCCCTCAGATGTTGATGTGGTTGTTTAAGATTATTAAAATTATTGTTATCCATATAAATTATAAATTAAATAAGATCTATAACAGATTTATCCATCTGGACTTTATTTCACAGCTAATATTTGTCTCTTTTAAGACTGATTAATGATATAAAAGAAACAACTAGCTGTGCGGCGGCTAGCATCTGGTGAAGGTTACTCGCCATCACATTCTGCAGATGAAGTGTTTCTTATTTGTTCTCAGGTTGTACAATAATCCACGTAGATCCTTATGCATCAAATATTTTTACCAATTTACAACTGCTTCTCTCCTACTTTGCTTAAGTAAAATTTTTTATTTGCTCCATTTTATGCTACTTTATATTTTTTCTTCTCTGTATTTTTTCGTGGGGAATCGTACTTTTTACTCCACTACATAAATCTAACAGTTGTGCTTAGTAGTTGTGTATTGGGCCACACTTCACAGAAACCAGCTATAGCAATAAAATACAACTGCATCATTGTTAACAATCTAATAATATTGTATAAATACATAATAATAATAATATATCACTTCAAGGCTATTCCTTTTTTATACCTTTGCACTTTTTCCCAGGTAGGAATTTGAAAGTAGGACTAATTTGTAACAGAGGGTTTTTAACAGATGCAGTTATTTAATTACGTGAGTAAATAATCTGAATCCTTATTCCACCACTGCCACACACGGAGAAGACAATTATCTTCCTTTCCTGTGGGGTCGATGTTTTATTTCATAAAAGTGTTTTAATAATCAGGGATTTATTGATTTACTGTCACACTTTCTCTACCTACATCTGTATCATTTTGCATCGTAACAGTGTGTATTTAATCCATAAAAAGACACGTTTCTCTCCGGTCTTTCGATAGGGTGCTCGCCGCAGAGGACAATGGAGAGAGCCAATCACATCAACGTTGCAATGCTGGAAGACATCGGCACCAACGGGACGGCCACCTCAAAGGGGGGGGTCACGTTCTCGGAGCAGAGCAAGCAGCCGTGTGGATCCACCGTGAGCTTCCACAACGTCCAGTACAAAGTGCAGCTGAAGAGCGGCTTCTGCAAGAGGAAAAGCAGCCCCAAGGAAATCCTGGTGGACCTCAAGTCAGTCGCTCAACTTGTTTGCTTGTTCTTCCTCTTCATGCACGTGTCTTTCTCTGTTTTCCTATCGCTCCCACTCTTAAATTCAGACACCCACAGAAATCCTGCAGCTGTGGAAGAAAGGCAGATGTTGTGTTTCGACTGTGATACATTGATCAGTTGTTAATTTCTTGACTCATTTAGTCCAGGAGTTTGGTAGGAAACCTATTAAATTACCTAAAATTGTAGTATTTCAGATTATTGCTAATATATTTGGACTTGTCACAACAAGACAAAATATTTAATGAATGTGTTGACTTGTGGTTTATTTACTTCCAGAAACAAAAACAGAAACGGTTAGTATAAACTTTATTACAATTTTTTTTTTTTTTTTTATGTCAGTTCAATCGGCTCATTGTATCCTTATCCAAAGAAGAACAATAATGAATAGACTCTTACATTGGCCTCTGTCTGATGGTATTAAATACAGCTGACGTTTCCCATGGAAGAATGAATCATTTCACACAAGTTTTTTGGGCCTTTTCCTGTCTCAGTGTTAATTATATGATATTAAGCATGGTTTATTGCATATAATCTCTGCAGTATGCAGTAAAGAACAGTCTGCCAGGGAAACGAATTAAACGCTGTCACGTGGTCCACCAGCAGGCTTTTATTCAGTCCTTTAATTCCATTTTATATCACTGACTCTTAGGCTCTCTGGTGCCTTAGGGTCACTGTTCTGAAGTCAAACCATTTGCTTTTGAATTACTTTCAATGGTCTCACACATTATAGAGTTTTATAATCTGCAGCTTTCAAGAAATGTTAAGTACGTCTGAACAATTGCAAAATACCTCTCACGAGCATAATTCTATTTATTATGGAGGCAGAAAACTAATTCGCTAAGAGGAAAATTATCTAAATGCTTCCAAATTTGATCACATTAATCCAATTTGGGTCACAATAGTCATAATTGTATCATAAAAGTGATTATGTTAAGCAAAAATCTGAGATTACACATTAAGAAAATGAATGCAGACCATTCAAATATGCCCCAATATTGCCCTTTACTTTTTTTTGTCCATGTTAAACTGGTGGCATACAGTTAAGTATTATTGTCTTGCAGTGGGATAATGAGACCCGGCCTGAACGCAATTCTCGGACCTACTGGAAGTGGAAAATCTTCGTAAGTACTGCACCAATCTTGAAGAAAAGGAAAAAAATAATTAAATGTAGATTTATTAAACATTGGTTTATTTAATTTTTACAAAGTTTCTTGGATATTCTGGCTGCGAGGAAGGATCCTTCAGGCCTCTCAGGAGAAGTTCTCATCGACGGAGCTCCGCAGCCTCCAAACTTCAAGTGCCTCTCAGGCTACGTGGTTCAGGTGCATCTGAGTTACTTATTATTTCCTTTATAACAGCTTTAAATATGAATTTGTGCTTTAGGTCAGCAGTTCTCTGCTTCACACGTCTGAAATGGGATTAATTCAGAAAAACGCATCACCGCAGGAAAGTAGAAATCTACACCTCCGACCTTTGACCCTCTTGTCTCCCTCCTTAGGAAGATGTGGTCATGGGGACCCTGACCGTGAGGGAGAACCTGCGTTTCTCCGCAGCTCTGCGGCTGCCCAGCTCCGTGCCGCAGAGTGAGAAGGAGGCTCGAGTCAATCACCTCATCCAAGAACTGGGTCTCACCAAAGTGGCCGACTCCAAGGTTAATGTTCACACATTTCCATATTAATACATCTCACCTCTTACCTGGCAGACTGAGTCGACCTTCAATAAACCAGCTGAGAGTCCGGACAGACAGATTGATGCTGTGTTGTTCTCGTGCTGTACGGGCGCTGTCTCCAGGTGGGCACCGAGATGACCCGGGGGATCTCAGGAGGAGAGAGGAAGAGGACGAACATTGGTATGGAACTCATTATCGATCCCTCAGTTCTCTTCCTGGATGAACCGACCACTGGACTGGATGCTAGCACTGCCAACTCCGTGTTACTGTTGCTGAAAAGGTAAAAACTGATCAGAGGTCTGTCGATTCTTAGTTCTTTCTGTGATTTCGACACAGATTGTTTTCAGAGAGGAATCCTCAGCTACTCCCATGCTGTGTTGAGCTTTTTAAAGAGATGTGTTTTGGGATCTGCATTGATCTGACATGCATCATATGGATGAAAATTAAGCAAAAACATTGAACGTTTTGAAGAAGCTTGCATTAAACCCTTTTTATAATTTTTCTAGTAAAAAGAAATGTTCCTTGGATTGATATTTATTTATTTATTAGTTGTTTTGCTTTAATTTTTTAAACTAAATCTGTTTTCAGAATGGCCAATCGTGGAAGAACGATTATTATGTCGATCCACCAACCTCGCTACTCAATCTACAGACTGTTTGACACTCTGACTCTGCTGGTTAGTGGTAAAATGGTTTATCATGGACCAGCTCCCAATGCTTTGGACTACTTCGCCAACATTGGTAAATACACTGTTAAAGCTGATCATTAATACCAGATACTCACACGTCTTCATACTCTCCTATGTTTTGGATTTTTCATTTAATTTAATTTGTAAATATATGTGGATGACTGTGCAGTTACTATATTAAATGAGTCAATAGAAAAAGTTATTGTTATTAAACACTGATCTTTGCGACATGTGTTTCAGGTTATCCCTGTGAGCCCCACAACAACCCAGCTGACTTCTTTCTAGATGTTATTAATGGAGACTTTACTGGTGCAACCTTGACCAAAGTGCACGGCTCTGAAGGTAAAGCCTTATATGAACCAAACCACGATTTAATGGTGTCCCTTGGTTTCAATAATATAATCAATTTAGAAACTTTTGGGAAAAACAGATAATGTGTGCATCACCTTGCAGATTTTACTCGATTATTTCACTAATAAGATCAGATTTGCTTTTGTCAAGATGTTCCTTTATTCTATGCAGACTAGTGCTTTGAAGATATTTGTTGATAAGTCAATTAACAGTGATCTGATTATAAAATTGATTGTGACAATCAGTCATTTAAGACCTTTATCAGTCAAAAAGAGGAAACTTTCTGTCATATAAAATGTGAGGATTTGCTTTTTTCTCAGTTTTATATCTTTGCTAACTTTATATCTTTGAGTTGGTTATAGACAGGTTCATTAATACATAATCAAATAATAGATATTTCTAGGCCAAATTGAGCCTCTGATAATAACTCATTTAAACTTGCAGAAGTCCTAGAATATGACATGGATCCTCTGTATTCATTTTGAAGTCCACACATGAAATCCTTCAACCCAGTGTTCTGCCTGTTGTGTGTGCAGGGTCAGATTTGGACTTTGAGGAGCTCAGCAGCTCCAAGCAGAGCATCGAGAAGCACCTGATCGAGGAGTACAGGAACTGCAGCTACTCCACTGACACACGAGCCGAGCTGGAACGTATCGTCCAGGACAAGGAGTTCATCTTACGTCCGAAGGCTCGCACCATCACCTACAACAGCTCCTTCTTCCACCAGCTGAGATGGGTGCTACAGAGGACCTTCCAGAACCTCATGTTGAACCCACAAACATCTGTTGCCCAGGTAACCATCGCCATTACTCACTTTGAATTCACATCTCAGCATATACTTGGACATAATACAGACAGTTATTAATAATAATAAGTGCAAAGTGTCCCCAAACTTTTCAGCCTTTGTTACCACACAGGACAGAACCCCTTTTTTAGTTGTCTGGGTCTAAGCAATCTTTGAGCTGGAAAAATAACACTAAAGCAGAAACTTGAGTTAATTGCACGGCAGCAGGGATGAAAATAGTCAATGCCCTCAATATGAAGGCAGGAAAGTATTTTTTTTTTTAATTGTTTTATGAGGAAATCAAAACCACTTTCATGTCTGTACAATAAATATGTGGCCGAAGCAAGAACCTGTTAACGTACCATGGCATAAAGAATGAAAACCCTGGGCAACAGCAGCGAGGATGTTACTCTTGAAGTCTGAGGAGGCCTTTAAAGGCCGTTTCTGTTCTTTGGGTCTTTGGTTCAGTTTTGGTCACTTGTCATCAGTTGGGCCGTTAAAGGCGGTTAAAAACAATCCTCAATTATTGCAAATGGGCAAATGTCAACTGCCTCAGTGCAGAGTAGCTCTAGCAGACAGGGGTGTTTTCTTGACTCACTGTGCAAGCAGTGGACTCCTTGGCAAGAGCAATCACCTATACATGTTATATTTAGACAAACTCAGGTTCAAAAAAGAACCGCCGTGTCCAGTTTCACAACCAAAGACAACACTGGGAACACAGAGGGAAGACAGGAAGACTGACAGCCGTCATGGCGACCCATGTCAATACAGGACTTGAAAGAAAAATCAATCTCCTAACAGATTATATAATTTTTTTAAATAAATGCATTCAATTCACTTGCCAAATTACAAAATCTCTTAATTGTTACAAGGTCATATCAGGAAAGAATTAACTGAATTACCCTTAATTACTACATTGTAATATATATTCTCTGACTCCAATCCATGTTTCATGTCTATAGCTCTGACTGAGGATTCCATAATTTACTTGTTATTTTCTTATCTTCTTTTAGATCAAATGTTTCAACATGATATTGAACAGCCATCAGCCTTGACTCATTCAAACACTCCAAAAGAGAGCCGAGCTTAAGTGGTGTTATCATCATGAACAGGATGCACAGACAGCACTTTGTTAGGATCAGCACTTAACACTCTCATTAGTTACCCTATGGCGGCAAAATGCCATCAGAGGTCTCGTCACTTTAAGAATTATTAACAGCTAATTGGCCCTAAATAAGTCAAAATAATCCCACAAGAGGGGCTCTATGTGGCGTGGGCGCCGTAATCGGCTTTGGTGACTGTTGTGACCCCACTCTTGCCTCTTTGGTCCGGGATCTGAACTGATATCATATCTGGCCCCTTGGCCCCGCTCCGGTTCTCATCACATGATGGCGTCATGCCCTGTCCCTCCACTGCCCCGCTTTCACATGAGGGGATGAGGGGAATGAGGTGAAAAAGGCTCAACCTTATTAGCTTATCCCCTCACCCTGGGAACCGCTTAGTCCTGTCATAATCTGTAAATTGTTAGGATTAAAGCTGGTGTCGTGATCACTTTTCTCACTCTTTTCTGTCATCTTCCCCCCGTCAGCAGGTCTGCTTGTTGTCTTGGAGAGGTCAGTGAGGAGGAGGAGCGCGGTGTCCACTTCACACCTGATCCTCCAAATCACTGGCCTGCCTGTCACTGCGGATTTTACACAAGATTTATTTTCAATCTTCAAAAAGAATTCATAACAGCGCGGGTTTAGCAAAACTGTATCACTGAATCTGAGGCTCTGGTTTATTAATATTATTATTATTTTCACACTCAACAACATTTGCCATTTTCCTCTAAAGTTAAACATTTCACAATCATTAAACCTCCCAAGTTATGAAGCTGTTGTTTTCCGACTTTGATGTGTTCATGCGCGTTAAAGTCAGAATGTGTGATAAACATGCGCACTGTAAACAAAATGTGTTGTATTTATGTGTTTAGAGCATTTATACAGCAACACATGAAAGCCCAGTACGTCTTCAGCAGTTGTGAAGCAGTGAAACTAAAATGAGGGTTTCTGACAACTTTTTGAGTTAGTTCATACTAAGAACAAATCTGTTGAAACATGTATTTTGGCTTGTGGCTTTGATGAGGTTCATCATGCAGCACTTTATGAAGAAAATTTAAATGAGATGAGTATCTATGAAAAAAGTGACAGAAAACAGCAAACCCTTTTAAAGCCCATTTGTTCTTACAAGCATTTTTAGAGTTTTGAACCTGTGCAGGATAATATTTGCTAATTTTTCAAACAGGACAGTTTGTTCTTTCTGTGTTTCTTTTTTGGTCTAAAAGTCTCATGTCTTTGTCCGTGCAGCTGGGAGTCAACATTTTCCTCGCCCTCATCGTCGGAGCCATATTCTTCGGGATCAAAGACGATCAGAGTGGACTCCAGAACAGGTGAGAGAACTCATGAAATAAACACTGAACACAGCTCTGAGCTTTGATCAGCTGATAGCTAGGGACTCATCCTAATGTTATATACGTTACATGTTTTTAAACCTCTCCAAAGGAGGTTTTGTGTTCATCTGCATTTGTCTAGTTTGTTTGTTAGTTAGCAGGATTATTTAAAAAAATTTCTAACTTTTTCCATAAAATGTATGGAGTGGTGGATCATGACCCAGGGACAAACCCCTTAAATTTAGGAGAAGATCCAAATAACGAGCAGATTCAGGATTTTTTAAAACTCTCTATAACATGGCAAGATGGGACTTCAGCAAAGGAGGAGATATGTTTTCACTGAGCACACGTCTAGTTCACAATAAAACCAACTGTTGTGATATTTCTGCAGTTAAACCCAGACACCAGACGTCAAAGAAAATACAAATGTAATATAATGTTCATCTTGAGGGAAAGTTTCAGTGTCCTGAACTGAATGCATATTTTGATATAAATAATGAAGAAAAATATTTAAATTAACAAATACACCAAAACACTGAACTTTATTTACTTGTTTCTGTTGGCTGTTTTTCTGATATCAGTGTGTTAAAGTACATACAGTATGACATTTGAAGTTTACTCATTTGCTCTTGTCAGCATCTCTAAGCAGCCAAATCTGCCTGAGAAGAAAACATTTTTTTTATTTGTACTGATAGAGGTTCACAAAAATCCGTTTATTTTGAAGCATTAATAATAAGTCTTAATGCTTAAAAAGCACAATGCAAAATCTGTTCTCGATATTACAGTCTGTACATTATGTGCACACCCACTAAAGTAATTAGGTTGCTTTCATTTATATAATATAATGCATATGTGTATTCATGCATCATGCTTTAAAGTCAGTGGCTGCTTTTGATAGAGAAGTGTGAAAAGTGAGAGCAGGTCCGGCACAGCTAATCCTCTTACCATATTTTATTGGGCACAACCTGGTACTCACAAGCCCTGCGGCGGAGCTCATCACACATCTCAATGGGCTCTCTCTTTTCTCTCTGTGCAAGCTTCAGTGGACTATAAGGACCTAAGGTCATTACATTCATGGTCAATGCATAGGCAGTATGGCAGACACCAGTCTACGCGGCTTAAGTGTCTCAAGTTATTCCCCCCTCCCCTCTTCTCGCTGGCTGCAGGGTCAGATATTAGGACCACAATGGAGTCAGTTCACTTTGAAGTCTATGTGGTGTTACAGGGACCACACCACAGTCAGGACTCTAATCTGTTCAGCTGCCTCTCCTGCAGAATCACCTCTTTGTCAGACAATCAGAAGTGTTTCAGGGAACTGTGGGGGCCTCAGGCATCGAGCCTAATCCCTAAACCTCAGTTTGGTTAACCAATACTGAACTGAACTCAATGTACACAGCATTTATAAAAAATACATGTATCTCTATTTGTTCTCTTGCTGGTTTTGATCTTATTTTGGAAAATAATGTTTATATTAATCTGGTTCACCGATTCACACACACGTCAATACACTGGAATCTATGTGCAGCTCTCCCTCTATCACACAAAGCATCGTCGGGTGCAATTTGGAGTTCAGTGGCTTGCCCAAGGACACTTCAGCAGGCAGGATGGAGGAACCATGTCCCTGGCTCAAAAAAACTCCCCCATAAAAAACTTAATATAAAGAAATAGACCTTACTTGTTTAAACAACATATTCTACACCAAGTAGCAAAACCAGGTCTTTTAAAACTGGAACAAGATTTTATGAATGAAACTGGAAATTTATGACTAACTACTTTAAAAACCTGATACAAGTGCACATGTGAAGCTCAAGTTTATATAACCAGACTGCTCTGTTTCTTACAGGATGGGCGCCCTCTTCTTCATCACCACTAACCAGTGTTTCAGCACTGTGTCTGCAGCTGAGCTCTTCATCACTGAGAGGAAACTGTTTGTGTACGTAACCTGTCCTTCGTCATTCTTTCGACTTAAATGTCAGTGACACGCCTGTTGACGCGACTGCAGTTCATAATACTAATAATAATAATAAAGTGTCTGTGATGCATAAAGCCATGAGGGAGACATGAAACTAACTAGGTCACCCGTGTGCACAATTCAAGATGAATTTGAGTCTTCAGAGTTGTTTCATGGTCCGTGTTTAATTTCCATCCTGACAGACACGAGTACATCAGTGGTTACTACAGAGTGTCCGTCTACTTCCTGTCAAAGATCCTGTCGGACGTCACCATGCGCACCTTCACCTCTGTTGTCTTCAGCTGTATTGTTTATTTTATGATCGGTAAGAATAACAGATAACAGGAATTCTTTCGTGTTTACATCTTTGAGTACTTGATCAGAAACTCTATTTAAAAATACATATCAGTCTCTAATAGTCGTGTGTGTGTGTGTGTGTTTCAGGGCTCAAATCTACCGTCACTGCATTTTTCATCTTCACGCTGACCGTCACTCTGGTGGCCTACACAGCCACAGCCATGACCATGGCCATCTCGGCCGACCAGAGCGTCGTGGCTCTGGCCAACATCTTCATGACCATCACCTTTGTCTTCATGATGGTGAGAGACGAGGCAACGCACACACAAAGAGATGCAAGATGCTCTGTCTTTAAAGATGTAATAATAATCCCAAGACTGTATGGAATATGTTTTGGGTACTTTTAGATTTTCTCAGGTCTCCTGGTGAACCTGCCCAGCATCATGGATTGGCTGGCATGGCTGAAGTACTTGAGTATTCCTCGCTACGGCCTCGCGGTAAGTCACAATTTACTGAAGGCATGACAGGAAGAATTTCATTAAAACTTGTAGTAACTGTATATTTGTAGTTTCAGAGTTACTTTTTTATTGAATGCATCTTTGATGTTCCTATTATGTCATCACAAGGTCCAAACATATAACGTTTTAAATGACACAGCACTTAAAATGTTGATTAATATTAGATCTGAATAATATTGGATTTCATGGGATTTTTATGGCTGACACAGACATCCGTACAGACATATTAACTTTATTATTTGTGCGTTGTTCATTGTGTTGTTTATGTCCAGGCCTTGAACATCAATGAGTTTGTTGGTTTAAAGTTCTGTGAGGAGGCCGTGAGACAAGACGCCAACATGTCGGCTGGAGCGTCAAACTGCAGCATGAGCACAGCCGCTCTCACGTGAGTAGACCTCACCCACTACATTCTGTTGGTTGTGTGTAACTGGCTTAGACCATCTCTATCTCCTAAACTACATCTTCACATCAAAATTTGACATTTTTATCATCACAAGCATTAATTAAATTACTCTCTGAAAAACTCCTCCTTAAATAACTGAAAGTTCTTTCAGGTGCACAGGAGAGCAGTATCTGGACTACCTGGGGATCGAGTACACCACCTGGGGACTGTGGGAGAACCACACGGCTCTGGCTGTTATGTCCGTCGTATTCCTCCTCATCGCCTACCTGAAACTACGCTTCATCAAGAAATTCACTTAGAATGTTAAAGTCTGAATAGTGATTCATTTTTGTCGTTGAGAAACCAGACCAGCAGAGAGAAGTTCACAAAAATATCTAAGGATAAGAGTTAGATGAGATACCACATATCTGTACTCAGCAGTAAGACTGGAAGCAGAGGGGTTTTCAGGTTGTAATGATCTGAGCTCCTTTTTGTATCTTTTGGAGATTTTCCCCAAATGTGTCGCCTTTATTCTTCTTCTTTTCCACTGAGTGTTATTTAGATTGACAGAGGATAGAGACTGATATTCATAACAGAAAACAAATAGGCTTAAACTTTTTCTGTCCACGGTGAGATATAAGCCTTCCACTCACATGTGAAGATTCAAGTAATTGCAGTTGTTTTATATTTCAGTAACGGTGGATGTAAAACAGATGTGCAAAGGATTGTCTCAGGACTTGTCAAGCACTGGAATTCAAAATATTAGGCGACTTTTATGCCAGTTTGGTTTGATGCTCTGATTTGACCTCAGTCCACCGTTGAGCCTCTGTTGATATAAAAATACCGAATAGCTTTAAAGTACAGTTATGAGATTATTGATCTTTTCATCTAACTCTCGGCAAGAGCGTGATTGTATTTATGAAAATGTCAAACTATTCCTTTAAATGTGCCTTTGTCTTTTTCACAAAACCTGTTTCCACCAAGTTAACGTTTCATCGCCTCATTTGCCTAAAACAGGTGCAAGTTTCTGTTATTTCAGTGTTATTCAATGTGATTATTTATGAATATTTACAGTTGTTGTATTGTTAAAAAATCAGATGCCTTTATTCAGTACTTGTGTATCTCAGTAGTGTTGATGTATTCAGCCTTTGCACATTTACCAAATTACACCAAAGTGAATTCACCTCAAGTCTAAATGCATTATTTGTTATTGTAGATATTCTAGAATTATATCAGATAGATTTTCAGTGTTAATTTTCTTTATTGTTCCAAAGTAAACACCTATACATGTTTTATTCATATGCAGTAATTAAACAGTGTTTTGTTGTCTTTCAGTAATTCTGTTGAGATTTATGCATTGTAAAAACAGAAATGTATTTAAAAACGTACTGAACTTGCTCACATTTTATTTTGCTGGTCTAAAATGTCTGACTGATTTCTTAGCTCCATGTAATTTAATAGCATCAGAATAATAACTGTTAAACTAACAGTTTTTACCTGGGTTTAAATAATGGTTTGAAAAGGATTTTCTTCAAAGGAAATCAGAACCTTCAAACTCAATACAGTTAAATGGAGGAAGGAAAATCACAGACTTTGTATTGTCCCTCAAATTCATAACATATTAAATAGTTAATTTAAAAAGCTTAAAAAGTTTAAGCTTACATTAAACCCAATATTCAAAAAATGTTAAATACATTTTGCATAACTGAGCTGGTTAGCCGAGGGCCTAAAATGAACTTTGCATCGTCTTAATCTTAAAATTCTTATTTTGGATATTTATTACTTCAATTTACCTAATGTTATTATCCACGAAGAACTAAGTATAATTAAAATCAAAACTGGAGAAAAGCAAAACAAATAAAACAATCTTTTGAATTTTAATAACACTTTATTTGGCATAACAGATTAAAAAACGATATACAAAGTAAAAAAGTAAGGCACAGGAAAAATATATATATATATATATAAATGCATGGGTTTCCCATGAACACTAGATGCACTCCAAATCGAAGTTTGTTTCAAGTTACAATATGTATCATAAAATGATAAGCTATTTAATTAGAAGCTTAACTGACGTACAGGAGATGAGTAAATATGACAGTGTGCCACACTCGTACCTATTGTATGTTAAAATGACGGAGAAATAATCAGCAACAGGAACAAAATGCTTAAACGTGTGGATACAGTGATTAGAAGCAGGTGATACTAAAATCATACGCTGTGTATTCTGAGTATGTTTACAGCTGGTGTATTGCATCCACTGCTGAGTGTAATACTGTGATTTAATACTGTTCTGTAAATCCTTCTTTGTGCTTCAGCCTCTTTCACGCATTCTTACGCAGTTTCCTTCGTCGTCCTGTCAAAACAATACTTGAAAAAAACTGCTGAGGGCAGATTCAGGACATTTTAGATGTCTCTGTCTCTCAGGACGACCTCACTCACTTTCAGTGCATTGAAGTATCTGAGGTCAGGTCACCACCTTTGTAATATCTCAAGGAATTTTTAAAAAGCCTCAATAATTCTTTTGTCCTGCAAGAACTGTCTCACATCTCACGTTACTTGTACAACTGAAGGAAAATTTCCAATCGAGAGTTTCTTGCCAAAGTTAAATCTCGAATAATCTTTAGCAAGGCCGAGGCTTCATACATGGCCGCTCCCGTTTGTGCTCGTGTCGGGGCCGTCGGTGGACAGAGCAGAGGACGGACGAGGGCGGGGGCCGGCGCCAGTGTTGGGCTGCGGCTGGCTGACCTGTGAGACCATATCGTCAGACTCCCAGCGCTCCAGCTCCTCCCTCACCAGCCTCTCCATCTGCTCCCTATGGGCGTCTGTGTCGCGTCCCAGACGCTCGTCCTGAGAAACAGAAGCAGATTTGTTTACAGCCGTGTGTGTGTGTGTCTCCTTTTGTGATGCATGATATTTTCATCTCACTGACAGAGAAACTTTCATTCCTCGGTAACAGAAACGCACTGAAGGTGTTTCTGCTGTGTCTCACCTCCATGACTCCGTCCAGCAGCCGGCCCAGCACGTCCCTCCTCTTCAGTTTAGCTCTCTCCATGGTTTCCAGCTTCACGATCACAGCGTCTATCTTGGACACGATGCTGCCGATCGAGTGCTCCATCCGGTCCACGCGTCTCACCAGCCTGAGGAACAGAGAGCCATACATGTCAAACTACTGCAGCTAGAATCATAGATGTTATTATTTAGTAAATATTTTTTTTTTAATGTTTTCGTTATCAACTATAAATGCTCCTGTGGTGGAAGCTGATGTATAAACAGAGAATGTATTATAGAAAAAAACTGTTATAATTGTTGATAAATACTGTGCTTTAATACAAAATGTAAAATGTCTTTATAGCTACATATATCTACATTTATAGTGTATTATAAATAATTTATTAAATGTTTATATGCTGCTATAAAAGCTGAAAGGGGGAATAAAGATAGTGTAGCTAATGTATTTTAATCAGTTAGTTGACTAGAGAGATTCGAAATAATAATCTAAAGTCTTACACTTGAAACTCCTCATAGGAGACGCCACCCGAGCTGCTGCCACGGCGACGGGAGCTGTGGCCGCTGTCCTCGTCGTCGTCCTCCTCCGAGTCTTCCTGGGTGCGAGGGAAGCTCCGCCCACTGCATGGTCTAGTCAGCGAATTGCGTTCCAGATCCAGGTCCTCCTAGCATACGAGCAGAAACACACTGAGCATCTGCAGGAGCACTGTGTGATTACTGTTCACTCACCAAAACCAAACAGGGAGGAGCTGCTGGCTCCATCACTCACTCTTTCTTTCTCCAGGTCGTCTCTCATCTGCTGGTGCTCGTGCTCCGTCAGCTCCTGGTCGCCGTCGTGATCGTACTTGGCGAATATGGCCTGAATCTCTGCATCCGTGTGGCCCTTTCTGAGCAAAGGAAGAAACAACCAACACTCGGCATCAAACAAGAGCAAATTCAACCCGAGCTTTACGTTCATATCACTATAATTAAAATGTTTTAGCATGATTTAAACTTTGGCTCACCCTTTAAGATCCTGACGAAGTTCATCAATGTTCAGTTTGCCCCCCGCCTGACGCAGGCTGTCAGAGATGTCATCTACCGCCGTCTTCTTCAGTCTTAACTTCATCAAAGCTTTGTTACAGCCCTAAGAGGTGGAGGTCAGAGAAACACTTATTACATCACAATAACATCTGTATTCACTTCAACATGTCTGCTAGTGTTATCTTGGTAGAGTCTTTTAGAATATTTCTTTAAGGGTTGTCTTTAAACTAAGCAACGACAACAATCATGCACGTTTATTTAAGTCAACACTCTGTGAAATGGATCTAGTCAAATTAATTTAGTTTAATTCTGTGCATGTCAGCCCTTTTTTCTTTCTCCATCCATCTTTTTGATTTGTGTGTGATTTGTGTCAAACCAGTGAAGTCAAACCAGTGAATTCGGCATAATTTCATGTGGTGTTCTGATTGGTTGTGTAGAAGTGGGTCATGGCTGCCGTCACACTGTGATATGAATAAGTCTCTGGCTGCCGAGGCTCTAACCTTGCTGCCTCAGTGCAAAGGAACAGTTTTAGATTGACGCCACAGACTTATATAGGTTTCTCTAACAACTGTCTATTTGTTTAACAGACACAAATCGTGTCGAGGAGCCTGTTAACATCAGAAGATGATTGTGCTTCCATGAAATACATCAAGCTTCAGGGTAAATATCTTGTAACTCCAGCTTCAAATTTCCAGAAGGAAACCCTGATATTTTCTGATTTGTAGAAGCAACTAGATACGAGAAATTTTTAAATTAGAAATTGTGATTTCAGGTGTAATGATCCTTCACATAACTGTCATCGATAGCTAATGTTGATTTAATATAAATCTGCCTGGCCACAATAAAGGATGCATGTAGTTCAATACCTTCTTGATGAGGTCTGTCATCTCCATCTCAGTCCTCTGCTGGGACATGTCAGCCTTCACCTCAGAGTAGGAGTCATTGATGATGGCCAGGAACATGTTCTACACAGAAAGAGAAAAGAGACAATAAATCCTCGTCACGTCACACCAGAGGCAAACGTAACAATTCAACACTGCTCATCCTGCTCACCATAAGAATGAAGAAGATAAAGAAGATAAAGGTGGTGAAGTAGATCGGTCCGAGCACTGGGTTCGCCTCCTCGATCTCAGAGAACTCAAAGTCTCCCAGGATGATACGGAACTGGGTAAAACTACACAAGCAGCGAAACATGACAGCATTAGAGAAACATCGGCAGTCAGAAGTATTCGTATGTTTCTCGAATATACTTTGAATATTCATACATGCTGGCTTGGAACGTGCTGAAATCGTTGACTTGGGTTCCGAACACCAAGTAGGCCAGCTGAGCATAGGCCAGGAAGATGATGAAGAACATGATGGCGAAGCCCACGAGGTCCTTGGCACAGCGTGACATGGTGCTGGACAGCTGGCTCATGGTCTTGTTGAAGTTGATGAACTTAAAAATCTGAAAGGATGTGAAAACCTACTGTTGGTATCAGTTCATCGTGTTTCCACAACGGTACTGTGGGTGAAGTTTCATACCTTGACCCAGGAGAAGAAGACGATGACTGCAGCCACGTTGTTGAACTGGACCTGCAGGTTGGCCAAGGGCTGGAAACTGGGGTGAGAACTGTCCTTCTCCAGCAGGCCTTTGAGACAACTGCCAACCATGGCTGTTCTGGTTACGTTCATGATGATGGCAACAACACTCAACTGGAAAAAGAGCAGACACAGCAAACAACTGTCAGACTATTACAATTACAGCTTTTTTACTTTAATAATATCATATACGCGCTTGATACACACCGCCAAAATGAGAACATCCAGACAGTTCCACAGGCTCTTGAAGTAATGCAGCCGGTGGATGCGGATCTCCAGCACCTCCTCCACCACGTAGTACAGGACGAAGATGCAGAACGCCACCTCGCACACAGCCACAAAGTAGTCCCAGCTGGACACGTAACGCATCAGACGCACTGTCTGGAACTGCCAGGAGGTCACCACCCCCCCGGTGGCCGGGAACTCCGCCAGCAATCTGACAAATCCACCGGAATATATCAACCGTCAGTTTTCATACAAACATAGCCACAAACTGTTTTAATGCAGAGACACATCAAGAGAAAGTACAAAGACAGAATGAAAATCAATTGGGTAATAACTAGTTTTTTTTTCCTTTTTTGTGAATTTGCAGCTTTAACACTTTTGCAATGCTCAACAATATAATATGTGAAATGGAAGGAAATGTGTATTTTATGTTTTTGTTGCTTGTTGTTGTTTGTTTTTACCAGCATTGAACATAAGTTTTGTACTAGGAATGTGATTGTTGATGCACCGACAATTTATATTTTTGAAATTTGAAATCATTAAATTAATTTATTAAGTAAAAACGACATACTTTCTGGGATGCTTCTTCAATATTAGTCTGATGTACATGATTATATTCTGAAGACTTTGGGGTTATGTCAACTTAGGCTCTGAGCAATTGGGGTAGGCGTTTTCTAAAGTGCTTAGAGAGTGATAATCTCTATTGGTTGCAAGTGAAACTTCAGTTTAGCTCTAACAAATGGCTCTACTGTGTATTTACAGCAGCAAGTGCAGCCGTTTTTGCCTTTTTTGTTGTTGTTATTGATGTCGTAGGAACTAAACATTCAATGTGAATTTGCTCCCTCCCTGAAGAACGTTTTGCTTCTGTTGATGTAATAATTGCAATAATTGTTTCTACTGGGTACTATTGTTGATTTCATACGATGGAATCACATCTCATGTCAATAAATCTGAAAGGAAGAAATAAAACAAGTCCCTTACAGCCCTAGATTACATAAAAATCTATATTTTGACTTTTTGCAAACTCAAATCAAAGGTCTGAAGATATGGAGTGACATATGCTGTTCAGAATGTAAAGCCCCTTAAATAAACATGTATGATTTTTGATATTGGGTTTTAATAGGTTTTAGTAGATTGAAACTTGACTTGATTGGATGGATGTGTCATGACGACTCACCTAGCGATACAGAAGAGGTTGATGTTTCCATTGTAGACGGAGAAGTCGAGGAAGACGGCTCTGGTGCCCCTGTCCAACCACAGGTGGTCTTTGAGAAACTGCAGCTGGACAACGGACTCCGCTTTCGTACGAGACAGATCTTGGTAGTATCCTCCGCCTCCGTATTTAGAAACCTGACCCCAGTAACTGCTGTCATTCATCTCACTCTCTGCTGTATAGACCCACCTGGTAGACACCAAGAAGAAAGAAATCAGGAAGCAGCTCTCTGAGGATTAAGAAAAAAGGTTCTGCTTGTGCTGATCATTTATCAATTTGTACTGATTTTTTAAATCCACTTCTTTCAAATGGACATCATGGTCTTACGCAGTTCTATTCCTGGGGCCAAAGGAGGAGGTGTCCTCGTTGGTTGGCGTGTACATGTTGTAGCAGTCCTGAACCTCATCTCTCAGATCCTGGTGGATGGAGCAGGACTCGTTGCGGACTTTGACCTGTCGGAGGCGCGGGACCCCCAGGAGGAGATTCTCATAGTAGATGAGACTGTGATTGTCTGGCAGACTCTTGTTGTTGTACCACACTTCCCAGTACATGCTGTTGAGGAATGGCCCCTCTGTGAACTACAAGTTCAGGAAAGTCAGGATTTTGGTACAAAAGAGGCTGGACATGGAAATATCTGGCATAATCTTTTCTTCCATTTAGGTTTATTACTGAAAACTACGTTGCTCCTGTGGATGGTTTCGCTTCTAATTAATCACATTTGTCTGATGAATATTATGTAATATATTAATGCAGCTATACTCTTACTATAGATACTGAATTTCCGATTGTTCTCAGTGTTTGTGTGATGTATCTTCTATCTTGACTTGTGAATGTCTGTCATGTTGATTCATTTTGAGTTTGTGTGATGGCTTTGTAGCTGTTGTGTGTGTTTGCACCTTGAAAACCACAATTGTGAACTGCATACTCTATTTTAATAGTTCAAAATTACAGCTAAAATTGATTTGAGTGTGTCTGATTAATACCAAAGCATGATGTGTTTTTTATTTACCTTCCAGAAATCATCCATTGTTGAGATGTGCCTGAAAGTGAAAGAGTCTCCGGCAGACAGCGGTGTGTCCAGGAAAAGCTGAGACATGACTTTGGTGTAGTAGTACATGTTGGCACTCACCATCCCATAGGTCACTGAAGAGCAAACATCACCATAAGTAAAAGTACGTACAATCGGATACAACAGCAATAGTCACTAGACATAGATTAAAGCAGGAGAGGAAACACTGTTTGAAAGGTTTGTGTGAACATAACATGCTGTTTGCATCTCGCGTGACCCTGCAAAGACTTTACAAATACAAGAATTAAACCCAAAATGAGATGAAACGTTAGTCTATTCTATGCATTACTGTTCCCTGTAGCACACAGTAGTCATCATGAAGTAGCTCTGGAAAAGGCTTTAATAGTCCAGCTCAGCCTGGCAGAAAAGGCCTTAATCCCGCCCGCCAGGAAAACATTTCCTGATCCGCCCTCAACCACAGTTTGGTGTTTTTCACTTCAGAAGAGAAACGAAAGACTTTCGCAGTCATTTTCTCATCAGACTCATTTGAATTATTCGTGCCAATACAAAATGCTGTCCTCAACTTGTTGGAATTCAAGCACCCTGATAACTATGAGCGAGATGTTCCGCTGCCAAAACCATGAAGCACGCACTGTTCTGAGTTTGGAAAATGACTTTTGGGCAACAGGAAAGATGCCCAGACGTATTCAGTGCCACATTTTAAAGAGCTCTCTATGACTCACTTGGATTAATTGTCCAGGAATTACCTCACGGGCACAAGCAATTTCTTTATGGATGTTTCACTCAACACAATGTGCTCATTATGTGGATATTCCTATGACAGACTGAATGTTTCCTTTCTACAGCTTGTTAATACCGCCCAGGTCTTCACTAATAATGACTCAGCTAATTTCTCACTAAGCTTTAGGTTTTAGAAGAATTTACAATTAAGAATAAGTAACACCTAAATCATGTTATAGCCATAGCATCAGCTATAATTCAAAAGAAGAATTGCAGCATGTGTGACCCATCAGACATCAGTCTAACGGCAACTTTGGAATAATGATTATGAAAAGTACAAAGTGGAAACAGTGTTTTCCAAAGACGTAAAACTTATAATTATTTCCTGAGACAGCCATCCAGAAATCTGTTTATGTTCTGAGCTTTGGGTGCCACTTGGAAACACGTCCGAAAATCATAAAATCTTACTGTCATCTTGTTAGGTGTTTGAGAGTCGAGTGCTTACTTACATATACAAATAGTGATGAGGAATGCAATATACGTGATCATCTCCCTCAGAACGTTCCTGAGGTATCTCTCTCGACTGCTGTCACTGTCCTCCATCAGCTCTGTGCCCCACAGAACTGCAAAGGAAACACCATTCAGTGTATGTGCAGTATACAGATATACAATCAATGGATGCATTTGTATTTAATTTGGAGTCATTTTTATATTTCAACTTTAATCCTCCTAATTTATTTAGTTTGACCTATTTTATTCAGGTTCAGTTAATGCCTTTATATTAGATAAGTCCTCCATCTGAATTGAATGTTTATCTTAAAGGGAAAATATATTATTTTTGATTTATAGCCTGTTTATATATGACAACGGGTTGGTTTTCAAAGTGAGTGTTACTAAATATTACAACTGTGTGTACAAAACGTTCTCTACAGCAGCAAAAACTTGTAACACTTCAATTACAACTTCAAATGGAAAAAAAAAATGTTTAAAAAATCCATGAATGGATGAATATGTTACACAAAATGTAAAGGAAATCTACATGCACTATCTTTAGAAATTGCATCTATAGTTATAAGGACAATTTGTGGTAATACAACTTCATATTGGAGTTGTTGCAGTCCTCTTTTGGTGGTAACCCTGGAAAAAAAATAAAATGCTGACCTATTTTAAGGGCTGTAGCTACGATTGCATTTGAAAACTTGTCGGGACTCACTTCTGATTTTGTGGAGGATCTGCTTCAGACAGCCGCGGTGCAGATGCCTCTCCTGCTGCTGGGCGTCCACGGCCGGGGTCGGGTACAGTCCTCCCCGGGGGATGTGCGGGCTGCTGCCGGTGTAGCTGCCCAGGCCGCTGCTGCAGCTGCTGCTGGAGGCCGTGGACACCGACCTCCTCCCGGGGCTCGCCTGAGGCCAGTCGGCTTCCATGATCTCGTCCTCGGGCTCGAACCCCGGGTTGTCCCGGCTCCAGGCCTGTCTGGACGGAGGAGACGGGGTGACCATGGGTCCGCCGGGCCCCGGGTCTGGATGCTGGATGTTCTCCATCTCTATCCCCTCGCCGGAGTCGAGTCTGGGCGGCAGCCTGCCAGTCTGGCTCTGCGGTGGCTGCTGGGGTCTGACTCGGGATGAGCTCATGGTCCAGTTTACTCTTTTTTTTTATGTGGTACGAGGCATCTGGAAATTTTTAAAACTTCCCCCAAAAACCCGATGTTAACTGTTTACATCGACTTCTCAAGCATTTTGGGTGTCGGGGTTTCCTCAGATGTGAAAGCGGATTAAAACCCAAAACAACAGTTGTTCCACTAACTAAACAACCTGCAAACAACACAACATGTCACAGTGTGTAACAGTCACAACAGAGACACATAATAAACAATACCCTGTCCTTTTTATCCAGAGTTATTTAGTTTCCACCCTCGCCAGTCCCTTAGAAAAACATTCCTGGAGAAAACACCAAGCGAGCGTCTCAAGCAGCGACGTCCATTAAAGCTACCGATGCCTTTAAAGCGATTAAAGTTGTTCGAAGTTCAACTGATAACTTGAAGTCAGCGATCGCGTCAGAGAAGAGGAGTTTGAGATGGAGAGGAAAGTTGGATTTATTGTCCCAGGACAGCCATCTTGTTCCTGAGCTGTTCCCCTGAAAAGCCTCGATCTCCCTAGCTCGGACTCAGGTTACATTCAGAGTCATGGCGTCGCAGCAAAAGATGGAAAAACCTCAGTGGAAAAATATTTTTTTCATGGAATATCTTTTTCCTTTATACGTTTACAGCGATTAATTCACAGCTTGTAAACATACTGATTCAGGGATGTTTATGATCATTAGTAACAAAAAAATCTGAACTTAATTCCCATTAGAAATAACATAGTTTTCTTTTAAAGAAAAACTTGTATAAAAACTTTTTTAATCCTCTATAAAGACCAATGGAACTTGTTTTTGTTGAAATAAAAGGCTATTAAATCAGTGTTTGGTTTAATATATAAATTGATTACATAATCTCTGTTTGGATGAGTGGTTGCCATGACAACACGGCACTTACAGTGGAGCGTTGCAGTGAAGTTAGTTTGAAGTTTGATGTTTCACAGATGTTCACGCTGAGCTTTCACTTAGGGACCATCAGTAAATTCTGCATAAGTGCATTGTTTTTATTCACTCCACTGTCAACGACTGACTCAATAATAATATCAGATGTTACCACAATTGTTTTTATATGATTTTAGTGTGCCCTCTATTTCATATAGTTATTTTCTCATAATATTGATTAAGCTTTTATACAGTAGCTTTCATGTCATGCAACCAACTGACTCCAAACTGTGGTGGATTAGTAAAATCGTGATGGCAGATCATGGATTGTGTTGGCAGCTGATTGTGTATCCTGATAATAGTGTATCCTGATGGTGGTGGTGAATCGTGATCAAAGTGGCAGCTGATAATGGACTATGATTACAACAAGATGACAAGCTTCATATACAATGCTCACATACTCTATATTACTGACATGAACTTCTCAAATCATTTGTCATTGGTGCTCCCTTCATCTCCTAATCAGACATTTTCTTAGGTATAAATACTGAAGATTTATACGTAGATAGAAATCTTAAAAATGTACACACTTCTCTATTATATTTCAAACTGTTTCTATTGTTACCTGTTTTACTTCTGTCCGTCCTGGGATGTGATTTGAGAATATGGGCTATACAAATACAATTTGATTGATTGATTGAATGTTAGATTGTGTACTAATCCTGAAGATTGTACCCTAGATCAAATAGAACACCTCTTTTAGTGCATCCTTATTCTAGGGCAGCATTAATGTCCGATATGATTAGCAGTCAATAGGTCAAATGACATTAAAAAAAAAATAACGTTTTCATCTTATTCCTTTTCCAACGTGAATTTATTGATGTCCCCTTAGTGAAAGCCTGTGATGTCTGGTCAATATCAAACTTCAAACCATCTTCTCAGTCACAACATTTCAGCGTACAAAGGAGGAAAGAAGCCATATTTTCCTTCTCCATCTTTTCTGGTTGTTTTGTGTCTGTGGTCATTTTCAATCCTTTTTGGTCATTTACTGTCTCTTTATGGTCATGTCTGGTTTCTGTGGTCACTGTGTGTCCTCTATGTTGCATTTATGTTTTGCATCCCATGGTCTATTTAACTTTGCTGTGGTCTCGGTGTCCTAACTGATGATGCTGATTTACTGCCACAAAACCTGTTTGGCCTCTTTGTGGTGCTCATGGTCAGATTTCAGATTTGTAAATTTAGATCATAAAACCATGATTCCATGAGCTGAATTAGTTGATGTACATAGGTTCATATACAGATTATATGCAGATATATGTCGCTCCAGCATGATTCACTCCAGGACTTATTTTGCATGGAAAACCCCCATAGGAAAGCTCCTAGTATCATCCCTATTAAAAAGCTGAACCACCTCAACTGGTTCCTTTTTCCCAGAGAGAGCTAATTTCCATTGAACCCGAGAACAAACTACAACATATAACATTAGTTATTAAAGATGTTGAAACTCAAGTTAATGAATTTAAATTAAACACACAAGACAGTTTCAACAACAGAATATTTTAATCAAGGCGCAAATAATTAGATAAACCAATTATTGAAGCCAAATGAAAACAAGAATGACCACAACAGAGCATTATTTAAATATAGATAGATAGATAGATAGATAGAGTACTTTATTCATCCCCGAAGGGAAATTAAGTTGTCATAGCAGCCGGTATATTTGAATACAATCAAATACAATACAATACAATAAAATAAAAAATATTGAGGTAGAAAGAATAAAAAACAGAAACACAAGATAAATAGGTAGATAAACCATATTGATATTATATATCATTTTATACAATAATATTGTCTTTTGCACACTCTGTCTACATATTCTTAGACTCATAGTATATTATATTACCTATTGTATAGTCAAATACTTATATTCATATTCATACTTCTACTATATATCATGTACTCTCTGTATATTCTTGTTTACATAAGTCTATATACACATATTTATACATGTGTACATGTTATAATTACTATTATTATATCACCATTACTATTATTATTATATATACTGTTGCTGCCATTATTACCATATACTGCTTTTATATTGGTATAATTACTATCATATATAAATATATATTATGTTATATTATATACTATATATACTGTACTATTCTTATATACTGTCTAACAATACCATTGCCATCATTTCATCAGTACTTTTACCATCATCTTGCCAGTGCACCTTATCTACCTATTTTATTGTATTTTATCTTGTGCTTCTGTTTTTTATTCTTTCTACCTCAATATTTTTAATTTTATTCTATTGTATTGTATTGTATTTTATTGTATTCAAATATACCGGCTGCTATGACAACTTAATTTCCCTTCGGGGATAAATAAAGTACTCTATCTATCTATCTATCTATCTATCTATCTATCTATCTATCTATCTATCTATCTATCTATCTATCTATCTATCTATCTATCTATCTATCTATCTATCTATCTATCTATCTATCTATCTATCTATCTATCTATCTATCTATCTATCTATCTATCTATCTATCTATCTATCTATCTATCTATCTATCTATCTATCTATCTATCTATCTATCTATCTATCTATCTATCTATCTATCTATCTATCTATCTATCTATCTACAAGGTGCAGTGGCAAGATGATGGTAATAGTAAGACAAGTAGTGAATAATCAAAACAACATTTTAGTTAACTTCAAAACTAACCCTTCACATTTCAAATCAGCTCTTATCACAGTTCCGCGTTGTTTAACTTTACAGTGTGTTGTCATAAAGTCTATGTGTATAGTACAAAGTTTTGTGGGAGGGGGCAGTTGTCTGACGTCATGCTTTCTGCTGCCCAGTGTAAGCAGGCCATTGGCTGCGAGGCTGCGATGGGGGGTTCCCTGCCCCGGATCGCAGGGGTAAAACAATAAATCGCCGCTATCACTTTAAATCGCCAGTCTCTGGATCAGCAGAGATCACAGACTGTTTGCGAGTGGAGCGGGGGAATAGCACACGATTTCGCCCGGGATCGTCCGCCTGTCACTGCAGATTACAGCCGGATACTCACAGTTATTTATTCCTAACAATTCTGTCTATATAGATAGGTCTTTCAGAAGGTAAGCTATCTGTTGAAGCTAATCCAGCTAGGAGACGGCTGACAGCTAGGCTAGGCTAATCGTGCAAGCTAGCTAGTTAGCTGCATTGTCTGATCAAACCCTTACCAGCCGCTCCGCAGACAGCGAGCTTCCTGTCAAAGTACCCGGTTTGACGGGAGCCACCGTGCTAACAGGCCGGGTGAGCTTTGTAGTAAACACGTCGTAGAGAAACGTGCTGTGATCCTTTGTTTTCCTTGGAGCTAGCATGGCTGTGAACTTCCTCTTCATAATGCTACGAGAGGCAACGTCAAGTGTGGCTGCTTTTGACACTGACATTTCACCAACGGGGGTTTGGTGTCTGTTAATCAACGTATTCTACACGAGTGGGTTGTGTTGTCTAATGTGGAGCTTGTGGTTTAGCATGGGGCAATAAGGGGAAGTGGTGCACTACAATGGCTGTCGCCGGTCAGGTCTGCTCTCTGATATTCCCTCGGTTGTAACCCAGTGTATATGTCCGGTTGTGTTAAAGCAAAGTAGCACGTTGTCATCTGTCAGAATAGGCCGAAGTGTTCCTCCTCCTCTCATCGCTTCCGCTCGGTGTGAAATGCACAGCGGCTGAAGGGAGGAAGAAAAAAAGACGACGCCACAAGTTAGCCCACAGCTAATGCTAGTCGAGCTAGCTAGCAATGTGCGAAGAGGGCCGGTAGATTAGCATTAACCTCCCCTGGAGTTGTGTTGCCAGGTCTGGGTGAAGTCGACCTGGTGGAGGGTGGGAGAACCACCAGCAGGTGTATATGATTCAGTTGATGGACATGTGACGTGTCGATAAATGTGACAGTTGGAAAATTGTTGTTAGCATCGAGCTGAAAGGCCTCGTACGGAAGGCCACTTATTTACAAAGCCATGCTTTGATGTGTGCATCACAGCTATGTCGTGTGTGTAGTTGTAGTCGTAGAGTTTTTTTTATTGGTGCAAAGTTTGTTTTCCACGATGCTCGATTTGAACGCCAGCACCAGTCGTTAAGCTTTTTGGTAAAGAAAAGAGATCTACAGCCGTGTTTCCTCTTTGTCTCAGTGGATGGACATGATGGCGCAGTTGGATGTGAGCTAGTGTGTTAGCCAGCGAGCTAATCAGTCAGCTGTCTTCCCTCTTGCACAGCCCTCATATGGGTCAGATCGACGACCAGGGGCCCGATGAGACAAAGAAAGTGAAACGTGGTGCTGTTTGTCAGGAGCCACCTCAGGTCACAGCTTGCACTCGGTGACATGTCCTCATGTTATGTCACAATAAACCTCAAGAGTAGGATTGGCTTCTTCAAGGAGTGTCAAACAGACTCAAAAGCTTAATTTGTATTTACTGAGATGCGGTTTTATTAGGCTCTTCAGGTTAAAGTGCACCAGCCTCAAACCTTACGGAAGTTTACATGTTTACTTTTTGTTTAGGTGCTTTTACTGAATGATCATTTGTTGAGACTGTAATTCGTTTGTTGGGCATTATTATAGATGCAAAATATAATGAAACATTAGAAATGGTGTTCTGCTTAATGAACAAGTTGTATAAAAGATTTGGGAACTTCAAATAAATTATTTATAAAGGCATGATTTATTATTGTTTGGAGTGCAGTGTTTAAATCAAGCACATCTCCTAACAAACCAGCTGAGTGTGTGTATTGTTTATCAAATGTTAACTGGAATTTGTGCTTTCTCTTCTGTTTCAGCACTTAATATTGTTTACCAAAGAAATGGTGATGGAGAAGCCAAGTCCCCTGCTTGTAGGGCGGGAGTTTGTGAGGCAGTATTACACTCTGTTAAACAAGGCACCAGATTTTCTGCACAGGTAATTTCCTGCAATGTGATGTATTAAGATCTACATCTGTTAGTGTTGGTAAAAGCCTATAACTGTCACGTTGTTGTACCCTCAGGTTTTATGGGAGGAACTCTTCCTATGTTCATGGAGGACTTGACCCAAGTGGAAAGCTGGCAGAAGCGGTTTACGGGCAAGCGGTATGTGCTACAGGCCAATCGTGGCTTGAGAATTCTTGAGAATACAGTGTCTGGTACAAGATTATCTATACATACTGCATTAAACAGAATAAATACTTGTTAAAAATCTTTGGCAGCATTTGACAATTGACTTAGTTTGAAAAACTGTATTCATACATCATATTTATCTCGTTCATGTTGACTGATTTGGACAAAAGTCGTGTTAAATAAAAAAAAAAAAACATTATTTCTCATCACACTAGTTTCAAGTCTGTCATGAATAAGATGCCAAAAACAATGGCTGACAGTTAGATATGCAAAGTGAAAGTGATCAGGTTTATGCTACAGCTACATCCATTATAGCCCCATATCAGGAACCATCTCTTTTTATGTCTAAAGCCTGAAAATGAAGGTATCGTGACCACGTATAAATGCTGGGCATGTGCGTGCTGTTGTAAACAGGAAGCTGATTATCTACTCTGCAGTTAGTTAGTTTCAGATAATACTGTTAACCAGTAATAGACATGGGGTTTCTTTGCTTGTACCAACAAGGTCCACTGAATGTAACTGCATTGCTTGTAATTTGTTATCCCTTATGTTGTTATGTTGAATTTAACAGTGGTAGTTGAGGAATAGGTTGTTTTTTTGTTTTCTACTGGAAAATGTTCTTCTGATAGGAGTGTGATGATTCAGGGGGTGATAATGTTGTGACTAATAATACCCAGTCAGGAAGCAAGCGTGTGTGCATCATTGCATTTCTGCCGTCCATATTTAAACACAACACCATAGTCTTCAAACTTAACAAGACCAGCAGCATTTGAGAGTCTCTGTATTAGGAGCAAGGCAGTTATATGGGTGCCAGACGTAAATGTAGCAAAAGTCATGTGATTTAACATTAAAATGTGAGAGTGGATTAAGTCCGCGACAAGCAAAACAAACAGACAACAAAAGTACAATTGTGCTTTTCAAGACGCGCTCATTTTCTGAGCTATTTTTGTTTGGACTGAAAATATCCACTCAACAGCGACCTCAATCACAGTGGTTATAATTGATTAATTACAAATTGTGAGAGACTGACTTATTCTAAATGACAGGAAATATCTTTTTTAAATCACAAGATATTCGTTATGGATTTTGACTGACTTTCCACTCGTTTATTTAAATGTATTTCTTTGTCCGTCCACTTGTCTCTGCTCTCTTAGGAAATCCACAAGAAGGTCATGTCCCTGCAGTTCAGTGAATGCCACACAAAAATCAGGCATGTGGACGCCCACGCCACACTGAGTGATGGAGTTGTGGTGCAAGTCCTCGGAGAACTTTCCAACAATGGTCAGCCCATGAGGAAGTTTATGCAAACTTTTGTGCTTGCTCCAGAGGTGAGTACTTCTCCCTAGTTGGGGCATTGAGGGACAGTTTAAAAACAATAAAGAAATAATTGCCTCTGACTGATGGAGTAAGGGCTAAAGTACAAAATACGATCTGTTCTTTTTGCCTTTTCCTTAGGGTTCAGTGCCGAACAAGTTCTATGTCCACAATGACATCTTCCGTTACGAGGATGAGGTTTTTGGAGACTCTGAAGCTGAGCTTGATGAAGGTATGATGTTGACAAAGACCGGATAAAGAATGGAATTTTATTTAGTGGGGTTTAAAGTGGGAGTATTCATGGTAATAATTCTTGTTTTGGTTTCTCTCTTAGAATCGGAGGAGGAAGTTGAGGAAGAGGCTGAGGAGAGGCAGCCTTCCCCTGAGCCACTTCAGGAAAGCCCCAACAGCACCACCTACTATGAACCTCACCCTGTCAGGTATGTCAAAGGTTAACCATATCCTTGACAAAATATGCTTCCCTCTTTGTTTTAAAATCCAGCATGACAGGTTTTGCATTTGAAGCTTAGTTCATCCGTTGAAGTCATTGTGTTGATGTTGTGCTCTGCAGTAATGGAGTTGAGGAGCCTATGGAGGAGCCAGCTCCAGAACCAGAGCCGGAGCCCGAACCAGAGCCCAAAGTAGAAGAGGTAAAGCCCGAAGTAGACGAGAAGGTTCCAGATGAGATGGAGGAGAAAGCACCTTCACCGGTTCCTGTGGAGTCTCCACCAAACACCCAGGAGCCTCCCAAGGTACAACATGATTTTCTATCTGGTTTACTTTGCCTCAAAGTCGAACTGCCCTTCTCCTTTTAATGTCTATACTTTGCAAGCTATGCTTCATATGAAATATTTTTTTAATTCTACAACCTTGACTTAAACCACCACAAGCTAATATAAATATTTATTGAAAAATTAAAGCTTTACTTGTCATTGTTTTTCCATTTAAATTGTCGTCATTAGGCGATGCACAGGCCTAAGTTCCCTGCTCAATAGTACTCATACTGTAGAATAGGGTCATTCGGATGACATTGCAGCCTTTAATGATGCATTACTGGATTCCTCACAGACTTTCTCCTGGGCCTTGGTGACCAGTAAAAACCTTCCTCCTTCCGGCACAGTCCCCTCCTCCGGAATGTCACCCCACGTTGTTAAAGCACCAAGCTCACAGGTAACAACAAAGTTTCATAAAATCAAAGAAAAAGAACAAAGGTACTGTCAGTTGCAAATAGTGCTAGAGTTTCCCTTAATGTTTTCAACTGATTCTCTCAGACATGCAATGGTTGTTCTAATGTGTTTTAGTTTAGGAACATCAAGGTGATATTCAAAAAGTCAACATCTCTTCAAAATCATTCAGTATATTTGACCTGAGACTTGTATCTCAGGAACAGATTGATTGCACAGCAGCTGAGACTGGTGTAGGCTAAATAAGCAAATTTCATTATTGATTGCTGTTTAACCCCAAGAATGACGAGACAGGGCGTTAGCAGTCTGTAGGGTTCATGTGAAGCAGAAACCATCATCCTTTAAACATGGTATATATATTGGAAAAAAATAACCTGATGTTTAAGAGTTCCCTTTTTATATCAAAACAGCTGAAGGTACTACAAGTTGATATCAAAATATTGGAAAAATAAGTGTTCGTCTATTACTTTGCACAAAGATATTAACATTTTAGAAAGTGTCAGATACTTTGCTCAGATGGGCAACTAATTATTATTTAATAAATATGACATTCCTCCCCCATGTAGCCCAGAGCTGATGCCAAACCGGAAACACAGACAGCCCCACTTCGGACCAGAGACCAGCGCACACGTGAAAGACCGACCTTCACTCAGCGTGGTCCAAGGCCTGGTAATGTCAACACCCCTTTTTCACAAATTAATAACTCATCTTTTTTTTGGGTGGAGCTATTTGGTTTATTCTCACTGTCTTCGCCTGTCGGTTTCTATTAGATGGTGTTGCATCTTCAGAATCACAAACGGGAAAACCTCACTTGAGTTTTGTTAAAGGTAATTATATCCTGTTATGTCACATTTAAATCTTCTTACAGTCCTTTTTAATCCTTCTTTTTATGCAGGTATTCTATGTAATTCAGTCAGTGACTTCTCCATGGTATAGAATTCCCTTATTTCAAAGACTGATCTGATGTGTCTCTCGACCTGTTTTGACCTGCAGGTGGCAGGGGAGATGGGGAATCTGGAGAAATGGACAACAGGCGGATTGTTCGGTACCCAGACAGCCACCAGCTTTTTGTTGGCAACCTCCCACATGACATTGACGAGAGCGAGCTTAAAGACTTCTTCATGAGTATGTTTCCCTAATAAAGCAAACCTTTTGTCAATAGAATTTTCATTTTCAAACTATGTTTTGTTTGCGAGTGAAAGTTTAATTACATACTATCTTCTCTCGTCGCAGCATATGGAAATGTGATGGAGCTGCGGATCAACACCAAGGGCGTTGGTGGAAAGCTGCCCAACTTTGGATTTGTGGTCTTTGACGATTCTGATCCTGTCCAAAGAATCCTGGGGGCCAAGGTAGAAGGGGCATGTATTGACTTTTCATTACCCACTTTCATTCATCTGGTGGTGGTTTGGTGACACACATTGCTACAGTTAATGTAACACAGAAATTCACTTCCACTTGAAAGTAACCTCAATGGGATGTAAAAAACATGAAGCCGTTGTCTGATATTGCATAATGTTTCCCTTGTGATGTCAGTTAAACGGTGCAAAAATAATCTATTCAAATGAATGTTAACTTTCATTGGAATGCTGTTGGTCTGAACTTGTAGACTTAATTGTTCTGCTGGTGAGAACACAGAACTGTCTCTCTTTAATATTTACAGAAACGTTCCAGGACAAATGGAACACCTGTGTGCCAACCAGTGAATGATATGGGTTGTGAATTTGAAAGAAAAGATCATTTCTGTCCTCCTTTCCCTTATTAATGACCATTCTTTTCTCCTTGCAGCCCATCATGTTTCGAGGTGAGGTGCGACTGAATGTGGAGGAGAAGAAGACCAGGGCAGTGCGTGAACGAGAAGTCCGCGGAGGAGACGAGCGTCGGGACATGAGGCGCAACGATCGGGGTCCCGGAGGTTCACGAAGCATCGTGGGAAGTGGAATGATGCGTGAGCGGGATGGGAGGGGACCCCCACCTCGAGGCGGCATGGCCCCAAAACCTGGCATGGGCTCTGGAAGGGGCTCCGGAGGGCAGGGAGAGGGTCGCTTCACAACCCAGCGCCGCTGAAGTGAGCGCAACCTGCCGCGTGGAAGAAATACCGTGTTCTTCACCTTCAACCGTTCTCATTAACGAAAAAGAAATCTTCATGTATAAACGTATATATTTGTTTTTTTTGTTTATTTTTTTATTTTTGTTCCCTCTTTGCTTTGGAATGTGACACAGCCGGTCAGCCATTTGTTTGTGAAATAGACAAAACAAAATACGCAAACAAAATATATTGCCTATTCGTTGTGAGCTGAGCATCCTTTTCAGGTATCTCAAGAATTCACAAACTTTAATTTGTAAATTCGTGAAAAGAGGCAAACCAACCAGGAGTAATCCGCCACATTAGGAGGGACTGACGAGACTTTAAACTACGATAATACAGCCCATCATTTGGAAAAGAGATTATATGCCTTGACTTAACCGGGGCGCTGCTTCACGAAATTCCTCTATTGCACATTTTATATGGTAGTTTTCTGCCCGTTACTGTTGGAAAAGGGTGAGTTGCAAATTTGTGCAGTTCCAGGGGAAAAGTTTGCCTTTTACTTTTTTCCTTTTGAGAGACCACTGCTTCAAAATTGCATAATGCACTCATCAATATGCACTAATGGGTACTTTTGTCATGTAACATTGACATCCACGCTCGGAATGCAGCTGGAGAGACCTCTTTTGTCTCAAAGCGATACGACTTACCGGGGCAGGCCTCGCTCACAGCACGTCTGCTGTGACCAATGTACTTTTCACACTTTTGACCCAAATCTAGGCTTCAATTACTGCTGGATGGACAAGATGACGGAAATCTGCATTATATTTTTTTCCTTGTTTATAATTCAAATAAAGAAAAGAAGCTCAAATCCTGGACTTTCACCGAATGAGTGGGTGGACAAAGGATAAACCAGAAACAAAGTTGAACAATAGAAGAGTGGTGATGGTGATGGCGCCTCGATCTGTTTTTCTTTGGATTCCAAGTTTTTTGTTTAAGTTTTTCCCTGCCAGCTAGACCGCGAAAATGGGAATGGACGACACCTTCCTCCCTCTTCTCTCCCTCCCTGTCTTAAGTGCGGATAACAGAATAAATGTGCAGCAAAGATCATAGTTTACTGTATGTTTTGTTTTGTGTATATATATTTTTTTGTTTCTCTCAACTTGACAAAAGCATGATGGTGCCTTCTACTTCACCTTTTCCAGTCTTACTAAAGTGTAAAGCGGTTCGGGACTCGCTTCATCCTAATAAACGGAGCTGCTCATTTTGAACTATTGTCTACTGTGAGCAGACTTAAAAAAACGGAAAAACTTGCAGTATTCACAAGATTAAATTTTATTTTTTTTCAGGTGCATATTTCATTTTTTTCCCATGCTGTTTTACTACCTAAGATGATCTGCTGTGAGTTTTGTACATTTGTTTTGTATTGTGTCTGTTCTGGGTTTTGTAGAGACATTGGGTGCCTCCAGTTCTATTTGATGTTAATACCCCCGCCCCCCCCAAAAAAGGTACAGTTGAATGACAATAGTGGCAAAATGGTTGTTTCTTGGTTAACAAGTCATGGCTCCACAAGCATGATCTCGGTGAACTAAGGATTTTATTTTGGAAAGATTTAACGTCTCAATGTGATTCAGATACTGTCGCGATTCTTTCAGCCTGACCATAGTTTTTTTTAACTCATGGCAGAACTCTGATTATTTCTTGGACTCGCACGTCGTCAGACTGTTCTTTTCTCAGCAACTATTTTGTAATGATCTGTGTAGGTGGGCTGGCCGCAGCGCCGGCCTACAGGCAAGCAAATAATTGTGCTCACTTTTCTAGCCGTTTATGCATTTGTATTTTCATACGCTGATGAATCATTGTGCATATTTTATTCATTTATCATATATTTTTTCAGTCGGGGCAAGTCTAATCTGAATGCCTTACTTCTCGGTCTCTCGTCCATAGGAGTATTTTGTTTTTGCCACTCTGCAGGGAGGGAAGAGCTCTGGTTTCAGCTGGGAAGGAAAACATGACACGAAGATGTTAATCTTTTTATTTTTCGTTATCTTGCACTGAAATGGGAAGTAAAATTTGATGTAGCATTTCCTGGACAAATTTATTAATGAGGTCTTCCTTGTCTGGTGGTATTGCACTATTTCCAACGGTTCTGGGACAATCTCAGTTTGAACTCAGCCTCTCTCCAAATTTTTCTTCTGCCAACAAAAAAGAACATCAGTATCAAATATGTTTACTCTCCCTCACACGGATAATTTGTAATTTGGCTGCTGACTATTGTGGTTGGGATGAAATCTTTTAAGTAGTTTTCAGTCAAGATTCTTAATTTGTAACCATCAGCCATTAGAGAAAACCTCAGCCTGTTTTCAACAGATACTTCTCATCAGTGCCTCTACCCCAAATGTTTTTCATGTAATCGCTCAACACTGGCACTTGATTTGTATCATACTTTGTACAGCAGCGGTCAGTGAAGAGAGTGGTGAAGAAGAGCCATCATGCTTACTGACCAATTTTACATTGTTGTGATGGTTTCAAAAAAGCATTTGAGTTTATAAGATTCAGGGTTGGACAGGTTTTCTTTTTCACTGAGTTTTTTAACGAGCCACCCTGTTTACAAACTTTTAAAAACAGGATCCTCCCAAACAAGAAAACTGAACATTTATTTCCCTGTGGTAGAAAATGCAGTAGAGTGGATCCTCATTGTGAATCATTCCAGACCCTTTTTTTAAGAAATAGGAAATAGAAGAACCTTCTTGGCTTTAGCAGGTGTGGTAAACAGTCGGCTGCCGTCTTTGTTCTTCTGTGTTTACCCTTGTTGCTAGTACAAAACTGTTGCAGGTGGAGAATCTTTTGTTTTGTTTAGTTTTCTTTCAGTTTCCCCCCCTTTCCATTTTGAATGTGTTGGACTTAACATACAATAAACTACTGATATCAGCACCACTAATACGTTTGTCCTGTTTACAGGTTTCTCCATAAGAGATCTCCAAGGTAACAGTTGTTGCATGATGACAAACTTCAGAACAGGCAGCACAGGTAGAAAAGGAGAATACTTCCCACTTGTCTGTTAATCTGCAGAAGACTGAGAAGATTTGAGTCATAAAGTTGTTAAATTTGAATAAAAAACAGTTAAACCCTTTCCAAAAACTTTCACGAAAGTTCTTCAGTTCCTTTAACAATATCTGGAACTTTTTACAGAGATCTTTCCTGTAAACAGCAGAATGAATTATGTATTCATATTTTTTATTTGTTAGTGAGCTGATCGCGGTGACATTTCACATCTATGAACTCTAATCTAGAGTTGCAGCTTTCCAGTAGTTTTATTGTGTTTCTTTGTGTGTCAATTTTAGCTTATACTTACAAACACCAGTTAAATATTTTTAGATCACTTAATCCATCAATTTCTGAAGCAACAATTAAAGTGTCCAGGTCGTTTTATTGATGAGAAATTATTGCATGCAGCTGGAAATAATTTACAAAATGTGTTTGCTAAAGTCCATGAATTCATGTACTTTACCTTTGGCATTATTGTTGCTTCTGGTTTTCCATCTGTGAAAAAACTAAAAAGCCCTTAACAAGTCTTTAGTTAAATTTCAATTTTGTTTTTCTTTATCAAATAAAAGCATCTGTAGGAATCTGTAATACACAGTTATACAGACACAAATTACAGATGGATGAGGAGGTAAAGAACAACAAAACAGGGTCATAATCAGGCATGTGCACAGACATTTTGGGGGGCAGGTGCTCAAATAAAAAAAAAAGGGCAACCATCGCCAAAATTATTTATGAAATTAAAAACAATAATAATAAATAAAACTTACTGATTCTCCCTCATTTGTTTTACTAGTTGATGTCCTGATCCAATATAAAAGAGAGCTGCTACCCTGAGCTGCTTGTTGCAGTTCCCTGTCCTTCTGCTTTTGGAGTCTCTCTTTTCTTGGCATTATGCTAAAATTTTTTAAATTAGATAAATCAATGTTTTGCATAATAATCAAGAGTGACTTACATAATCTCTATAAAGCTGACAACACAGTACACACACACATTTTTGTTTACTGTTTTCTGACAGAGTGGAAGTATAAGCAGCATTACACTAATAATATACCACAATATACCTCACCAGACTGTCATGTAGCTCAATTTAAGACCTACCTTTCATTTCAATAATTACGATTGTGGTTAATTTATCCCCAAACACCGTCGGGGGATTGCACACACAGCGTCATTACCTGTTTGTCTGATGCTGCGGGTCAGAGGAGAAGTGGCTGCAGCCGTTTGGCCCTCAGCTGTATGAGGAGGAGGAGGAGGAGGAGGAGGAGGAGGAGGAGGAAGGAGGGGGGAGGGAGGGGCCAGCGGGGGCTTCTCAGCGCCGCGGAGCATGTCGGGGCGAAATTCTCACAAGAACCCAAATAAATGCCCCGTCAGACATCAAAACACATTGGGGGGAATTGATGACAGAGAGAGTAATATTTATTCTTAATTATTGATGAATGAAGAAAAAATTGGGCTCCAGCAGAAGGGCACTTTTCTCCTCCAGGGCAAAAGGGCAGGTGCTTGAGCACCACTAGGGGTCTATCTGTGCCTGGTCATAATAATATGACGTTTCACTTGATGTATCATCTTACCTTTGAGCTGAGAGGTGACGTCATTGATTTCCATTTGAGTTGATGCTGCTCTGCTGAAACTGACCCACCTGTTGTGATACTCTGTGAACTGGGGGGCGAGACAGATGCTGCCGAAGGTGAGTGTGCAGGACCCTGAGGTTCTCCTGGTGTGAACCCGGCACCTTATTTAGTATTACTTGAATATTTTCAGTATCTGCTACTTTATACATCTACACTACATTTCAAATGGAAATAAGTCTATACTAGTTCTTCACAAGACGATAAAACAACAATCAAATAAAAGATCTAAAGAAAAGTGAATAAAATACATTAAAATTCACTCACAGATATGTTTTAAAAAGAGATTTTAAAGCAGTAACATACATTTCTGATCTGAGCTGGTAAGTCATTTCAGATGTGCACTACACATAACAGCACTACAGCCTTTAGTCATCTATCAGGAACCAGTGGAGGATAATAGGCAAATTGAAATGCTTTTTGTTTAGTCAGTAATGATTCACCAATATAATATATTCTACAGCAGCACTGAGAGGAGCCATATATATTACTTGTTTTGTATATCATCAGAAAGTATTGTACTTTCTGATGAATACAAAACAAGTACAAACAGAGACACAAATTAAGGTTTTAAACAAGGGGCTATTTAAAGTCAACAAAGATAATAAAGATCCTGACACATAAACCTGGGTGATCATTTTGATTATTATAATAATTAGTCTTTAATTGCTTGAGTCAAAATTGACAGGATGATGATAGTGAATTTCTAATTAAATAGGATTTTCATATCCATGCTGTATATATATCTATCTATGAATGATATTTACAGTGTATGTGAATGAATGAGTTTTTAATGTCTCTTTAAATGTCTCCTTGACACTCGCTGCTGATCAGCCACGTATCGCCACGTTTCGGCGCATGCGCAGCGCGGTCGCGGCGCTGTTCCGGTCTCGGTGGGTGCAGTGAACACAGTCCAACAAAAACCATCCCCGTGTTTCCTTCGCTTTTAGCCGCATTAGCCGCACGGAGCTCGGACAGGGGAGAGTCCGGAGGCTTCATCCGCCGGAGAGACACGTTGAGCCGGGCACCGAGAGGACGTCAGTGAGGATGAACTTCCTCCGGGGGGTGATAGCCGGACAGGCAGCCGGGCCGCAGCCCACCGGAGCCGACACGGTACGAGAGACGCTAGCTAGCTGCGGCTAGTTAGCTTCGGCTAGTTAGCTTCGGTTTCGCCCCTGTGTGTGTGAGTGTGTGAGACAAACAGAGGCTCGCTAAGGAATGAATTTAGTATTCCCACCGATTTATTATGTATTTATTAATCCAAACAAACGTCACTGGGGTTGATGACGACACCGGGGCCTGGTTCCGTGAGTAAACAACAGCGAGCTAGTCAGGAGGCTAATTAGCTAACAGACCTGTCAGTCCACAGCAGAGTCTCTGACCTCTGACCCCTGTTTCCCTGCCTGCAGCTACAGGGAATAAACAAATGAATGAAATGACACAGATCGTAAATCAGCTGACAGTCGCTGCACAGTTTTACAAAAACAGCTGTCTAGAGAGAAAATAGTAAATGAAAACATGTCTTCATCTTGTTGTTCTCAAAGTCTGTATATCAATAAACTGTTTTAAGACATGCAGGGTTACAGCTAGTAATTATTTTCAGTATTGATTTTAGTCAAAAATGTCATATAATAAGGAAGATGCCCCATCACCACCAGAAACACTTGATATACAGCAAAAACATTTTACAAATCAATTATGTTATACCTCCTCACTTTGTTTACACAAAGCATAAAAGCATTATATTGACTGATTAGAATATATTGCGTGAGCCCTATCTATTAAATATGTACTAGCTGCAAATCCTCATGTAGCATCTAGTTTCTAAAATTCAATATCTTCAAGTACGTCGGGAGTACATTATGCGTCATGAAACTTTCATGTCATTGCTGGTTCCAAAGGGATTAAAACTTGTCTCATCTTGTCAGACAATCGTCAGTCAGGTTCTTTTGGTTGAAGCAAAAGAATATGTATTTTTCTGTCCAGACAAATAAAAGAGGATTCCTCTTGTTGACAGATCCAGAAGCTGTGTGACAGAGTTGCCTCCTCAACACTCCTGGAAGACCGCAGAGATGCTGTCCGGGCGCTCAAGTCTCTGTCGAAGGTGAAGTAGGAGCAGGAAGTTAATGGAAATGAGTACAGTAGAAATACAGTGTCCTAGAGACACCTAGTTGAAAGTAATGCAGTGTAATTTGTCCTTTAAATAAAACCCTCCACTAATGTTCAGTTTTTATTGAGTTTGTGGTTCTGCTAAATCTTGTTGCGTTTTACTGATATCAGTGCTAATATTTAGAATTCTCTAGAATCCTCTTAAATGGATTTATTGCAAAATTACTATATTTCGTGACTTTTAATATTGCCTGGTGTCTTTTTGTATCTTGTTCTCCCTTTTTCCTTTAATTTGCATCACATTGCTGTTGAGAATCTATTCAAATAAACTTTCTTATAATCTGTTGTAGAAATATCGCTTGGAAGTTGGGACACAGGCGATGGATCACTTGATTAACATACTGCAAACAGACAGGTATGTTGATGTTATATCTGTCATCTGTCACACTGAGAGCTTTGTATCTATTATTATAAATTGAAATTGGGGCATGCGTGGGTTTGATTCAAGAACTGTTGCCTGTGAAACCTACATTTTGTTAATATTCCCATTCTCCTCGCATCATGAACAGGTCTGACTCCGAAATCCTTGGCTATGCCTTGGACACACTGTACAACATCATCTGCAATGATGAGGAGGAAGAGCAAGGTATTGAACACCCTCACAGTTATTAGAAATAATTGAATTTACCTTTAATTGATTGTCATTTAATTATAACTCCTCCTAATTATGTTTCTGCTATAAATGATCCTGAGTGACTGAGCCATTTTTCTGTTTGCATGTGTGAAATGAGCTCAGTTGATGTCGACTGGTCTTCAGTTAATTTGCATTCCCCTCTCCTATACACTGATGATGAGTGCTTCAATGTAAAGATTCTCGTCTCTTTTTTCTCTTCCATGTTTTAACCCTCCAGATGAATCGGAAGGTAAAACTCTTTGACTGTGCATGTTGCCCCCTTTCTAACCCCCCAGCAAGCAGCACTCACACATCCTGGGTTCTTCTTGGGTGGAATGTGGAAAAGCAGAACAATATCAGTCTGTTTCTTTTAAGACCTCCTCCTGTGTCCAGATTTCAAGTAGATTATACAAATTCAAGGCTGTTTTGGTAATCACTGACATGTCTCCATGGGAGTCGGGCTGCTCTTTTTCTATATTTCTCTTGAGTATAGTTGAATGAATTTGAGCATTTTGGTTGCAGCTTTAAACGTCCTCTCCCCCCTGCTCTCACAGACGCAGTAACCCCTCTCCCTGTCTCAGGGAAGCATAAGAATGTGTCTGCGCCTGGTCAGTACTGAAACTTAGCCATGTGTGCAGTAGTTATTTTTGTGCTACTAGAGAACTAACTTCCCTAAAGTCCGTTGGTACTGGTAAAGTGACCGGTAGGAGTTTGGGTGGTAATAATGCTTCACTAATACCATCCCTTGCTCACACTTGTTTTGTTGTCTTTATTGTTCCTTAGTTTTCCTCAGATTTTTAATACCTGTTCCATTACTAAAGTGAACTGCACATTTTAATTATTGAAATTTGTGGGTTTAAGTGTTTTCTGTATGTAGCAGTTTATCCAATTACAAAACACATATCCTCACATCCCTCTAAAAATATCTAACTTTGCCGATAGTGTGTTTTATTTTCACTAGGGGTTGTGATCTGGATTATTTAGAGAAGGGAGACATAGTTTCTTTAAAGAGATGTTGTTTCAAAAAAGTATAATTTTTAAATCAGCCAACCTCCCCAAGGACAATAAGTCCTGTCAGAAGGAGGCTCTAGGATAAATATATTTAAATGGGGATAAATAAGTCTAGAAATCAATCTGCATGGCTTGATAACAACTGAGATGGTGGAGAAATAATTAATAATAATTTGGGGTAACAGCCCATCAGGGAGGAAATACAAATATATATTTGTTTAGTGCTAGCTTGTTATACTAAAACTTTGTGTTTTTTTTTGTAAACAATAGTACTCCTATAATGGTATCTTTACCCTTCTGTCCAGATGTTCCCTTGTCTGTGTGTCACCCCCTTTTCTCCTCCAGAAGTTCACAAGAATCACCCTGAGCATTTGCACATTTACTGGACAGATTCACATATTTGTTGTAGCTTCATTATTGAACAGCAGAAAATCTAATCTGATCTCCCACCATCTTTCAGGGTTGTGAGAAGTTGTAGATCCAGTAATTATCACTGTGTAATTCAGGCTGATTGTTTTGAACAAACCAACTGGTTCCCTCACTAGAGAGAAGTCTTCCTATATAGAAGTATTTCTGGTTTCTAAAATAAGCCTTCGATCTCCCCTCACAGATGAGAATGCCCAGAAGCAGGCTGATGACCTCGGTGTCCAGTTTACAGACCAGTTCATCCAGGAGCCCGAGCATGTGACTCTTATTCTCTCTCTGTTGGAGGTACTGAAACGTTTCTGCACCAGTGGCCCGACATCTGTGTTATTACATGTGTCTAGACAGCTGCCTAATGTGTTTATGTTGTTCTAGGAGTTTGACTTTCATGTGCGTTGGCCGGGGGTGAAGCTGTTAACTGCTCTCCTGAAGAATCAGTGTACTCAGGTCCAGGGCGTCATTCTGGTCAGCCCCATGGGTGAGCTCATCCGTTGCATATCAGACTAGACTTGTTTTACAATGCCGGGATTTTACTCGGGAGCTATACCTTCAATTTTCATATTTCACATTTCACGTCTCTTACTGCGGCCATCCGTCGGATCTGAAGGATTCTCACCTTAATATTTTATTTCACAGGTGTTTCCAGACTAATGGACCTATTGGCAGACTCGAGAGAAGTCATTCGCAACGATGTGAGTACTTCTTTGATTTGGTATTAAACCACTTATGAATGAATACAGGTTTCTAAACCATAACAAATATTGATGTAATGCCACAATAGCCGGACCTACTGGAGATGCATGACAGCCTGTTTTCCATCTTCCTACAGGGATTGCTGTTGCTTCAGCAGCTGACTAAAAGCAATGCTGCCATTCAGAAAATTGTGGCATTTGAGAGCGCATTTGAGCGGCTCCTGGATATTATTACAGAAGAAGGTAGCAGTGATGGAGGTAAGAATTGTTTTGAAACAAAAATAAGATTTTTTTTGATCTAGTGATTTCTATCCTGACCTGATCCATCCTCCTCCTTCTGTGCAGGTATCGTGGTGGAGGACTGTTTGCTGCTGCTGCTCAACCTGCTAAGGAACAACAGCTCCAACCAGAAATTCTTCAAGGAGGGCACCTACATCCAGAAAATGAAGCCCTGGTTCGAGGTCGGTGACGATAACTCGGGCTGGTCTGCACAGAAGGTCACCAACCTCCACCTAATGCTCCAGGTAAAGCGGAACACTCATGTCAAACTGTTCCATCGAATATTCAAATGATCAATGACTCTAATCAGTGTTATGGTTCTTATCCCAGCTGGTGCGAGTCATGGTGTCTCCAGTAAACTCTCCAGGAGAGACAGCCAGTTGTCAGAAGTCCATGTACCAGTGTGGCCTGCTGCAGCAGTTATGCACCATCCTCATGGCCACTGGTGTTCCTGCTGACATCCTCACTGAGGTATCCATAATAACAATAATAAACCCAGTATTGATGTTAACTCAGGCTTGACTACTATTTAATAAAAAACACACCTCAAGCTTGTGATCCGTCCTCTTTCTTTCAGACCATCAACACTGTATCCGAGGTCATCAGGGGCTCACAGGTCAACCAGGACTACTTTGCTTCTGTCAATGCTCCTTCAAACCCACCGAGGTAACACACAGCCAGTGGCACAACATGAAATCTCCCTTATCCATATGAATATAAATCCAGCTACTGACCCAACTTCTCCTCTCATCTCTTCACAGACCAGCGATTGTGGTCCTGCTCATGTCCATGGTGAATGAGAGACAACCGTTTGTCCTTCGCTGTGCAGTCCTCTACTGTTTCCAGTGTTTCCTCTACAAAAACCAGAAAGGCCAGGGGGAGATAGTGGCTACACTGCTGCCTTCCACTATTGATGGTTAGTTATACTAAGATTAGAACTATGTTAGTGGCCTCAACAATTGTTTTGCTGTAATTTTTCTAGATTTTTCAGATATAAAACATGTCAAACACAGCAATCAGCAGTTTCAGTGAAACTTATGTCCCACCTCTCTGAGGGAAAAATGTAATTCTGCTCCCTCACAATCAAACTTGGCACTTATCACTTTCAAAGTAATATGTTACCTATTCAGCAAAATAAGTACAGACTAATCTACAATGTGATGCTGGGAAAAAAACCTAAATAAATTATAGATATTTACACCACATGTGAATGTACGATAAGCATTTACACACAATTAGGTTAAATGTATGGATCTTCACTTTACAGTGCAAGTGTTTATCTACACTCTGGCATCTTCAGCTAAATGTATGTGTGATCCTTTATGTACTGATTTACTTTTCTTTTTCACAGCCAACTCCATCTCAGCGGGCCAGCTGCTGTGCGGAGGCCTCTTCTCAGCAGACTCTCTGTCCAACTGGTGTGCCGCTGTGGCCTTGGCTCACGCTTTGCAGGACAACCTCACCCAGAAGGAGCAGCTGCTCCGGGTTCAACTCGCCACCAGCCTGGGCAAACCCCCCGTCTCTCTGCTGCAGCAGTGCACCAACATCCTCTCCCAGGTAGGACAATAAAGATCATGCGGCAGGACTGAAGGAGGTGTTGAGTGGCTGATTCTGTCTGGGTAGCATTTGTTTGAGGTTAAAACAAACTCAAGTGTCAACAACAGTGAACAGAACCGTGTCACATTGTTGTGGTTTTGCAGGGAGATAAGATCGTCCGGCGGGTGAGTAAAGAGAGTGTGTTATGTGTCTGTACATGTGTTTTCAGTGTTTGGGCGGCACGTGTCCTGGTTGTTTCGGCTTGGCATCTGTAGTAGGGGTCTTGATGGCCCATGTTTTGGGGGCTCCTGCTTCCCTTTAACTCTTCACTACCCCTTCTTTGTTCCTAACCTATGGCTATGACCCAGTTCTTCCTCATAACGGTGGCACGCGGGTGCAGTCCTCCATACAGCTTTGGAAGCTCTAGTGGCTCTTACCTGGTTCATGAGAGGAGTGTGGGGAAGAACACAAGTGGACACCCGACCCGAGGGAGGTTGAGAGTAACGGGACACAGCAGCTGTTTTTTTGGGATCATTTATATAAGCTGATATCATCCTAGCACCTGCTTTAAACATTGGACCATTTGCTCTCCTTCAAGCGTCTGTTCAGCAGGTTTGTGCTGCAGCAGGTTTCAGGCCTTGTCCTGTCCTTTCTATCGGATTAAACTGGACCCTCAATATAGTTTATACTCCCGAGGATTAATCAGTGGTTAACGTGGGTTCAAATGGACTAGTTCTGAAAGACCCCAAACCGGCCCACATCCCAGAGGCTGAACAGTACCTCCCAGATAGGGTCATGCACACTCTACATAAAGTTCTGTATCTCAGAAGAGGGAGTCGGTTCTCTTTTTCAGGAGTTGCTAAAAATGAGCATTAGGATTGGGAATACTAAAGAGGTTGGAGGTCAAAAACAGGGTCAAGTCATTTAGGTTTGCGTGTGGTGGAGGAAAGTTATCGCTCTTGTCTCTGCACTGAACCGCAGTTTGGGTTATCAGGTTAAAGTAATGTGTTAATGTTGTGACTTCAGATGGCTGTCATGTTGGTTTTCACTCTAAAGAGAGGGATATTGTTTCTGTAGTTTTAATTAAAAGTCACACAAACAGAAAGGGACGTATGTTTGTTTAAATAATACATGTGGTCATTCCCTTTCTTTTTGTTTTCCTCTTCATTTTTGCATTACGTCAAATTTGGAGACAAAATCTCAAAAGGTGATTTCGTAAGTTTTCTGAAGTCCGGAATGCTGCTAAGTTTTTACGCACACTGTCATCGCTCAGATCATCAGTAATTTCACCACAGAGCCGGGGTCTGCGCTTCTCACAGCATGATGTGAACTAGGTGTTAATGCAGCAGCTTTATGAGCAGCTACAGTGAAGAGAAACAGATTCTACTCATCTTGGCACTGTGTTTAGATCTGTTCAGGTTTTTTCAATGTACATTCCAACTCCATGAAATCATCATTTACGTTTTCTGCTGTTATTTGAGATGAATTGTTTCCGTCCACTGGAAGTCTACTTTTGTAAAACGGATGAGAATCCAGGTTTAGGTCTGTTGCAGATCTTATACCTTGCACATGATTCTCAAATCTGTTTTCATGGAAATGCATGATTTGCATTTATGTTTTTTATTACAGTAAATGTTTCATTATGAAAAGGCACATTTAACAGCTTTTGCTTTGCATGTGCTGATAGCTAGAAACATTTGAGTTTCAATTTGTGATCTCAGACACAAGTCATCAGTTATTAGCAAAATTGCACAATGTAAACTTCAACTTGATGGTTGACTGGAAAAGTAATAATTTTTAGGCATTAAAAACTGATTTATTTCCTGTTACAGAACACCACGCTCTAACCAAACATTGTTTGAATAAACTGATTGTAGTTTTTTGACTTGTGTCCTAGTTTTTTGTTTGTGAATAACTTATTAACCATTAATAGTTGATGTGATTAGAGTGCTTCTGATTAATATGGAGTGTTTTACCTGCACCATGTTTAGATGTGAAAAATAACCTTATTAGTAATGCTCAACTTTTTATTTAGAACCAACTCACATTCAGGCCCTTTTGACCTTCCCTTTCACATTACTGACAATCGCAGTAAATAGAAAAAGAAAGAAAAAAGATGCTCTAGTCTATTCATTATCTAATTGAACTAAGAATATATGAATCTGTTTAGGACTGTGGTCAGTTTTTACTGTCATATCAGATGCATATGTTGACATATCTTTTATTTGTGTTGTCTACAGGGCAGTAAAGTCCAGACGAGGGTCGGCCTCCTCATGCTGCTGTGTACGTGGATCAGCAACTGTCCGATCGCTGTCACACACTTTCTACACAATCAGGAAAATGTTCCCTTTGTATCCTTCAGGCAGCTCAGGAGCCATCTGTCATTTTCATTCACCTCACAACTGTCTACGTTTTCAACTTTTGAGAAAGAATCAGGAATCCAGAGCTATATAATCTGTAAATTCAGTCAAATCTCAAATGAATCCTTCACTTGACGCTCGTGCAGCTGACAGCTCAGATCTCAGAGAACCTGGGAGAGGATGAGCGGCTGGTCCAGGGTCTGTGTGCGCTTCTTCTCGGCATCTGCATCTATTACAACGACAACTCACTCGAGAACTACACCAAGTAAGTGACTCCACACAGTTTTCTGTATTTTTGTTTAAATTATTATTTCGTTTTTGTTTCTTTCCGTGACAACAGACAGATATAACCACTGATCTTTCATCTAATTTCTGCTCTATATTTTGTCTCTATTCAAATATGAACTGCCCTGGGTCTTTTTTGTGCACTGACAGTAATCCTTACTTTTGTAAACACATATTAGGAGAATAAATCAAGTTTCTCCAGCAAAAATGCCTTAATGCTCTTACTCTGATGAAGCAACCCAAGTTTCTTTCTTCATCCTAACAGTTGAGAAATAAGGTTACGATCAGATTAGCTCTCATCACCACTGTGACCATCAGAAAGCCGCGTCCTGTTTAACACCCTCTCTGTCCTCTGCAGAGATAAGCTGAAGCAGCTGATCGAGAAGCGGATTGGAAAGGAAAACTTTGTAGAGAAACTCTGCTTCATCACGAAACACGAGCTGTACTCGCGGGCGGCTCAGAAGCCACAGCCCGTCTTCCCGTCTCCTGAGCAGATGCTGTTTGACCACGAGTTCACCAAGCTGGTCAAAGAACTGGAGGGTCAGTACCACACTTTTCTTTCTGTCCTCCAGCAAGGATTCTTTTATTATGACGTCTTCCAAATTTCATGAGGTTTAAGGATTGATGTGTCCCTCTACTCTGAACAGGTGTTATCACCAAGGCGGTTAATAAATCCAATGAGGAGGAGAAAAAGGAAGAGGAGGTGAAGAAGACAATAGAGCAACACGACAACATCGTAACTCAGTACAAAGAGCTGATCAGAGAACAGGTAAACCGACTCACACATTTACTGTACAACATCTATCTTCAGTTAATTTATCTAACATTATTTGCATTTGATGTCACGTTGACTGGTTTGTTTAAACCGTGTGCTCTTCAGGATTCTCAGATCAAGGAGCTCAGAGAGCAGCTGGGCTCCATGTCGTCTCAGAGCGAACAGACGCAGGCTACCCTCACGCAGCAGCTGTCCCAGATCCAGCAGCACAAAGACCAGTACAACCTCCTCAAGCTGAAGTTAGGTGGGTGCACCACCAGATCTCGTTGGTGTTGCTTTGTCCTGTAAGGAAAAGGAGACGAGTATCAGCCTGGGCCTTGTTGCTTTAGTTCTGGACCTTAAACCAGTGATGATGACATTTTACTGCTCCATCGAGAGATATGGGGCAACAGGAGATATGCAGTGACATCCCCAGATACAGTTATACAACCAAGAGTATGAGGCACGATCGGAGACAGAAATAGTCTTATTCACCTTAACAAACATAAATATGAAAAATACAAAAAATCTTTCTCCGAATAGAAAATGAAGACACTGTTTTTCGATGGCTCACAAGCTTTCCTCGTTTACTAATTGTTCATTTTGACCTTCCCTCCATGAAGGGTAGAATGAGCAATTCACTATTTAATTTTGTTTTAGATTATACATCATGGTGGACTCTGCTTTACAGTAAGATTAAGGATTTACAGCTGTCTGAAATTATTTAATTTTATTATTATTTTGAATTTACTGTCCTTTGACTGAGAAAAGCATCAAATCATCTCAGGTGAAAAGCTAAAAACCCAAAGTCAGGAATCCTTGTTTAAAAGTGACTAAAACAAGCATTTGATTATAAATAGTTCTAATTAATTTTCTGTAAAATAAATCAGTTGACTTATCATTTAATATGGTCATTCCATTACCACAGGAAGATGAAGTGCACGTGATTTTGTACCATGCACGTGTATAAATACCTTATAACAATCAACAGACGTCACATCAACATGCAACTCCCATTTCTTCCTCCTCTCTTATGTGTCTGTCTGTGCTTTCATCTCCAGGTAAGGAGAACCAGAGTCCGTCTAACGGTCAGGGAGACGGCTCCCAGGTGAACGGGCTGCAGACAGAGGAGCTGACGCAACTCCGAGAGGAAGTGGAGGAGCTGCACAAGCAACAGACACTTCTCCAGACACAACTCGGTGACAAAGATGCACTCATCAACAGCCTGGTTAGTAAGAGTCTGTGTATACGTGTGTCTGTGTGAGTGTTTTGGAATCTGCAAGTGAAAAAGTACCTAAAATAACAAAATTCTTAGAATGATCTTACGATTTTATGAAGAGCTTTTCTCCGTCCCAGTGAAAATGGTGTAACGTGTCTTTACTAACTGCAGAAGTCCGAGGCAGCACAGACAGCGGAGGGGTCAGCAGGAGGATCAGAAAACACAGAACTACTCCAGGTGAGACTCTTCATCATGAACAATACTTTGTTAGTAAGATCAAATCACTGTTGGTTTGTTCTTTTCATCTTTCTTATTTGTGATAAAGGATTTTTATATTGTGTTTTGTGTTATCTTCTTGTTGTTGCAGGAGCTGGAGGCTTTGAGGAGTCAGGTTCAGGCCCAGTCGTCAGAAATTAACCAGCTCCAGACAGAGAGACAAGAACTTGTCAGGAGAGCAGAAGCTGCGGTAAATGTGTATGAATATAACAGTGTGTGCCAAATGCATCACATTATAATTTAACAGATTGTGAATTAATGAGCCTTCGTCTGGCTTCTCTCAGTCCTCAGACACAGTCCCCAGCAGCGACAGCTCTGTAGACACAGACAAGATGGCAGAACTAGAAAGCAGAGTCGCAGCACTGACGACTGAGACAGAGAGACTCAAGGTTTGTATGATACAATATGTCTGTGCTCTTTTAAACAGATTGCACAGACAATATTCACTGAGTTTAATCTTTTATACAACATAAGAGCAATGTCCTGAAATTATTAAATCAGATGCTATTTGCACCAAAGTGACCACAGGCAAAAAAGTCTAGTCTAGACTCCACGTTTAAAGTTTTGTGCTGGACTCATCCATTCATCCCCCATGACGTCTGCCTCATGTCGACTTCACTGGTTTTGATACTAGAGCTAGAAACTGGAGTTAAAGAAGTAACTCAGTGACTCAAACTTTTAGAACACCACCTTATTTAACAATTTGCATCGTCTGTATAGTATTGAACAAAAAACTCTCAGTGAAGTTTGGACAATGAGGATCTTTGGAAGCCATGAGGTGTTTCACATGCGTTTAAATAGCTGATCAGCAGCTCCGTGACTATTCTCACCCTGGTGTAAATACACACTCTACATTATTTATCAGTCAGATGTTAGTGCTTGTTTTTTTCATCCCCACTCTTATGTATTTCATTAAAACTGAAAGAAAGCCTTGATCAACAGTTGTTTCAGAGATGTTTTAAATGTCATTGTTTTCTTCATCTCTTCCGTTATTCTTGTGTCCTCCTTCCGTGACCTTTCCCTCTCTTCTTCGTTGGTTCAGGGGGAGACAAAGGGCCTGTCGGAGAGCCGGGCCGACCTCGAGCAGCAGTTGGCTTCTGCCACCAGCACGGTGGCCATCCTGCAGACGGAGAAGGAGAAGCTGCAGACGGACGTTCAGGAGTCCAAGAAGGAGCAGGACGACCTGCTGATGCTGCTGGCCGACCAGGACCAGAAGATCCACAGCCTCAAGCAGAGGCTCAAAGGCCTGGGAGAAACGGTAGAAAAACCAATAGTTTTATATACTAAACTAATCACGACGTAGAGGAGTTTCAACTTTGAACATCATCTCGTCATCACTCAGGGTGCAGGGCAGTAGAACATGTTTCATTAGATTGTGACAGTAGAGGAATATGAAGATAAGCAATGACAGGGAGGGAGAAGGGGGAAAAGGTTCCAGGACCAATTTGAACTGCTGCTCCACCAGAATGCAACAGGTTTGGCAAATTCCATGGCAAACAAATCTGAAAAGGATTTGTCACGTCACTAGCTTCAGCTGTGAAGCCTTGTGTATTGCTGTGAGTGGGCAACAGTAATTGCAGACGACTTAAGGCTAATTTATGGTTGACGTTAGATTCGTACATGGAAACAGACAGAAGGCTGTGTTCATTCTGTCCGTGTTTATCTCTGTCTTCTAAAAAGAGAGGATGAAGTTTAAACAATGGTAAAACTTTTTATAGAGAGACTCTGAGAGTTGGTAAGAAACTTCATGATGTTACTTTGCCCGGGGACAAGGACATTTAGTCCATTAATTTCTGACTTAGTGGAAACTGGTGGAAACAGTCAACGCAAGTGTAGGTTGTCTTTGTAGATTTTGTCTTACTGGTTCCAGCTCCATCAGTGAACTGTGGTCGTAGTTTTTATCAGTAGGGATGTCGTGGCTACTTTGGTTTATTATGGGAAAATAACTGCTCGGCTGTGTTTTGTCTGTTTGCTTTAGTTAGACTGTAACGCTGTCCTTACAGGTGGAAGATGAAGACGACCTCGATGCCAGGGACGATGACGACGAGGACGAAGAGGAGGATTAAAGAAAAACACTGAAAGAAGAAAAGGGAAAGACGGAAATTTGTGTTGCCAGAAGGCAATAAAAAAGACTTTACAGAGACACGTGAGAAACTCAAGAATAGGACTAATATATTGACGGAGTTTCTTTTTCCAGCTGCCATGCTATCTTCATTTTTCTTCACCCCCACATCACGTCACGTATTAGTTATGTTTTTGTTCAAGATAAGGCTCCAGTTTTCAGTGACAGCTTAAAGATGTCAGTGCATTCATCTCTGCTCCTCTCTCCATCGGTTTGTGATGGATTTTACCAGTCGTGTGTTTATTGTAACGTTTATAGTTTGTGATCACACACAAAATAAAACTCCAGGTTATTTTCAACACACAAAATTCATCTGGAACGTTAAGAGAGGCCGGTTTAAAAATGTAGCAAAAACTGCAAGTATGAACAGATTTGATATAATTCTTATTCTATCATAAAGATGCTGGAGAGGCTCTTGGCGCCGGCGTTTTGCCATCTCGCTCTCCTGCTCTCACCAGACACAAGATGCACCGGAACCACCTGCCACATGTCACTGTGCTGCGCCTTGAATCCATCTGCCTTCATGCCCGAGTCAGTGCGAGTTTGGTGTTTCACAGTGTTTCAACACCCGGAAGTCGGCGACGTGACCGGACTGCTCGGCAACATGCTGCAAAACACTGAGAACCAAGATGTAAAGACAAAAAGTGATATTTTTGCAACTTTTTTGTCCAGTGCTGGCATCAAGCTTCTGTATGATATTGTGTAACTTATCGATTTATGAGCCACATTGAAATGAATAATCTAAGGGTCTGTATGCCTGTATGGAGAAATGATTGTAGATATATTAAATTTTACTAAATCCACAATCAGTCTTTGGCATATGTCTTATTGACACATTTGGCTGGATCACTTTTTTCCTCATGGATCCTAAGATGTGTAAATGTATAAATGTGTAAATGTAGAAAGATTCATAGATTCAGGTTAGTGGATGATCCTCTCTACCTCCTGAGCCACAGCCACCCTGAAACCTGAGATACACAGGGAATAATAGCTGTTATCATTGTAAACAAGGTAAAATACTAATTTGTTCTCTTTCTGTTTACAAATCATTAGATTTAGCCTTCGGAATGAAACAACTCTTCCTTGTATTTATTTGACATGGACACAACTGGCATCTTCTTAAAGTATTTATAGAGAACATGTGAGGGGTCGATTACTTCAGGATTAAATCGTAAATTTACCAGGATTTTTCTAGGGCACTGGTGTCATGGAACAAAGGAAACAGCTGGGAAAGAGTTTGTTTATTGTTGCCTTTGCTCTGTTTGCATAACCACTGTTACGACAACTGATGTTTTGTGAAGGGACCTAAAACTTCTGGCTCCAGCACAAACTTGAACAAACCCACAACTGTGTTCATGAAGACATACTGGTTCAGTAGATTTTACATATATTACCCTCGAGATGAAATATTCTGAGGTAGAAATTAAGATATCAAGAAAGATTTGTGCCTCGATTACTCGCTACATGAAGAATCTGTGACTTCTACATTTAACAGAGGGGAAAACTAAAAGGAAAACACAGATCTCACATTAGTTCTTTATTTAACTAAAGAAATCTGTCAGGTCTCTGGATTTTATTTTATTTCAAACTAATCTTACATCCTGATCTGCTGATGAAGACCATGGAACAGTGGCAGAAATCTGAACAAGTGAGGAAATATGATTTAAAGATAGTTTTGTCAACTAACATCCGAACTGCTCATTTTTACTTTTCTATTTGTTGTACAAATGCTAACCAACGTTTCTTACTTACCAGATCACTTCTGGTACCAAAAAAAAAAAGTCTGAACCCACTGATCAGTAACTGAACCTGACAGGTGAAGAAAGTGTCAGGTTCAGTGTGGTCATTTCTTCATTGTCTCAGTTGTTAAACGTCATGTGTTCGTTTCACTGATGAACCTGAGAGGATTCTGTGAATCACCTTGTAATGACTGAGTTTCAACACCGGGAGGCGACAGACTCCAAGGTGTCTGTGAACATCACAACATTACATGACTGCAGAAGTTGGATGTTCTGAGAGGAAGCTCATGTTATTGTTGTTCATAGGAACTGAAGGCCGGTCATTTCTGTCACTGCTAAACTACAGGAGAACGTTTTCATTGAGTGTTTGAGCCTTTTCTGACATGAGAGCTGAAAACACTTATTGAAATATTACTTATGTGATTCTGCATTTCTTGTTCCAAGTTCCCTTTTTCATTGAAGGATGAATTCAGCCTCATCACAGAGAAGCTGCTCAGTGAACTAATAACAAACAGCTCCAAGACACCAACTCTCATCAGGAAGCACTGTACAGAATCTATTGATAATACAGTGATATATATTATATAGTGAGAGTACAACAACATGTCACATCTCTACTCTACTGACATGTCACCAGTTGACTCTTCCTCCTCCTTTTTTCTGCACTACATTGTGGAACTTGTACTATATTGCCTGTTCATATATGTATTTATATGTGTGTGTGTGTGTGTGTGTCAAATGTAATAAATTCCCAGTAAGTTGTCCTACTTTGATAATAGAACTTTATTATGTACATTATTTGAGGTGAAGCTGCTCTTTACATGTACAGTCTATAACAATGGATCTTAGTCTATAATAAATAGTAAATAGTTACTCAACTTTTTCACCCTATGGTTGTTTGTTTAATCTCATACAAAATTAAATGTGTTATGTTAAGGCTGGTTCATCGTATCCAGTTTGAGTTTAACCTGCCATCAGGTAATAGAATATATAAAGAATTTATAATATGAAGTAATAACCAGTGTTATTATATTATTATTATCATCTCTTAAATCCTCCAGTAACGAACCTAGCCTGCCTCGCCCCTCCCTCCCTCCTCCCTCGTCGCATCCTGTGCCCTCTCATCCTCCTCCTCTTCATCCTCCTCATCCTCCTCATCCTCCTCTTCCTCTGGGTTTATCCCTGGTGGCTGCGGTGATCAGGAGAGACATCTTCTCTATCTTTATCTATGTTTGTACTTCTGAGGGACTCTCAAGGTCACAGGCCGAGCATCATGACTTTTAAATGAGCTCCGTGCAGCCACAGCCACCGGTGCTGTAACGCGACTCGTCCCGGCTCCGGCTGCTCCTCCACCGGCTGCTCCAGCTCCTCCTGCTCGGGGGAAACCTCCACCACCACCACCACAAGCAGCACCACCACCTGCCGGGGCGTCTGCTCCACATGACCGTCTCAAAGGTGAGTCCTCTTCCTCTGCACCCCCCGCTGTCTTCAGCTGCTAGTCTCCCCGCTGCAGCCTCGGTGTATTATCACTGCTCGGTCCCGGTGAGAGTTTGATTTCAGCCGGAGCTCCGAGCAGCGTGGCCCCGGGCGGCGGCTCTGCCATGCGGCGTCAGAGCTCCTGTGGCCGGGGAGAGGAAGAACAACACCCGGCGTGTGTGTGTGCGTGTGTACATTGTAAGGAGATGTTGTAAAGTAAGGTTTTGTTTAGGTTTAAATTAAGATTGGGTTAATGTTAGATTAAGTTTAAACTGTAGTTTAAGATAAGGTGTAGGTTGAAGTTAGGTTAAGGTTATAGGTTGGGTTAGGGTCAAGGTTAGGCTAAGGATACGTTTAGGTAAGGGTGAGGTTTAGTTTCAGGTTAAGGTTTAGATCAGGTTAAAGTTATATTAAGGTTAAAGTTAAATTAAGGTTAAGGTTTGGCTAAGGATATGTTTAGGTTAAGTTTAGGTTTTGGTTCAAGTTAAGGTTTGGTCACTGTTAAGGTTAAGGCTAGGTTAGGGCTAAGTCTAGGCATGTCACCCCACATTCTCTCTGTCCCCCTTTCAACTCTCTCCATCCTATTGAATAAGGGGGGTTAGGGTAACCCTAACCCTAATCCCAAAAATATAATTAAAACAGAGGTCAAGGGTATGTTTAGGTGTAGGCTAAAGTTAGGTTGAAGTTAAGGTGAGGTTGAGGTTAGTTTTTGCTTATGTTTATGTTAGGTTTAGATAAGGTTGTTATAGGTTGTTATAGTTAGCTGAAATAATAAATTGATCAGGGTTAGGGACAGTTGATAATTATTTTAAATCGTTCGTTAAGCAAAGATTTCACCAATGAGCAGATTCAAGCTTTTCAATGGTGATATTTTCACCACTTGACATTTTTATTAAACGTATATTGATAAAGTTTCTCCAAATCTATCCACTCTATTGAACCCAGCCCAGTTAATGTCATCCTCATGTCTGCAAAACACATAATTAGTTCTAAGTGAAATGTATTATTCTGGCTCTGCGGGCGGCTGTGTTCTGTCCGGCCACAAACTCAGCAGATGGTTTGGATCCATTGTTTTTTGGACGGACGTAAACAAACGTAAGACAAAAGAAGAAGCAGTTTGAGAGCTCGGTGTTTAATGACCCGGGTCTAATGCTCACCACATGTGGAGCAGTGGGCTCTGCTAGTGTGGCACATGCACGTCCCCGCCACAGTGGCAGCTTCAGGCCGTGAACTTTGTTTGGACCGTTTAACATCGGGCGCTGATTATGGATTTTAGGTGGAATCACATTGTGAGGATGAGACTATAGAGACCCATGGTTTCATTAAAGTCTGTTGATCAAATAAACAATCAGAAACAAACAGCTAGCTTGGTTTTGTCTTTATATATTAAAAACAAGCATAAGCACCTTTAGAGTTCACTGGAGAACATGTTGGCCAACTTGGTCTTTTTGGGGGGAAACTCCACACATTAACAATTTCAACATTTCTATTTGTGTACGTATTAAAAGATTCAGCGTGTTGCTGGAAGACAGTTTGAGGAAGGAATACGTAGTTATAGCTAGCCCTACTTCTCTAATTCTCCTTTCTGTTTGTGTAATCATCAGTTGTCCGATGACGGGAACACTCATGAGTTGAATACATGCTAATCTTTCTCTATAGCTTGGGAATAAGATGAATAATAATTGTAGACAGTCAGATTTACCTTGAGCCTCACGTTCGGGCTTTATCCTTGATCACAATGCCAAAACAATTGATAACGCTCAGGTGCACAACTGAAGTTATGTCCCGAACATCCACTGGTGGCACCCAACACCAGCTAACATCTACTGGTAGCTGGAAACTTAAATTGTGCAGAAGACCTTCAAACATACAAGGGATCTTCATTATGTCCTATACTCGAAAAAGTGCTTTTGAAACTTGACATTTTATTCCTTTCTTAAACGCTTCCTGTCCACTTCCTCACCTCTGCTCTTTTATCAGCACGCAGGAGATAAACACAGAGGACAAAGCTGCACTTTGGCTTCTGCTGTGGTTTAATGCAAATTTCTTTTCAGGGAACATAACAAGAACCAGACTGGTGCTGGTGATCTGCGTGCTTTGATATACTCTCCCATCGCCAGCTCCTCATTCACAAACCTGAAGAGTTTCTCACATCGTAACAAGGCAGTAATGTGCGCCGAGTTTGAGAAGCTGTGTGGCAGCACCGGGCACGGTGGTTGTGTTGGTGTTGTGTGGAGTGTGGAGTGTGGAGGTGTCATGCCAGCCCTAGATCAGTCTAAGTAGGCCTGTCATCAACCTAATGGGCAAACTCCTGCCAAAATGAGCATTAGACTAACAATGTGCTATGCAGCTTCACTTGTGGGAAAACTCCCGACCAAGAGTAAACTTCACCCCTCGTAGCCGGGTTTTAACGAGAGGGAGAAAGAGATAAACACGTCTCGGCGTTATCAGAAGGTTTTTTAATGAGGAGTTCGGGGCATTTGAAGACACTGAACACTCTCTTCTGTGTAATTCTACTGTGTGGCTCTGGAAATCTGTTGTGAGCTTTCATGTGGGGCCATAAAGCGCTAAAACCTGCTGTATCTGTGGCGTGTTATCACCCAGACCGTTAACACATACCTGAGATTCTGCTGCTCTGACCGACCTGTGACCTGTGCAGGTCGCTACCTAGAAGCTCAGTTCTCTAGAAGCACAGACTTGTTTTGAGCTTGTTCCTGTGGAAAGTACAGATCAGTACTTTTTTTATTAATTTATTATTATATGTATATGATATGAAATTTGTCATGTCAAAACAATTCAGGTTTGTACGATGGTACACGCGTTTGCAGTAAGTCAGAGGTATCAAAGTCCTTCCTGCTGTAATAACTGCTGTGAATTGAAGGCGTGTTTTTGAGCAAATATCTCTGCACCTGATCAGTAGAATTTACCTTTGGGCAAAATGCTGCTGTTGTGCAATACGGTGATTGGCGGATAACAGGAGCTGGTACCTGTATTCTAGACAAACATGAAGCCTTGATTCCCTCAGAAGCTTGAATATTATACTTTAATACTTTGAACTGCGAGTGGAGCGACGGTAGAGAATCTCAAAGATGTCTTTCTTTCCTTCCTTGCAGTTCTTTAAGAAAAAGTAATTGCTCTTCGATATCAACTCAAACTCCAACAAGATCCACTTAGCAACACTTTTGCCGTTGTTCTGAAGAGAGGTCAGAGAATTGGTGAATAAGCGGACCAGAAACCCGAAGACACTCAACACCTGCAGCTCACACACACCTACGCACGACCATGAATGATCGGCTGCATGTGTCCCTACGACATAGCTCCGACGCAGAAGCATGAATTGAGCTTCAAAGACATCACTTTACAGTTTTAGAGCCAGAATAGAGCGATACACACGTGTGCTGGAGAGTTTTCAGTAAAAATAAAAAGAGCTGCTCTCCTCTGGAGGGTTCAGCTGCAGAATGTGTCGACTTTGTGGTGTTTTTGTGCATCATCACCTGTGTTGATCCGCACAGAGGTGAAGAAACCAATAAAAGGTGACAAGTCATTATGGGTCCAGGTCAGAATGTTGAGGCCGGTCTATGTGTGTCGGGTGGAGAGATACTGTGTGTTCATCCAGAAAATACTACATTAATAACCTGTAGCTTTAGGATTCATTTGTGTGTTTAACTAGCTAAAGTTTTCATGTTCGGTTAATTTTTTTAACCATACTAGTCGTGACTCAACAGATGGTGGTGACACTTTGTCCGATATGACTTTGTTGATTGTTGGCTTCTCTGGCGTCACCACTAGTTCCACTTTGTTCATTTGTACTTAAACACGTCTGAGCTGGTAGTTTTTACAGTGTTTTTGTCATGACACTTATATTGAGGGTCTCCAGAGGATGAACCGTAAGAACTTGGGTGATTCAGTTTTTCCGTAGCGTTCTCAAATGCTAATCCAACCAAATCTGCTAAACATCAGCATGTTAGCATTGTCACTATGAGCATGTTGGCATGACAACCTGTAGCTTCAAGTAACACGGTGCCCAAGGACAGCTTCACAGAGCTCCGAGCGTGGCTGCATGCTTTTAGTCTTTAAATTATTCATTTGGTCTATAAAAGTTCACAAAATGTTCTTAAGATAACCCAAGGTACAATCTCCCAAAACCTGCTGACATCTACAAAAATATAAAAAAGAGAAAGATGGAAAATCCTCACGTTTGAGCTTCTAAAAAACAAAGTGATAAATTCCTGTGGGCAGGTTTTGGCCTCGAGCAGCAACTAAAACTCTTGATTCACTGATTTATCAACAGGTTACAAACAGCCTGGAGGTGAATGACATCATCTCACTTGTTGCTTTACAAAACAGACATTGTGCCTTGAAGGTGATGCTGCTGGTGAAGAACCTGATGTTTCCACTAAATCATGCCTCATACATGATTATACCTCCAGAACAAAACCCCCCCGGGGACTTGACTCTCTGACTCCTCCACCTCTGCCCCTGTGGTTCACTCTTCACTAAAGCTAATGAAGTCCTATAAATCCTCTGTCCATGCACAGCAGGACAGAGGATTGTGCTCCGTCATGTTTAACCCAACAGTTCAGTTCCACTGTCAATGAAACTACTGATACTGTCACTTCCATGACTCTTTCTACCAAGAGACGATATTTTCTTTATATAAAGTTGTGGAAAAATACAGATTTTGTGATCCTCAGATAAATAAAATGGGTTTTTGAGTTGAATAGATATTTATTGATGGGATTTAAAGGCTAAACTGTCACAATACGGTTCCACACCAGCAGTTATTCTAATAGAGATGGAGTGGAAGTATTTTTGTGTTGGATGGATTTCATAATTTTTTTTGTGTGCCATAAACCAGATGTCTTGATCGAGGTTTAAACGGCCTACAAAGTACATTCTGGATTTAGCTTTTTACGAGTACAATAACTTTAGATGTTCAAATAAAACAGATGTGGATGATGGCATCAAAAAAGGTTTGCTCCAACTTAACAATTCTAAACATAGTTTATCAGCAATTTATAACTGTTACTGCAAAAATATTTGATGTCCTACTTTGAATTTATATCTTAAAAGTGAGCAGCTTCTAGTTAAGAGCCTCAGCTAATGCTCATTGTCATCATTGATTAATCTGAAGGTTATTTTCTTATATTATCAATTAATGTTTGGGCCATAAAATGTCAGAGAATAGTACAAATGCTCATCACCTTTTCGCTGAAGCCCAAGCTGACATCTTTAAGCTGCTCATTTTATATAAAAGTAAAACAAATTTTTTTACTATGGTATAAAACTGAGAAAAGTAGCCAATCATCACAATTGAGAAGCGTTTTCATGAAAATAGTTTCTACATAATCTTCGGTTGATTGTTTCAGCCCAGTTTTTGTTATAGTCTTCGTCTCTCTTTTTGCTACAATTTGCATTTTTGATCTGCAATTTGTAGATGTGTGAAATATAAATATTCAATATCTCAAGTCCACAATATTTGCGTGTGTCATGTGATGCTTGATGCTCCCAGGGCCCAGCTCTTGAACTGATTCAAATCTGTCATATTGAAGTGCACAGGCTTTAGGAAGCAATCTGCTGGTGCAAGTGAAGGACGATTACTGTACTCGTCCCGACAATGGTTTGGAAATCCCTAAAATGCTCTTATGTAACCGGAGAGCCTGCATGTGACCACAGAAGCTCTCACTGTTGTTGTCCCACAGCGAGCGCCTGCAGACCACCAGCTTCCCTTCACCATCCAGCTGCTGTAGGACAGGCTCATTTACACAGCGACGCATAATGACTTTTTTAAAACAATAGCTAAGAAGGACCTGTTTGTGTTTGCAGTCTTTGTGCCTCTTCTTGTCAGATCGGCTGTGGCAGGTTGTCCCGCACGTTTCTGACCTGACAGCTGTCCGACTGGTGGAGGATTATCTGCTGCTGCTCCCACGTGGGGCGCACAGGGAGAGGATTACATCAAAACACCCAGAGAGAGAGAGTCTGTGGATCTGTGCAATGTCGCACTCTTGTAGTTTTTCAGTCTGCAGGGAGGTGACACTGTGACGGGTCAGAGGGAAGCTCCGTGTTGCACTTAATCTTCTGTAACCCCAGTTTCTGCCTGAGGCTTCACTTCTGAAACACAAATACCTGGAACATTGTTTATAAAAACAAACTGCTATTAAGAAGATATTTCCAAAACAGCCTAAGACGCTTTACACGAATTCTGTGTTTGTTGTGACGCTGTCTCCAGCCCTGGTAGCTTGATAATGTGAACTGTGTGTTCCTGCTTGTTTTAATTGTGGTTCACGTTGTACAAATTGAGTTTGACCATATGTTCTTTCCAGCTTCTGTCTTTGTCTCAGGACGTAGAGTCCCAGTTTGAAAAATACACATTTTTTCCATCGACATGGTTACAAGAAGTTTTTTTTCTTGACCTTTTAGGTTTTTCAAACATCACCAGGTTTTTATTTTAAAGAAAGACCTGACTCCCATACCATGGTTTCATCTGACAGGGTTAGAGGAAGTAAATGGATCCTTTAAGGAAAGTCAACGTCCTCTGTTGATCCCTGCCCCCAGCCCCTCCCCCCCCCTCACTTTGTCAAGAGGTCATGCAGAAGATTGTGGTTTTAACATAACAATATTAATGTATTCAGCATAAGAAAAGTTAATCTGAGACCCCCACCCCCTGTCAGCGTTTGTATATTTATATGAGCTGTAAACAATTGAAACAAAGACTGTTGTTTTATTGACAGTAGCCAAACAAATCTGGTACTCTTTAAAAAAATAAAAGTTTTTTTAAGTAGCTGTTTCATAAAAAACGTAAAGTAACGCAACATAATTTAACGTTCGACTTGTTTTCTTGCTGATACATTCTCTGGTAAAGGGAAAACGACATCTAAATCAAAAAAACTAATAATAATTTACAGTAATATGACATTTTTCTTGTTTATCGTCTTGTGACTTCTCAGATTTGTTTGTGTGTGTGTGTGTGTGTGTGTGTGTGTGTGTGTGTGTGTGTGTGTGTGTGTGTGTGTGTGTGTGTGTGTGTGTGTGTGTGTCTGGGCTGAATCCCTGTCTAAGAGCTTTTATATTATGAATCTATCTGTTTATCTCTCTCCTGGTATGAGCCTCTATAGAGTCGGGCCTATGTTAATGTGAGTGTGCTTTTAGCGTGTGCTGCTGTTGTTTCCCAGTCGCTGGGTCTTCATCGGGAGGCAGATGGGTCAGCACAGTCTCATTCATTATTCATGAAGAGAAGTACATGGTCTTCTCAATCTCCACTGATGTGTGTGTTTGTTCACCGGATCGATCCCAGCAGCCGTAATGACCATGAAAAATGCTGTCAGAGCAAATGTACACTCACTCACACTGACGAGGCAAGTGGCAAGTACATGCATTCGTTAATTTGATTTGACAAGTATTTCCTTTCAAATGCTGCCGGGTGGATGTATTTGTTGAAGTGAGCACTTAAACCACGTAGCTCATTTCCTCAATACCCGTCATAGCTTTAGAACAGCTCATACTATTTGTGCTGTCAATTGTTTGCTACATAAAAGTTTATTTTGTAGTATACGGTTAGCTACACTGAAAAACTGACAATGATAATGAGTCACTTGGTCAATTGGTCAGTTGGTGCACGAGTTCACAGCTACTATCATGGAGATTTTGTTCAGATATTCATGGTCCACAGAGGATAAATCCTATACTGACTTTTGTCTGACATTTCCTCTAGGACCACAATGAGGGTGACATTTTTGGTTCAGAACGTATATTGTACATATAGATGGATGACATAACCGATCCCCAAAAGTGAAGCCAAAGCATTTCCATCGCCCCCTGGTGGCTGGCGGCTGTGTAGATCATTAACCCCACCTCCTGCATGGTAGCAAATCAAGACATGGGCAAAACTAAAATGTATCATCCATTTTGAATGCATTTTCTCAAACATAGTCCTTTAAGGTAGATATTGTCATAGCGATATAACGTCAAGTGCTAATTTTTCTGCTTAGTTTGGTTTTAATAACTTATTTGATGCTATAAAAATGGGGATGAAACGTCATGATTGATAGCTGAGGCTGACTGTGATTGGTCGATTACTTGTATCAGCAGGATCTCTATAATGCAGATCACTTCTGTGCAGACTCTGGGTCCTAACACCCGTATCCAGGATATTTTGGCTTTATTTTTGTACAATGGGAGGAAGTGGACATGCGTCGTCCATTGTTATTTACAGCTTATGGTTCAGAACTATTGTTATTATTATTATATTATGGAAATCTGGTTAATAATTCTGACATTTTATTTAGCAACATTATCAGGTCAGTTGATGACAGTCCCGTCAGCCTCAGTTGCACTTTGTGTTTTGTGCTTATTAGCAGATGCTAGCATGTTAAAATTAGACTCTTCGGAGTAATCTCAGCTTCCTCGTGCGAGATATCGCAGACAAACACCGACGTTAGCTCGTCCGCGAGCCGCACGTTCTGTGTGTCGACTATCATAAGAGGTTAATGCAGTTAGCTAATGGGCGTAATCTGATTAGCGTTGGCCTCCCTCTGCACTGCAGCAGCACGGCCGTGCATGTATTGCTCCGAGGGAGAAGCTGAGCCTGGATACAAAGTCAAGCTAATGCCCTTGAGTCGCAGAAAGTGAAACTCACCTTGACGACAGTTACTATGGTTAGAACGGATGGATGGCCTTTAGCTGCTGAGGCTAAACACCGCACACTGTATTCATTGAAATAAGGATGCTTTGCTCTGCACTGAGGAACAAGCTCAATGGCTTTGCTGAATAATTGATCATCCTTCAGCCATGTTGTCATTTATTATGTACGGTATATATTTTACACCAACGGTAAGTTCTGCAACAAAAGGTATCTCGTTTGCATATTTATTCCTCAGGCAGCGCGTCCTGATCTAATTTTAGAACATCAAACCTAATTTTATGCTGTTGCCCATTTTTCCCTGCTCCGTTTGGTCCTTTGATGCTGAATATTTTTAACTGAGCTGTTTCTGGCCACTGGCTGTCTGCAGAGAGGCTTCCGTTTGTTGTAATTAATGCAGGAGCTCTCCTGAGCTTATGACCTGAGACGCTCTGGCTGCGACGGGACATGATCCATATTTACAATTACCAAATAAGAAGAAAGATATCTATAAATACAGTTGGAACATTTATGTGGTTTGTTTTTTCTGACTTCTTACTGGGCGACTTCTGTGCTCTGGAGTAAACAGACATGAAATATACTGTATATAGACATTTACACTAACTAAATTATATGCTTTTGATTAGTTTATTTGTCTTTAAGTGCAGTTTATGTATAACTATAAGCCATATATGATAGAGTTTGGTGGGTTACTATTTTATGTTTAGTGTCATGGAAACGTGGTCTGTGTGCCGTCATCCCTGGAGAACGATCCTATCTCAGAAAGCCCTTTGGCAATTTACTTCTGCCTCTGTTGTCTGTAGTGTTGTGATATGTGACAGCGTTTCTTTTGGAAAAAAATCTCAGAGTTGAAATATTATATTTGTTGCTGCTGGTTCGTCTTAGAAGAAGAAGCTGAATCCATAAAATACATCTTTTGTTGGAAAGTGACTGTGGACAAATATATGCTATGGAGGGGCGAGGCTCCTGTGATGTCACACTACACTGTACTGTCTCTATTTCAGGTATACTTCTACAAAACAGACTTGTTAAATATTGTGTTCTTAACAAATCTGTTATTTTAGCTCGACTCTTAGCTTAACACAGTAAAAGGGAAACCGGAAATACTGCTCAGAGCCTGAGGTTGAAGTGCTGTGATATGATTGTAATGTGTTGTGTAACATAAAAACCTCCATCCAGCATCTTCCAGAGTCTGGGCCCTCTTACTGTAAGTCAATAAAGGCATTGATTTGGTTTCCAGCTCATCAGACCCAGTCGATGCTCTCAGAGTTGCCGGATGCCAGACGTTAGCATGTGTGAGTGAAGTCAGATACATCACATTCCTTGTGTCTGAAATCCTCATAGTTAAACCTGTGAAAACTGCAGCGGTGCAGATAAACTCTTCACTTTATAACAGATCTTCACTTGCGTTTGAGTCCTGATCTGTAAAAGGTATTTTTTTCTGCAGAGCTTCTCTGATGTGAATCCAGATATAATTGGCTGCACAAACCATGACTCGCTGCCAAAGCTGATGTAAGTAGGTAGGTAAGGCGGTGATGTCACTGAACAGGAATTGTTTCAAGCAGCTGCATTGGTGCAGATATTGAGTCAGAGATGAAAGAATGAGGAGATCTGCTCAGACGAGCTAACATGTGACTCAGGTGACATTTAAGGTAACGAGGTGAGATCACAATCACGCTCTGTGCTGTTTTTCATGCATATGATGAAATGTGGCTCTTTGTTTGAAACAGATCCACACAGATTACATGTAAAGATGCACGACACGTATCCACTTCCTCTCACTATCCACATAAGAAGCCAAATATTCTGGATCCAAGTGCGCCATCTTGTCATTAAAATGGGATTTGGAACCAGAATCTGTGCTGTAGCGATCGAGGAATGGAGGCGCAGGGTAGTGAGGTCTCCCCAATACATATTCGACCAATCACGAGGCAGTCTCGGCTGTCAATCATAACAATTCAGAATCAGAATCAGAATTCTTTTGTTTGCCAAGTATATTTGCACATACAGTGTCATTGGTGCACTTAACATAAAACAACAATATAAAAACAACAATATATAACAAAATAGAATAAAATAGAATAAAAATATATACAGTAACAGAGTTCACACCGTTTCTACAGCATCAAATAACTGATTCAAACCAAACCAACTGGAAAATGAACAATTGCATCAATATGAGAAACACTACTTAGAATGACCTAAATCATCTTTGAGAAATAGTATTTGATGTGAACTTTTTTGTTTGCAGCATGTCCCATTAACTAATATGGAGGGGGCGGGGTCTATAGCCTATACCACAACTTAGGGGTGCAGTTCGTCCATTTTTATATACAGTCCATGGTCTAATCATATACTCTGTTCCCCTTGTCACTTCCTGTCTCTTGATCACCCCCTGTCTTTGATCCTGAATGGATCACAGCTCCGTCCTACTTCACCTTTAACCCGACTGTCTCAAAATGAAAGAATCTTATTTGTAAGTTTAAGACGCTCGTGTTTGTCAGGTTGAGGCGAGTGCAGGCAAAGCTCTAAACCCCAGTGATTGTGTCAGTGTTCTTACTCACACCTCGGCCTGTTGAGACACATGAGCAGATCATGATCTCATCTGAAACCCCAGTGTTCATCTTGTATTTTATTTTCCTGAGTGTGCTGTGTCTGTGCTTCCTCTCACAGTTTTAAGTTCTCTTGTGACGTTAAAGTGTAATTTTATACAGAATGTATTGGAATATAGTCTTTTCTAGTGTATATAGATCAAGAGATAGATGCAACTACATTTCATAATTTCAGACAAGTGTGTGTTTTTCTATTAAAGTAATTGTTCCATATATATAAGACTTAATTTTATTCTACCGATACTTTATCCTAAAGTTGAGTAATTCACATAGAGTGTATAATAGAGTGTGAATAGAAACCTGTTGTAATGTGTTCTCTGCCTGGCCTGTAAGACGACTTGTAGAATCTCTGTCTCTGCTGTGAGCGGGTGTGGCTCGTCATTTGCACAAGTAAAGCAACATGCAAATCTCTAATAACACAAACAAAAGAAGCCTGACATTGCTCCTCTGGTGCACGGCGCTGCTCAGAGCTCAGTGATACCAAGAAATGCAGCAGGGGCTTCATTTCAAGGAAGCTGCTGCTTTAACCAATCATTTAGATGCGTTTGCTCTCAGGAGGACTCGGGTAAATTAAGCTGTTTTTAATGGAGGTTTCTGTGGACACTGGACTCCAGTAGCTCCCAATGCCGTATTCAGACAAATGACTGCACCTGCTCAGTGAAGTCTCCTCCGATGTGGCTGCACTGTTTGCTCAGATAACACTCTGGATGGCCCTTGGCACTGAAACCAGGTGTTTTATAGTCACAACACAGTCAGACGACTAATCAGCAATGACAAGGAAGGGAAGGTCGCTGTGGCTCTGTGGTGTCAAAGGCTCCGGCCTGTTTTCTCACAGCAGGCGGCTATTAGACCGCGGCTGTGTGATCTGTGATTAGAGAGCACGCCTCTGGTTGGAAGCTCTTTGGAAAGACTCAGGGACCCTTAAGACTCATGCCCTGTCCTTACTGATAATTACCACAAGTCAAACACACGCTGGCTCGAGAGCGCCAAGGTCCAATCCAGAGCCGAGAGGAGAGAGAAAGAAAATACAGAGCGAGACGACAAGTTGATAGTCGGCTGCAGACAAGGAGCATAAATCAGCGCCGCCTGTCTGCTGTGATAGGAGATGTACACGTACACGGTGACATTGGCCGATCACTCCACCGTCTGTCTGCTCTCTGCCTCAGCACACTGACACCGGCTGGAACAGAACATTTTTAAATCTGCCTTTGTCTTCCATGTTTGTTTAGTTCTCAAGTATTTCAATTTCATTTTTCCGCACAATCCTTCACTTCCATTCCGCTAAAAAGCAGGCTCCAGTTTTTACAATGTGAGTTTGAACGGTGGTCGCTTTGTCTACGTGAGTATTGAGTGTTCTGGCTGATTATAAAGGATCCCTGTAGATTGGTTGAGTTAGACTCTGTGTGTGCCCGGCCTCTTATCTCACTGACAGTGTGTGACCGTTGGACTTTGCCGTGCATTTGGGGGACATGTGTTTTTCACTCATGGTGTGTCTCATCCCCCTTTCAACTCCATTTCTCAATCTACAAATCTGAGCTCTTTTGACTTCTGTTTTTCCTGCTACACGCCACTTTTTATACCTTTTGTAATTCAATCATATATGAATCCTTGTAAGGAAAGGTCATTTAGCATAATTACTGTGGGGATTATATTTCTGTTCTCTGAAGCCGTGAACACGTTTTTTCTCTGATCGGATTCAAATCAAAATCAGATCACAGTTACTTCAGTACTTTTTATGTCTTTATTTCACACTATATAAATACAAAAGTTAATCTGAACACTCCACACCTTACTAAGATCTCACTGCATTACAGGAATAGTCCTGATCTGAACAAACCACATGCAGCGGTGCAGGTTTGTGAAGTAATGATTGATCAGCCGCTCTGCTCCACCCTTCTGACCCGTAGACAACACCGGCTGTCAGCGACCGTCCATCGACCCGTTAGCTTAGCCTCCGCTGCTAATGTGCCATTACATAATGTTTGAGCTTGACTTGGAGCGATTACCACCGCTGTGCAGCAGCAGCCATGTGAACGGATGAATGCTTCTGCAGCAGCTGGAGTTCGGCCAGACAATCCGGCCAATCAAATTGTGTGCACAGGTTTCACCTTTTATGATTTAAACTTGAAGCTTCTGAGAGGAAGAGTCAGCTGGAACATCACAGGTGGTTCCAGAGCAGCTGCCAGAGTGTATTACGTTAATGAGAAATATTAGCTTTGGAGTACATCTGGCCTTTGCTCTCTTGTTCAGTGCAACTTATGAATCAATTGAATAAATGAGATGACACAGAAAGTCACTGTGAGTACGTGAAACATAGGCAATAGTCAGGAATGAAAAAATAAATAAATAAAATTTTTGTTGCTGAAAGTCTTTACCGACTTTGTACGTTTGGGCTTTATTTTATTTTGAATTATTATTAAGCATTTTTCCTTTATGAGAATAGGTGACGAGGGTGAGACGCATTTAAAAGTCCCTGACTGGAACTGTGACTGATTTTAACATGTCATTTCACTCATTTCATCCATGAAACTTTTTCTAACAAAAGATGCCAATAAGTTGCATTATGGGTAATGTAGGATCCAATATTTACCGGACTTAGGGACAAAAAGTCAAAATATCTGAGCCTCTGCCGCTTCCATTCTAATCATTTATTTTTGTTTAGCTCGTCTCTTAATGAAAAGGTCAAATTATGATTCCTTTTTTCCCCTCCTGTCTTCGTCTTCCCCTCAAAGATGGAGTGAGACATCCTGATTGAGTAAACACTGTGGAGGAGTGACTGGAGGGAGCGGCACTCGGGGAGAGAGGGAGGAAGTGTGATTACCTGCTCTCTCTCTCTCTCTCTCTCTCTCTCTCTCTCTCTCTCTCTCTCTCTCTCTCTCTCTCTCTCTTTCTCTCTCTCTCTCTCTTGCAGTCACCTCCCCTCTCTGGGAGTGTACACACTCCTGCATTCTCCCTGTGCTTGTTCACACACGCTCTCGTCTACATGCTGCACACACACACACACACTCACATTCTCCTCTGACTGACTGGCTGCACATCAGAGAAGAAGCTCGGACAGGACGTGAACATTTTGGACAAGCTGCTTGTGTGTGTGTGTAAGTGTGTGTGTGTGTGTGTGTGTGGTTGTGTTGGTCTGCATGTGTGTGGGCTCGGCAGAAGAGGAGAGAGGCTTGACACAAGATAAGAAGAGTGATTTATGGTTATTTTTGAGGGAGGGAGGGATTTTTTTTATTCTTGCCGGTCAGACACAGAGACGTAACTTTTGCTCACTCAAGGACCTGCTGCTCCTTCTCGTGCCCGTGACAACTCACTCGACAGGGTGAGTGCTGCTGCCTCGCACACTCCCTCTTGCTCAATTGCTCACACACACACACACACACACACACACACACACACACACACACACACACACACACACACACACACACACACACACACACACACACACACACACACACACACTGTCCCTATATTTTTTCCTTCCGTGTTGTCTTTCTTTCATGTCCTGCTCTCTGATCAGCCTCCGCAAATGTTCTTATTGATCTTTTACTCATTAGACCTCTGTCCATAAGTGTGTGTTAGTGTGTGTGTTTGTGTGTGTGTGCGTGTGTGTGTGTGTGTGTGTGTGTGTGTGTGTGTGTCTGTCACTTTTTACCCTGGGGATTCAAACTTTGGATTGCGTTAGCAGGACACAGGCTTGGACAAGATGAAAAAAAAAAAATCTCTCTTCAAACCAGCCCTTTGCCCGAATGCATGTATATTTGGAAACAATATAAATAACTGTTCCCTGCGTGGCGAAGCTTTATTCTGCCAGCAGCCGACTTCACTTTCATTCTTGTAGTTAATTATCCCATTGACCCAAAACTTGGACATTCAGCTTCTTGTTCGCCGGCATAAGAGTTGAATCATTTTCTTCTCTTTTCTCATCAACGTGAAACTAAATCCGTTCCACAACAGTGCAAATGACATCATCGTCCAGCGTCCCAGTCAAGGCATCTCTACCCACAGATGGTTATTTACGGTGGTGTCCACCCTTCAGAACACCACCATTCATTGAAATATGTGCCTTGTGGTTTGAATCGCAGCCTGGTTGAGGTCTTTTCATTAAGCTCGAGATCCTGTTTCTCACGTCAAGGTTTATGGACCAATGAGCCACACGGCCGCTGGTCCAAACTGTGAAAGTACAGTCAGGGCCGGGGATCAAACCTCAATACGTTTAACTATTGGCTGAAATCTGCTCAGTCGGGTTGTCAGGCTTGTTGACTTCGGTCAGATTTCTGCAAATTTCTGTATTTTAAAGATATAATATGTAACAAATCTTAAATAGAATGTCAAAAATGATGTTATACATTATCAACATGTTTCCAACAATGTTTAAACCAGAGAAATCCACAGTTTTATTCAAAGAAAGAAAGAGTTTCATTTTGGTTGCCTTTTATTTGCATCATATCTTCTCCATCCTTAGCTTAGCCCATCTCTGCTAGAACTTCCGGGGCAAAATAAAAACTTTTGTTATTGTTTTGAATGAGACCCCCGCCAGCTGAAGTTCCATATTGTACGTTAAACAGTTATTACTGAGGTTTCATATCTTCACCAATATCAAAGTCTTTGAACAGTAGGCATTATTGGCTCATGTGTATAAGTGAGTTAGTGTTGATGTCCTGTTTCCATTTACACTGAGCATCTCTGTGTCTAAGTGCATCCATGATTTGAATCCTATCGTCCTGCGTAATACTTTCCCATGTTCTCCAGTGGTTAATGGAATCACAGCACAGGAGCTATGTGCTCTTACTCAATGGAGGAAGAGTCCCATGGGAAACCAGTGGGTTAATGGGATACCTGCTCACGCTGTAGCCCTAAAACATGGCGGCTGAGAGGGGTTGTGTTTTAATTCCATTTGTGTGTCTGCAGTGGACCACAAAAACAATCAGCATCAAGGGATGATTCCAGTTCAGAATTACTTTTCTCTCATTTTCAGTTTTCAATCTCAATTATCTCTGTTTTCCATCCATGAGTTGATGGATTTCATTCCACTGATCCACGCCCTGCCCACCAGGCTCCTGTCTGTGTTAATCATTAATTCACTTTTATCCCCTGTAAAACACCCATTTACAATAAAGGCCCACTGGGAGAAAATCTGAATTTTTAGTACCAAAAAGTTTAACAGTACATTCAAAGAAACGACAAAAGTTTGAAACCTAGTTTTGAGAAACTATGAAGTTGTGGCCTGGGGCGTAGATCGGATTGTCGATGCCAGGAACAAGTTCAGTTTTCACTCTTAGCTCCATAGAAAATGTGCGTCCATATTTTGTTTCTCCGAATTATTTACGACTCCTGTATACACTGCATGTGTGCACAAAGCCGAGAGATTCCCCAGGTAAACAGTGACTTAAACACACATACACAGACACACACAATGACAAACACACGCCATGGCTTGTCTTTATCCTTTCGTACTCATTCACATGTGCGGCTATTGGATTACCAGTCTGGCTGTTATCCCATTACAAGACAGAGGTTGTAAGCTGTTATCCTCATATGATATCAGAGCGTCTTGTGTCTCCCTCGCAAAGACACACACACACACAATGAATAGGCGAACACATTAACCCGCCTCGGCATATGTTCACACCTGTACATTCCTCGTCTTGGATTTCACTCCGAGCGTTTACAAAATATTAGACGTACGCCTGGAAGAACAGCAGGGGAAGCTGATAGTGGACTCTTGGATTAGGCTCCGTGTCACAGGGTCAGTGTTTTTTAAGGGGAGGAAAAGGAGCCGGGACAAACAAATGCAGGTTTGGTAAATCGGTGGGAGAGTTGGGATTAGCCGATTTCTCTCTGCTTTCCTTCTTTCGTAGCTTCAGGCCTGACGCTGCTTGAGTAACAGATATCTTGACACCAGTAAGTAAACTTTGAACTCCCCCTCTTACAGTGAAGAGCGCGAGGAGTGGCTGCTGGTGTGCAACTTTATGAGTTATGAGGTGCTTCCAAGACAAGGCTACGTTCATGTACACACACACACACACACACACACACACACACACACACACACACACACACACACACACACACACACACACACACACACACACACACACACACACACATACATACATACATACACGAGTACAGACCCACACAAGACGTCTGGCTGAGCAAACCAGTTGTACCATATATCTTTTCTTAAACACCATATCTGTGTTTTCAGTTTAGTTTTATGACTGTTTTTTTTACTGCTCCCATATCGAGGTCGCTGCTGTGACTCACTTAAATAAATATCTCTCAGACGAAAAAGGACTTCATCTCCTTTTGTTTGTTTCACCAGACATAAAGCCTGTCACAGACGTCCTCGAGAAATAAATCAAATAAAAAACCCGCTCTTGTTTTCCTCCAGCCGTCAGTGAACGTGTCTGTCCGTCTTTTGATCAGCAGAAACCGGTGTAAAAATAGCTCCTGACAGTGTTTTTTTCGTCATCAGCTCTGTGAGGCGCTGAGAGACAGGCCGTCCCCCCCCCACCAGGCAGCGCCCTGTGTACCTGCTGCAGCACGGAGCTGAGGGGGGGGGGGGGGGGGGGCTGCCACTGGCCTGATTACAACCTGCTTCAGATGTGACAAGACCTCTTTGCTTTTTCTGCCCTGGAAGCTTCTTCCTCTGGTCTTGTAAGACTCAGCGAAACACGAGCGCTGATTAGATCAACCCAGATGTGTCCCAGCCTGTAATTGCATGGAGCTTACTGAGCACACAAAAATGCACACCCACTGGCTGATGCATGCAAATTGTCAAATGTCGAAATAAAGAGTGAGTAACATTTCAAAGTCTCACAGCCGGTTGATTCATCTCTTGCCTTTCTGGGTGTGAGCCTCATTCGTTATCGACACGTTCAAGGAGCTATGAGTCGAATATGAAACGATGATATGATACAAGATTATTTATTCGTCCCTCTAGGGGGAAATTGAATGTCACCTTCTGCAAAGGACCGACAGCAGGCAAGAGAAAGATGAAAAAACTATGAGGAAGTTACTGTTAAATGTTGGTTTTGTTTTGTCAGGGTCGAGCAGAGCAGGTGTTTATGGATGATAATGATCAGGAATGTGAGTTGGTGACTGTGCGTGACATCACTAATAGTTATCAGAGAAAACACAACTACACCAATCACTAAATAGGAATGTGTCTCATCAGGTCCAGGACACACGAAGAGGTACGTGTTCCTGAGTAGAACTGAACTAATGAATTGATCATTTGATTACCCCAGAAATAAATGGTTAACTTTTGTGATAATTGATAAAAACAAGGTCCCTATTTGAGTGAAAAGTGCTCGTTCAGCTCCCAGGACCATATGGATGTATGATGTATGAGAGTCCGACTCTTAAACACCTGAGCAACAAAGCTCTTCGTCAAGTGGGGAAACATTCCTGTGTGACAGCTCTCCACGAGGGCCTGAGGGCGGAAGGTGAGAGGAGGAACAGAAAACTGAGCTGCAGAGAGTCACTATCTCCACCCGTCCGTTTCTGCTCCTTTGTAATTCTCCTTTAAAAAGATTTTCAAAACCAGACGTTTTTTTCTCAGTTTCTCCACTCGGCTCTGCTGCAGCCAGCCTGCACCATGCTAACCATACACAGCTATTTTTACTCCGCTCACTGTGGATTGGTTGTATTTATTTAGCCATCATCTGAATCACCAGTGGGCAGCCCACAGAAATCAGGCAGACGGTGTCATTGCTTTTCGAGGCAGCGTTGTTCTGGGTGACCTGTGATTTCTCAGAAAACAGAAAACTTGCGATTGGGTTTGTATCTCCTGATGTTTTTGTTGTCACTCGGCTCCGTCTGTTTCTGCTCCTCGTCCTTGTTTGGCTCAATTTGATGCCTTAACATCTTGTCCATCATATTCCTCCACCCTTAATTCATAAGTAATGACCATGCAGCAGGCACGCAGGGAGCCGGGCAGAGTGGCAGAGCAGACATGCTGGCTGGCCGGGCTCGTCCCTGTGGACCAGAGCCACTTATCTCTCACAATAATTACATGTGCGTTGACTGGCTTAAGGAAAGTGGCCAGAAAGAGACCGACGATTTGGGAAGTCTCACAGACCTTCCTCCTTATTTTTGTTGTGTATAATATACTTGATTGAGACAACAAAAAAATAATGCCAATACATCATGATGCTTTGCCTCAGCCTCTTTATTCTGGTCGCTGAGAAGCTGTTTTCACTACTTGATGAAATTCATACTTCAGAATTACTCACATGAAGCAGCACAATCTGGTTTTCTAATTATTTAATACATATGTAGATCTTATGTCCTGGAAGCTTTGTAGTAGCAACAGAAAGAGAAAGTTGGAATGATGTCACTAGTCAACAGTGTTGTGCTGTAGTTCCTCACTAGACACATGTTAACATAAACCAGCACATATATAATTCACAAGTGTCTCTGCTTGGATGAATTTTCCATTTGTGCATTAAAATCCATCGCCCTGACCTTAAATGATTATGTCACAAAGATAGATGTGTTGACCTGGAACTGCCAGACTTTCGGCTCTGTGATGGTTGTACCATGTTCCTGTTATTCTGGAAAACAAGAAATAGTGAGAATCTAAAAGAAAATTATGTGAATAAGCAAAACTTACACTATTGAGAAGGAATTGTGAATAAAGATGGGACTGAAATTGTGCCCATTGGATGGAACACCACCAGACCAAGAGCAATTCTGTTTTGAGACAAGGAGTCCGGAACTCATCACTGTATATTCCATTCCGATTAACAACTGGTTATTTATGTGATGAATATGGTAACTTAACTAGTGTCAAACAAACAAGTGAATAGCATAAAATTCATTGGAGGACTAAAAGTAGAACACTGTCCACATGATTGGGAACGGATTCCCCCCGAAATGAAGGCCCAATGCTTTGTTCCTGGATTAGTTTCTTTATTATGGTGGATGCTGCTCATGTTTTGCAGAACTGGTCGAATCTGCCAGAAAGAAGCAGGACTATAAATAAAAAAGCCCTGTCGCCATAAATGTGTGAAATGGATGATTCTCCTTGACTGACCTATATTTTCCCTCTCTCTGTCTCTCTCTCCCTCTCTGCTCTGTTAGATGACATGGCGTCCTCAGTACCGCAACTCCAAGTTCCGCCACGTGTTCGGTAAGCCCGCCACCAAGGAGAGCTGCTACGATGGCGTGCCAATCACACGCAGCGTCCAGGACAACCACTTCTGTGCTGTCAACCCACGTTTCCTGGCAGTCATCACCGAGTGTGCCGGGGGAGGGGCCTTCCTGGTCCTGTCTATCCATCATGTGAGTGTGTGCAGCACGTGGCTGAGTTTACAGTCTAATATCCATGCATCTTTTAAAGTGGTACATGTAAGATTCCACTCAGACGGCAGGTAACAGATCCAGTGACAAGGTGGCAAGGTGGAAAGCTCCATTTCTAGGCACTTCCTGTGTTCTCACTGAGAAGGAAAAAGTTTTCATATAATCCTCCCTTTGAAACAGAAAATGACTGAAGGCCAAAGTCAGACTTAATATTAAAGTAAAGCAAAACAGATTAGTATAAATATTATTGCTGAAAACAAACAAACGCTTGGACAGATATGTGTGTTTTTTTGGGGGATAAGGAAATCTGTTTTTATCTATTACCTGGGCTGAAATGCATTGTCCTGTACACATCTCATGGTCTCACTCTGCACACACAGCACACCTGGAACAGACAGCTCAGCTCTCAGGATATAAATAGCACACAGCCACAGCGAAGCCAAAAGAACCTCTGAATACCAGGAACCCCCCCCCCCCCCGACAGCTCATTCACTGTAACCTAAACATCACACTTATCTCCCTCAGCTTAAAAGTGTTTCCTCAGACACTTTTCCAAACATTATTCATACAAAACATCATATCTACTGGTGTTGATACTGATCTGTGAATGAACTTGGCCGAACCGCTGCACTCGGCTCAATGTACAGACCCACATCTTCAGAGTGATTCATCAAGCTGAACACCTCTCCCACCTCTCTCCCTCTCTCCCTCTCTCCCTCTCTCCCTCTCTCCCTCTCTCCCTCTCTCCCTCTCTCCCTCTCTCCGTCTGTCTCCGTCTGTCTCCGTCCTTTAAATCGTCTCTGAGTAATCGCCAGCCCTCCTGGCATGGGCAAGAATTGCATATGAGCTTAGGAATGACATAACTCATGTGATGACCCCCCCCCTCGCCTCCTTTCACTGTCTCGAGGTGGTGAAGCTTCAGCAACCCCCACCTCCTCTCTCCAACCGCCTTCACATCCCACCTGTGTGTGTGTGTGTGTGTGTGTGTGTGTGTGTGTATATTACAGATAAGCTATTGTTCTGTGGAGAACGTCGTTAACACTCATAAATGTGACAACAGAAGTGCTGTGTTCCAGTTACCTGTGTGTACTTTACGTTGGCTAGAAGCACAGAAAGTGGTTACATCATCCCCTCCCCCCCCACCCTGTTCCAAACACGCCCTCCGACCTGCACAGTAATGTAGCCTGCAGGTGTGTGTGTCAGTTGAAAGAAGGCTCTGTCTGTACAAACAGTGTAATTAGCCGTCTTGTTGAGGCAGAAAATCCTCAGCAACACTCGAGGACTTTTCCCTGGAAACCGGATCATTGAATAATCAGGGCGTGTGTCATTGGATGGATTTTCAACCTGCCCTGTTTGGTGCATCTGTCTTTAACACTCGGGAATATTTTGTACTAAAGGGGAAGTCCACTATCACTTGCACATCACAAGTCTTTTAGTGACATAATTTAATCAAATTAAGTATTTTGTGGTTCGGAATCTGAAGTTGACACAAGTGTTGTCACTTGAGGCCGAGCTGGTTTGGTTAGAAAGCATCTGGGGGTGTAGAGTCATGATGTGAGATTGTCAGACCTCTTCATATCTGTGTATCTCTGCATATCTGTGTGAGGAGAGCGGCTCCAGGCTTCAACAGCCACTCGAGTAACACATTCGAATCTCAGACTGAAGTGCTAGTGGTTGAGATGCATTGTGGGTAGTGTAGACATCAGTTTTTAGACATTTAAGAGGAATACATGGAATTGCAATCTCCTCCCGTCTGTGTATGTTCATTCTATGCTGCTACTTTAGCTCAGATCTCTAGAAAATCAGAATATTATTTCAAAAGACATCCCATTATAAAATAAAAGGTCAAAACCCTGTTTCAATCTGCTGATATGAAAAGAAGACCTTGCATCAAATGAATGGATTTCCTTTGTCCCCTAAACCAACTGTCTTAGTTTTTATTGTTTGCACTTGGTTGTCTCACAGGGACGGAAACCATTTGGGTAAAAGTAAAGTTTACAGGTTGTTTTTCTTAATTCCTGGAAAGTTTGTAGTTAAGCTATAAAAGCCTTTTAACACAAAGGAGCAATTTGCCCATAAATGGAGTATAAAAAAAGAAGTGCCTGTTTTTCAGCAGCTTAGTCAAGTTACAATAAGTCCAACTGTGACGATAAGAAACAAAACACATTCACAAAATACAAATAATTGGTATAAATTAAATAAAAACCTAAGAAATGCTACTGAACTCAAAGTATGAGCATATTCTAAAGACCTTTCTATCTATTAAATATACCCTGCAACATGCTAGTGGTCATAAGAGAAGCTGCAATTATTGACAAAACTGCACATTAATAAAATATACTACATTATAGTTCTTTATAAAGCAGGTATTACACATGAATATACTGCTTATAAATGCTAATAAAGTGATTTATTGTAAAGTCTTACTGATACTAATGTTTTTGTGTATTTGTCTACCAGACAGGTAAAGTGGACCCTCACCACCCCCGAGTATCAGGCCACAGAGGCAACGTGTTAGACATCAAGTGGAATCCTTTCCATGACTACTGCATCGCCTCCGCCTCCGAGGACTCGACGGTTAGTACACACACACACACACACACACACACACACACACACACACACACACACACACACACACACACACACACACACACACACACAAACACCAACATGTTATCATTTGCCCTGAAATAGTTTAGTGAGGAGTCATTCCTTGACATGCAATCTTTAAAGTCAGAAAGAGAAAGTAAGAGTCAACACACTAACACACACTTTTATAAAACAATTTTTACAAACTGTGTTTTTGAGGCTACATCCTTTATTAGCCATACGGAGTCGACTGCACATCCTAGGATTATTTCCATACTGACTGTTTTACAGAAGTTCTTTTGTGTGCGTTATTTAATTTGGTATTTTGTGTGTTTGTTTGTCTGTCTACAGGTGAAGGTGTGGGAAATCCCTCCTCACGGTCTGATGAAGAACCTCACAGTTCCGTGGAAGGAGCTTCAGGGTCACAGTCGCAGAGTGAGCCTCATCGAGTGGCACCCAACGGCCAACAACATCCTCTTCAGTACAGGCTACGACTACCAGGTAACATAAACATACACACTGACCCTAACGCAGACTTTTAAGCTTTTCTATTAAAATGATAATTAAGTGCTGATAAAACTGCAGGAGGCAGAATATGACACACAAATTCAGTAGGGTTTTTGTTGAGAGCACTTTGACTCCGGATGGGCCCTTATCACCAAAAGCTCTCAATTCATCCGACCTGACATCTTGTGTCGGCATCTTCTTCGTGTATAACTCCACTTTTTCATCTTCTTCTAGTTTTTCAAGCTTCACAAAGGTAGAACCTTTCATGAACACGTCCACTCGCTCCTTCTGAAGTTTCCAGACATCATCCTGCTGTTTTCTCACATACGCTCACTCGGACATTTTACTCAGTCAGTGGCAGGAAAAGTTCCAGAAAACGCTTGGAGTAAATGACTCAGACATTTGTGTTCCCCTCTGGCCAGTATCCAGACTTCAGTGCATGCCTGAAAGCAGTTTAAGGTGACAGTAGATTAACCGAGGAGATGCTGTGACATTAACTGTCAACAAATATATAATACAATGCAGCCAAACAGGTCACAGCTGTTTGTAGCAGCCTACTTCTCTCTTGCAGCTACACCGCAGACCACTGTTTATTCCAGCGTCATCCTGTCAGTAGTTAATACTTTACGAAGCATCACAAGCATTTCCTACCTCATGAATTCCCTTTCACTCGAAAGCTGTGTTCTCGTAGTGGGTGTGACTTTGTGTTGTGATGATGCTTCGAAGGTTAGCATCACACTTTCCAGGACTGTCACCGAGGAATTTGTTGTCGTACACCAGCGATGGCGGCTGTAGATGTAAAGAAACTGAATATTTGCACAGTTCTTCTTGCACTAATGGTTTCCCTATTATGAGAAGAGCTTTAATGCTCTGTGTGTTGGTATAAATGGTCTCAAAAGTGCAAAAAACGCTCTCCTGCACACGTTCCTCAACAAACTGCTAATAAGAACATTTCTGCATGAAAAAACCCTTTACACTCAACTCTATCCTTTGAAATGTTCTATACATCAACTTCGTACATAATGCATTTTGTATGTGTGTGTTTCCAGATTATGATCTGGAACCTGGACTGTCCGGAGCAGGTGATCAAGAACCCCGTGCGGACCATCAGCCACCACACAGAAGTGATCCTCTCCATGTCGTTCAACACGGACGGAAGCCTCCTCGCCACCTCCTGCAAGGACAAAAAGATCCGACTGATGGACACGCGCTCAGGAAACCTTCTGCAGGTAATGCTCAGTGTGTATGTGTGTGTGTGTGTGTGTGTGTTGCAAAAACTATTTAAGGAAATACATTGTTCCTTTTTTGATAATGTTACTTCGGGTTGAGTGAGCCTATGTAAAGTACCAATAATTTCAGTAAGCTATCACTTTTTATTATATATTAAAAATCTGTGAGGCTGAAAAGCATTTCTGTTTTTGTGTGAGTTTTGGGATTTGCATTTCCTTAGATGCTTTGGTTTCTTAGTTTGCTTGAGGTTATTATCTTAGTTGTGTTTGCAGCAAAAGTAAACAGTGTCTCCTTGCAATTGTTAATACAAATTTAAAATGCCTGGGGGATATAAAATTGATATTTAATAGGAATCTAAATCAATCAGATATTCTTCAGTGAAATCAGTAAAACCATGAGCCTTAGTTGTGGTGTGCAGTCTTACAACGTCCAGTGTTGCATAAGTGGAAGTTCCCTGCTACTTGTCCTGCTCCCAGCCAGGACACCCAGGCACTCCTCCAGCACCACACAGCCAAAACTGACACCTCTGGCCTGGCCTGGCCTCAGCATAACTCCACCGACCTCTGGGTCAGCAGCCAGTGACTCATCACTCGTCTGCTCTCACTCCTGCCGACAGCCAGACAAGCACACGTGGACAAATAAGAATCATTTGAACACATTGCAATGATATTGAAGACTACTGCTTTCAGATCTGGGATGTTCTGATGAGTGTTTGGTTTTGCAGGAAGCCAACTGCAAGACGCACAGAGCCAGCAAGGTGCTGATCCTGGGCAACATGAAGATGCTGCTCACATCGGGGGTTTCACGCTGGAACGAACGACAGGTCGCTCTGTGGGATCAGGTAAGAGCAATACAGGAAGTGTCTCTGTGACAGAGTAACCTCATCTCCCTCTAAAGGTCCACTCACTGGCTTTCGGGTGCGTGTCACAGTTTTAATCAGAGAATGGAGCTGGAGCAGGTGTCCTCACATGGGATCACATGACCGAGGTTCAGGTGACGTGACGACACCTGAACTTCGTCTCATGCTCTGCGTCCAATCACTGAACACGACCATGAGATGAGGTTGAACAATGAAAAAGCAGGAAAATGAATTTTCGAGTTTTAAACATTTTTTCACACGTCCTGATCCCATAACTCAGAATCAACTTCTACGTTCAACAAATATCATGTTGTGGTGAATCGAATTTTTCTTTATTTCTTAATCAGAAACATACACTGTCTCCCTTCATTCTTTAGCCTCAAGATACTGAAAATTCACACTCTTCAAGGTTATTTTACTCTTTTCTACTCATAATCGTCGGTACAGGCTTCACCTACATTAATAATTACTGAATGTGTTTCCTGCCCTCCTTATTCATCCATCTCCTTCTGCAGAGATGTATCTACTACAGATGCACAGTTATACGACCCACATAAGAAGCTAAATAAACCCACCAAATGAAGTCATGGTCACTTTATTACATCATGCCCAGAGAGGTCGTGACACCAGAGGAGATTATTTCATCACCCACACCGTTAAAGCCCCCGAGCATCAGAGAGTCAGGATGAAAGAGAGAAAAGACGTAAACACTCAGTTGACAGTTTATTAGATTCACCTTCTAAACCAATAGTTCTATAATCTTCAGAGGTGGAAAGTCCTATTTATGCAACTTAACACTTCTTCTCCACAACATTTCTGAGGGGAAACACTGTTTAATCCTCCTTGGTTTGTCATCTATAGTTCATATTTGCTTTTCATATTAAAGTAATGCATCAGTGTTGTATAAGCCTATGAAATACAGTGGATTAGTGTTCACTAAATAAGTCAGTTCCAATGTAATCAGTTTATCAGACTCAGAGGTTAGAAGTTTTAAATTATTCAATACATCTCAAAAAACAATAATAATACTGATGATATGAATGATGATAATATATATCAGTCACATGAGCCATTATTTTATCTGATTTAATATTTAAAGTACATTTCATTTATAATATTTTTCTAGTTTAAATTAAGTAAATTTAAAATACATAGCTTTAACTTGTAATGGAGTACTTAAATTAATTACTCCTAATGACGCTTCCAGCTTCTGATGCACAGCTCTGCCATCTACTGGACAAATTAGTGAACAACCACTCCTCGGTATACCTTCATATGAATTCACAGAGCCTGAGTTAAAGTGGAGCCAGTTATTCTCCTCATGATGATGTCAGTACCCGGATCTCACCTGTTGGTGTGTGAGCGTGTGGCTGTAGCAGGCCGCTGTGTTTTGGTCAGAGTGTATCGTGGGTGGAGGATTACGGCTGAAGCATGGATTAGGGATTGAGCACTCAGTATTTTTAATGCAGCACCGCAGAGTGCTCCTCATGCAGACATGGATTTAAATGATTCAGGATTTTTTGATATGAGGGAGAGCTGTACATGCCACTGGTGCTCCAGTTGTTGTTTGGATCCAGCTGTTGATCTTTGTGTGTTTTCTGTAGGACGACCTGTCTGTGCCTTTGTTAGAAGAGAACCTGGACGGTTCATCGGGAGTCCTCTTTCCTTTCTATGACCCTGACACACACATGCTCTACGTGGCCGGGAAGGTGGGTCCCTGAAAGTAAACAGAAACTGCACAAACATTGCGTACACAAAATACTCGGCAGAATATGAACGGTACAAATGTTTCTCCTGTGTCTCGTCAGGGCGATGGGAATATCAGGTACTACGAGATCAGCTCAGAAAAACCGTATATCCACTACCTAACAGAGTACCGCTCACCCTTACCGCAGAAAGGAATGGGTAAGGAACACACACACACACACACACACACACACACACACACACACACACACACACACACACACACACACACACACACACACACACACACACACACACACACACACACACACACACACACACACACACACACACACACACACACACACACACACACACACACACACACACACACGCTCACACATACACACACACACAAACACACACAAACACTCTCATCCCTACTGGTCTCTCTACAGCTGTGAGGACACTCATAATGCATTACCTAGCACCTCACCCTAACCATCACAACCAAATCCCTAATCTGAACCTTATCCTAACCTTATTCTAAACCTAACCCTAAAACCAAGTCTTAATCCTCAAACATCCATTTGAATTCACAAGGACCAGCTAAAATTGGCCCTCATAACTGTAGAAAGACACACAAAAACACACACACACACACACACACACACACACACACACACACACACACACACAATGTTAAAAAAACACCAAGAAGTTTATCTTTTCCTACTACTGGACAGATTACCACACAAGAACCCATTCAGTTTTAGGACAGTTCCAGGGGGGGGGATCCAGAAATGTTGTTTTCACTTCCATAACATGGCATGACAGGATGTTTTTCAACATTTTTGTGAATTCCTAAAGAATTTTGGTGCAACTTGATTAGATTCAAGGGGACTGTGGTCTCTGAGTGACGTTCTAGTTTTCTTAATTTAAAATGAATGAAATGTAAAACCTGTCGATGTCAGTTTAGAAGCGACACCTGCCTCATGGCTGCGCTGACACTCCTGCACCTGTAAGCAAAGTTGTTGTGCAAATAAGCCAACCATATTTGCATAGACAAACCAGGTGATCAGGCTGGTCCTACATCACGTGAAATGATGCTGCAGGAGATGAAGCCTGCAAACATCCTGCAAGGATGTTTTTAAGCTTATCCTGATATTTTGCTTGGTGAAGGTAGAAGTACAATAGAGACGGGGGTTTGTTTGGGATAATAAACTGAATGTACTGTGTGTGGGACGAAACAGCAGCTGCTCTCCTTTATTTTGCCATTTACTTTTGTGGACAATCACATAATAGAACTATTATGGACTGCAATATAAAAGGGTGCAGGATGTCAGCGTTTTAAAAATTCATTTATAGATTAGATTCTTTTCTATCATTGTTCTCTTATAAAAAACATCTTGTAACTACACTGGCACAGAGTAGATTGAATAACTCCGTTAAGGGCCAATGGTCTCTGTAAATTCAATCAGGCTGCACCAAACTCACCCACTCATAGGTATTAGTTCCTTGAATAGACCTGATTTTTTAAAACCAAGATCCATGAATTATTATCTGGGAAATCAGTAAAATTACAAAACATCTTGCAGTGTTAAGACAGACTGTGGCACGATTGTTGTTGTCAGTGAGCAGCAGGTCTGCAGACACAAATACTGTTAATGAGAGAGGAGAGAGGAGGGTTTCCCGGCTGGGGGGGGGGCTACAGTAACTCTGATAACCACTCTTCACAACTGTGCAGAACCATAATTTCAAAGCGTCAGCCGGCCAATGCCAGCATCTTCTATCGGCCACTTCTCTCTGATGTGAATCTAGTAGAACACCTTTGAGATGTAGAACAGGAGATTGAATTTGCAGCGAATAAATCTACAGAAATAATGTGATTTAATCCTGTCATCTTGGAATCTCAAAGGATTTTTTATAATATCGTCTTATAATCAGTGACAGGAAGAACGGAGGTTGTCTTGAGCGCAAAGGGAGAATCTACTCAGTATTAGTCTGGTGTTTCTAATAAAGTGCTGGTTCAATGTATCTCACTGTGACAGCACAGGTATCATGGAGCCCTGTAGTTCAGCAGAAAATAGAGTTAGTCACAGGAGCGTTTCAAGGGACTGTGTGCTTACTGTGCTTACACATAATGAATAGTAAAGGTTAAGTGCCATCCCTCAACACCACCTCAGGTAAACACACACATTTAGAAACCTCTGTGAAGCCTTCGGCAGAAAGCTGGTGCCACAGGGGCCTGGTCCATCAGCTGTTCTCACGGCAACCCCTCTCCCTGGTTACTCAGCATGTGTGTTCTCCCCCAGGTGTGATGCCAAAGAGAGGCCTGGATGTGAGCTCCTGTGAGGTGTTCAGGTTCTACAAGCTGGTGACAATCAAGAGTAAGATCGAGCCATTGTCCATGATTGTTCCTCGCAGGGTAAGAGTACACTGATTCACACAAACTTTGAACATAGCGTCAGTTTTTGGTTCAATACATATTAGAAAACTTTGGTGATTGTGTGTAACCATCTTGTGTTTGTGTTTGCAGTCAGAGTCGTATCAAGATGACATCTATCCCATGACGGCAGGGAACAAGCCTGCGATGACTGCAGAGGAGTGGCTCAGTGGCATCGACAAAGGTCTGAACACATTCCTGCACGTGTGTGTGTGTGTGATGTATTTTTGTATTCTCTGGCGACATGTACAGGTTTGCAACTCATCTTCCTCCTCTTCGTCTTCCAGGCCCGGTGATGATGTCTCTGAAGCCCGGAAGTCAAATAGCCGAGTCCTTCTCGGAGATGAGCAAAGGGCTGGGACACCCACTGGACACGCGCAGGTCTCAGAGCCGGCCGGGCATGCTGCAGCTGGCGTACATTCAGGACCAGCTGGGGAGCAAAGACGGCAAAGAGAACAGCGGCAACGGAGAGGATGACAGGAGCCGGCTGGCCGTCAGCAACGGAGAGGACCTTGGACTCTGCTCTCCTCCGAGGACAGAGAACGAGGTGCTGAAGGTTTTTAGTGTCTCCACCTGTAGGGCTGTTCTCTCCTTTTTTTTTATCACAGAGTTTATACAACATTTTAGTTTTGACAATATTCCAAGGATGTAGGGCGATGCTATTTTTAAATTTTATTATCATTATTTCTATTTTTTTTAATTGATGGCTATTTGGGTTGGTTGGTTTTCAAACATTTAAACTGTACAGGATCCCTACAGGATAAACCCTAATTAGTTTGGTAAATCTATTAATTTAACGTCACCATGAGGGTAAAGCATCGAGGCTGCCATCGGTGGAGTCCTTTTTCTGCCCCGGCTATAAACCAGGGAACTTTGGCGTGTTGGTTAAGGGAACACTTTTAAACCTATTTGTTTAGCTTTGTTTTCCTGGTACTCACTGTATGTCGAGTAATGCTAAACCGGAATCAAACTCCTTGTATGTGCAAACACACATGGACCAGTTCTGATTCATATGCTGATGAGATTCCTATTTGTGTTTTTGAGAAAACTTTACCTCTTGACAGCTACTGGATCTTTACGTTGCAATTTGGCTTTTATGGCAGCAGCACAGTGAGAGAACACTGTGCAGTGAGACTTTAGTGAGTAAATCAGATTAAGGGGACCTGTCTCCCTTAACTCCTGTAAAAAAAACAACAATGTAAATATATTGTTCCTGTGTTTCGTCCACAGTTGCTTCTCAAGTTCCACAAGCAGCAGGAGGAGATCCGGCGGCTGAGGGAGCTCCTCAACCAGAGGGACGTGCGGGTCAAACAGCTGGAGCTGGAGATTATGAACGTCAAAAACATCCAGCCTCAAAGCGCACTTTAAGATCTGCCCGACCTGCAGAGTCCCCTTCACCTCCTCACGGGACACATGCATCACTATATAAACTTACTAACCCTACTCTGATGGCACCGCACTCTTTTGCAGGGTCCTGAATCGCTCGCTTTCCCGATGAGACGAGACCCCATACTCACAGCACAGGGGGGATTCCAACCTGGACTTTGTGTTTTTGCTTTCTTTTGTCTTTTCTGTCACTTCTTCACAAGATGCACATATTCTTTGTTCATGTACATACACTTCAACACTGAGTCTTACCCAGCTGTAACAAGTTTTAAAAACTCTTTGCACCTTTTGACCTTTCCCCTGTTTTCTTTTGTACGCTCCACAGCTATGCAAGTGTGTTGTACTAGCTTTTTTTAATGCTCTTTGTAGCTGGGAGGTTAACGGGTGGGTGTGTGTGTGTGTCTGCCTGCGTTGACTGACTGATGCGGCTGTCTTGTCTGTGTGTGGTTTGGGAATTGTTGCAGGGCAAGAGCAGACGTCCTGTGTGATTGTAATGACAACGCTGAATTAATTTTCTATGCTTGGTGACTGTTTTTTCCATGATGTAAACTACTGTTAAATGGAGACGTCTCTGAGACGTTTGGACCGGGCTGTACTGAATGTGTGCTTGGATGAGAGTGAGCTAAATGAATGAGAAAATCACGATCCCGGCTGTTCCATTGAGCTGCACATTGTTTGCTGAATTTCTTTTATTTCTGAATGACTGGACAAATATTGACAAATCAATGTTTCACAGCAGCTATTGTGTACGCCAATTCTGTAACTGATGCCATGTAGCAGTTTTGATCTTAATTTTTTTATATTTATTTTAAAATACAGTCAACAACAAAAACAAATCATAATCCCGATCTTGAATTCATGTTTGTAATTTGGGGAAAAATACATCACACAAAGTGTTTAGAGGCTGCTTGGTTTTTTCCTGATGTGAACTCACTGTGAAGAAATGGTTTAAAGCCATTATAGAGATCTGCACCACTTTAAAGCTCCTGGTTTTCAATGTGTTTTCCCACAGAGTGCCTTTTTACTGCCCTTTGTAAAACTATTACACGATATACTGAGGTTTTCTGTGCGTAGATGAAGCTAAAACATCTCAGACAGTCAGTGGAGTTTGAATAAATCACAACTGATTAAGATTATGAACCCTGATAAACATGAGATGTCACTTCTTGCAGGTTGAGGTTCAGTCATTAAATTCTAGATCGGTTAAACTGGCTGCCATCTAACATGGTACGTTTGTTTGTAGTTTTCAACGTCTCGCTCACATTACATTTATGTAACTTTGGTGATCCGGTAACTAGCAGCATCATCAGGTCCAAATTTGGACTTGTCCATTACTGTGATTCAGGACCAAACTGATGACATCATCCTCAGGTGTTCTGCTGTTACAGGTCATTTGCTATTGTAAGTATGCTAACATGCGAATCTGATATTTTAAATGTGGTTAACATTAAACCTGTTAAACGTTAGCATAATAGCATTGACACTGATTACAGTATGCCAGCATGCTAACATGCTATTGTAATATGGTAAAAATGCTGAACATATCATGGTCATATTAGCATATTATCTTTGTCATTGTGGTTCATTTGCATGCTAACATTAGCATTTAGCACAAGGTACAACATAGAGCCTCTAGCAGGACACTTACAGCTGTATCTGGTTCCTTTGTATCAATGTGTTTCTCGCTGTATTTAACTCACTGAATAGACAAAACAACATAGCCAGACCTGGTTATTTTACCCACTTTGTTCAATGTAACAACTCTATCTAAATATATCAATATCACACAAGTATAGTTATACAGTAACAGGATGTGATGTCACCCATAGTGCACACGCTCAAACAGAGGCTAGAAAAGAAAGAGTAAAACTTTAATTGTCGATGCACAGGGCACATTAACATTGAGCAGCCTGTAGGTGTATCCACATAAACCAGGCATATTAAAGGCAAGAAAAGAGAAATAAACAAATATAAAGCATTTAAAGAATATATTATATAAAATATGTTCAGGTGTAACTTATGCAAACTGAGATAGCTTATCGTTATTTGCATTTTGCTTTAACCTAAACACATTTATCGCAGCAGCTTACTGGAGTTGCAGGAAGATTGCTCTTCTGGATGTTTCATGTATGCTGACCATTTACAGAAATGTAGTGAGTTATGATTTGAGTTGCTGCATTTTTGTAAAGCTGAAATTCAGAATTGATCTTGTCTGTTGACAAATCAATCTCCACTCAAGATCCACTTATTCTGGAGCTTTCAGTGGTCTTCATCAGCAGAAGAGGTCTGTGAGTAGACCTGGTGCAGCTTATTACGAATGAACTCAGGCTCAGCTTTTAAGTCAATAACATGAATAATAAATGTTCAGAATAATGGATTATTTCAACAACTACAGCTCAGTGACAACTGAGCAAATTTCTTTTCTCGTTTGCTCATGAAAACATTATGTTCAAAGGCTCCAAACAATCAAGTTAGTGAATATTATTCTGCCCAAATAAGGATTTTTGAATAACTACAGCTCAACATTTACTTGCTGGTACAAATAAAAAGGTTAATTGTTTTTAAGAAGGTGTACAGAGGTTCCAAGTATGATATTTGAGCTGAGAAAATATATTGTGTGTGTGAGGCTAGTGGATGAGAAATTATCTTAAAGGTTTTGTTCTCTTTACATTTAACATCTTATCAGATATGATAGTGAACTTATAAAAGCTGTGTCTGCTTTTAGAGGCTTAGAGCCGCAACAGGCTTTCAGTTAAACATTGTAAAAGTCTTTTTACTCTGAGTCGCTGGTGAAGACCATCCTCGTGGCTTGTAGAGGTACAGTATGTTTTCCTCAAGGAACTAGCGCATGGTGTTCATAGTTTGTGCCACGGTGCAGTCGGACCAGTTTGATCCAGCGGATTTGACCTAAATATCGTTTTTAACAAGAAAAACATTCCCTTTTCTCTCACTAACTTGTTGAGAGAATAAATCTGCTGATAGACTTGTAAATAAGCATAGATATCACTGAAATGCTATCAGGGTACACATATACTGTAGCTGTTAGTAGATAACCAGCCCAATACAGGATGAGAGAATACACAGTATCCACACCTGCATTGTAGTCAGAGGCACAAGCTCCAGAAAGACTTTCTAGATTTGGCCACTTGTAAAAAAAAAAAGGTAACACATGAAAACTGCCAAACCGACACCCACACACTGGTTTCAATGCAGTGGTGCTCCGACCCCTATGACCTCTGTCAGGACAGTTCTAGCACAGCTTCATCTCTAGCTTTTGTGTAGGAGCAGCAGCTGCGTCCAGCCAGGGTCAGTCCCAACCCCCTCCGCTGTTAGTGGACAAGTTTCAACCCTTTCCCATCAACTGCTGCTTTGACATTAGTTCCAGACCTGATTGGGTCGTTCTTTCACATTTAACAGTTTTAGGTCACCGCTTCTTTCCTTTTCTGTCAGAACAATTTCAAACTGGCGATTCATATCCACTTTTCACAGAATTTATCCGACTGGATCTTTACCTATTAAAATACATATTGTCACGGTTTGGATGAAGGAGATGGACCCAGATGCAGAGATAGTTAAAAGGGTAATTTAATAAAAGAAGTTCTTTAACTAACAAACAAAACCTTAACACTAACACTAAACAGGTAACAAACAAAACAAAAGGAGTAGCAAACTGGAAAGACAACAGGAGGAACAAAACACAAGTAAGCTTACACTAGGTTCAGGAGACCAGGACAGCAACCAGAAACACAGCAGGAGAAAAAGCAGGAAAAACAGACAATCCGACAGAGGACAAAGGGAAGACAGAGGTTTAAATACTCAGGGGAGGCAGGGGCAATTGAACACAGGTGTAACACATGAGGGCAGAGGAAGACAATCACCGACAGGAAGTGAAGACAGAAACAACACACAAGGAACAGACTACAAAATAAAACAGGAAACAGAAACAGAGTGCAAACATGAAAACTCAAACAAACAACAGAGATCTACCAAACAGAAAATACTTTTACAATTAACTTAAACATGCACTAAAGTGCCAGATCCTAACAGTACCCCCCCCCCCCCAAGGGCCGGATACCAGACGGCCCAAAAAAAACAAAACAAGAACCGAGACGGGTGGGAGGAGGGGGAACCGGAGGAGGGAATCCGGGACATGAACAGAGTCCCGGGCAGAGTTCAGGGGCTCAGGAGGGCGGCGCCGTGGCCGCTCAAGGGCAAAGTTCTGTGGCTCGGGAGGGCGGCGCCGTGGCCGCTCAAGGGCAAAGTTCTGTGGCTCGGGAGGAAGGCCCGGGGGCCGGTCAGGGGCAGAGGGCAAGGGCACTGACCTCAACCCCAGAAGTGGGGCAGGAACCAGTGCTGGCACCACGAGGAACTCTGACGCCGGAACCAGAGTGGCGTCCGCAGGAACCCTCCGGCGTGGGGCAGGCACTGGGGCGGGGACAGGAGCAGGGACTGTAGCTGACACCGCGAAGACCTCCGACGCCAGAACCAGAGTAGCGTCCGCCGAGACCCTCCGGTGTGGGACGGGGACTGGAGCAGGGACTGGAGCAGGCACAGCGAGGACCTCAGACGCCAGAACCAGAGTGGCGTCCGCCGGGATCCTCCGGCGTGGGACGGGGACTGGAGCAGGGACTGGAGCAGGCACGGCGAGGACCTCAGACGCCGGAACCAGAGTGGCGTCTGCCGGGACCCTCTGGCGTGGGACGGGGACTGGAGCAGGGACTGGAGCAGGCACGGCGAGGACCTCAGACGCCGGAACCAGAGTGGCGTCTGCCGGGACCCTCCGGCGTGGAACGGGGACTGGAGCAGGGACTGGAACAGGCACGGCGAGGACCTCAGACGCCAGAACCAGAGTGGCGTCCGCCGGGACCCTCCGGCGTGGGGCGGGGACTGGAGCAGGGACTGGAACAGGCACGGCGAGGACCTCAGACGCCAGAACCAGAGTGGCGTCCGCCGGGATCCTCCGGCGTGGGACAGGGACTGGAGCAGGGACTGGAGCAGGGACTGGAGCAGGGACTGGAGCAGGGACTGGAGCAGGGACTGGAGCAGGGACTGGAGCAGGGACTGGAGCAGGGACTGGAGCAGGGACTGGAGCAGGGACTGGAGCAGGGACTGGAGCAGGGACGGCGAGGACCTCAGACGCCGGAACCAGAGTGGCGTCTGCCGGGACCCTCCGACGTGGGACTGGGACAGGAGCAGGCACCGCGAGGACCTCCGACGCCAGAAGCAGAGTGGCGTCTGCCAGGACCCTCCGGCGCGGGACAGGAGCAGGGACCAGAGGCTGGAGGCGGCTGGGGCCCAGTCGAGGCTGGAGACGGCTGGGGCCCAGTCGAGGCTGGAGACGGCTGGGGCCCAGTCGAGGCTGGAGACGGCTGGGGCCCAGTCGAGGCTGGAGACGGCTGGGGCCCAGTCGAGGCTGGAGACGGCTGGGGCCCAGTCGAGGCTGGAGACGGCTGGGGCCCAGTCGAGGCTGGAGACGGCTGGGGCCCAGTCGAGGCTGGAGACGGCTGGGGCCCAGTCGAGGCTGGAGACGGCTGGGGCCCAGTCGAGGCTGGAGACGGCTGGGGCCCAGTCGAGGCTGGAGACGGCTGGGGCCCAGTCGAGGCTGGGGCCCAGTCGAGGCTGGAGACGGCTGGGGCCCAGTCGAGGCTGGGGCCCAGTCGAGGCTGGAGACGGCTGGGGCCCAGTCGAGGCTGGGGCCCAGTCGAGGCTGGAGACGGCTGGGGCCCAGTCGAGGCTGGAGACGGCTGGGGCCCAGTCGACGCTGGAGACGGCTGGGGCCCAGTCGACGCTGGAGACGGCTGGGGCCCAGTCGAGGCTGGAGACGGCTGGGGCCCAGTCGAGGCTGGAGACGGCTGGGGCCCAGTCGACGCTGGAGACGGCTGGGGCCCAGTCGAGGCTGGAGACGGCTGGGGCCCAGTCGAGGCTGGAGACGGCTGGGGCCCAGTCGAGGCTGGAGACGGCTGGGGCCCAGTCGAGGCTGGAGACGGCTGGGGCCCAGTCGAGGCTGGAGGTGGCTGGCGCCCAGTCGAGGCTGGAGGTGGCTGGCGCCCAGTCGAGGCTGGAGGTGGCTGGCGCCTGTGAGCATGCTGCTGGAGAGAGAGGCTTCTGCTATGGATTCCCCCTCTCCAACGTCCACCAACCACAGCAGAAGCCTTCTTGAGGCTGCGGGGTCCACCAAATGCCAGCCGGCTGCCCCAGTACGGGTTGGAGGATGAGGCTGGAGGGTTGAGGTACTTTCTTAGTCGGTCCCGCACCTCCTGGACGTACGGGACAAAGTGACTCACCCAAGGCCGATCCTTTAGCCATGCTTCCACCACCGAGATCTCCTCCAGGGTCTCTGACCTGCTCTCGGGTCCCGGTGTGACCAGCTCTTCCACCAAAAAATCTAAATAAAAAACTTGATCATGCAAAAAACTTAACTCTGCTGAGTCCATATTATGGTCGGATTGTACTGTCACGGTTTGGATGAAGGAGATGGACCCAGATGCAGAGATAGTTAAATAAAAGGGTAATTTAATAAAAGAAGTTCTTTAACTAACAAACAAAACCTTAACACTAACACTAAACAGGTAACAAACAAAACAAAAGGAGTAGCAAACTGGAAAGACAAGAACAGGAGGAACAAAACACAAGTAAGCTTACACTAGGTTCAGGAGACCAGGACAGCAACCAGAAACACAGCAGGAAAAAAAGCAGGAAAAACAGACAATCCGACAGAGGACAAAGGGAAGACAGAGGTTTAAATACACAGGGGAGGCAGGGGCAATTGAACACAGGTGTAACACATGAGGGCAGAGGAAGACAATCACCGACAGGAAGTGAAGACAGAAACAACACACAAGGAACAGACTACAAAATAAAACAGGAAACAGAAACAGAGTGCAAACATGAAAACTCAAACAAACAACAGAGATCTACCAAACAGAAAATACTTTTACAATTAACTTAAACATGCACTAAAGTGCCAGATCCTAACACATATTTGTACATTTATGGTATATCTGCCTCCCAAAAGCCTGCCTGGAAAAAGCCATGGAAAATAATAATTGTTTAAAACGTGTGCCAAATGTGTGCATTTAAAGAACAATCACAGTTTGAGGAATTCAGTGCCTGAGGCAGAGTTTAACACAAATAGATTCTAAGCCTGTAAGAAATACAGTGCATCACAGGATAGAAAACAACAGCAGCTGCCATTTCAACACTATCTCACAGCTGCAACAACTTTACACTCACATTTACTGAATCTTCATTGATATAATGAGGTTATTCATTGACAGAACTTTTTTCACAAATTCAAAATTATGCAGCAAACCAAAAAACATACATTTTTCTTATCCCTCTCTGTCGAGGTAGTTTCTTCTGAGATTGATATATTTCTACTTTACTCCTCTGGCTGATTAGACGCCTGCTCAGGTTGAAGTTATAGGTGGAGATGTGTTGGAATACATCTCACCAACAATACAAATAGTCCTAACACAGTATGTTGATCTACGATTGGTTTACTTGTAATGATAAAATCAGCTGTATGAATGATTTTTCATGAGTTCACCCACATTATCACAGATTGGGTTTTAGGAAAGGAAACGTCTAATGAATCCAAACCTAATTCTTGTAAAACAGGAAATATAGGATTAATTTATATAAGGGAGTAAATATGGCTTTTGCTGTATCAGCCCTAAATCTATATATATGACCCTAAAAAATCTCTTGATTGTAAACCTCCAACTTCATTTAGATGCAATTATAAATCACTGGAAAACAGCTGTGAACTGATCAATGACTGAATTTGATTCCACGTTTACTTGTTGTGTGAGCAATTGTGTTAACTGCAAGCTAATGTCTGACATTACAAAAACCAATTGATCACCTCAATGCCAACAAGATCAGAAATACCCAACCTTTAATTCTGTGAGTGTGTAATTTGTACCATTTGCACCAGTCCAAATAGAGTGTAATAATTACATATGCCATGAATTAGTGAGTCATTGAAAGTGTTTTGTTTTTTGTTTTTCAAAGGCACCAAATTTTATGAATGAATCATCACAATGTTTTGTTTGATTGATATTAATCTACAGAAAACTGTAATAGTCCAATGCGGCAAATGATCATTATTGTGTTTCTCTGTTATGAATGTGGCCACTACCAAGACATCACAAAATAACCAAAACTGGAACAATAATATCAATCTTTTCCTAATCAGCTGTAATATTCAGTGTTTGAAAGTGTTTGAGTCAATAAACAATCTCAAAATGCAGTTATCAGGATGTATTCCAAACTGTCTGTGAAAACTGTTAAAACAAGTTAAACTATATATATAAATGTATTAATAACAAAGTATAATTCACTTTTTGTGAAACCCATTTGTCTGTTTGTAGACCTTCATAGTCTACTTCAACAAATCAACTGAAAATGAAAAATGCACCAAAAATGATATTTACCAGTTTCTTTTACTTGTTTTTACAAAAACAGTTTCCTCAGTTAACTGTTGAATAATTGGAGTGAAAATAGACATTTCTCATTTGTACATGATTGTCTGTATTGTGTTTGAGTTAGACAATAACTATGAGCTTTTAAGGAACCTGGAGCCTTGAGATTTGCAGCCATAAACATTTAAAAACAAATAAGTTGTACTTAAAAACAGAGCGATACAGTTTCGATGCCATTTCTGGACTTACTGTGAAATGGTGCTTGGTATCCTGGGACTACATTGCTTTTCTGTGAAGTGAAAAACTAGTTGGGACAGAAAGTGTTGCACACTGCAGACAACAAGCCACTGCAACCTCTACCTGGGGGAAACTCTTTTGTATTCTGTCAACTTGGTCTTAAAACACTACTCACATGCTCGTTTGTCCTTTCAGTTATTGGTCATTTTAAACCCTTTGACTCCAAGCTGACAAGAAACAGAGTGGGTGCATGCTGCGGACGAAAATGTGGACTCCTTAATAGTTTCTCTTTCTTCTTGTGATTAATTCAAATTCAACAACCTGGAAAGACTTGACTGCTCAGACCCAGTGGACATTGCATCATCAGGCAAGTGTCTGGAACCTGGTTGGAATCTGCAGTGCTCAGATTTTCTTTGTGGCTGTGAAGTAATTCATGTCTTCTATTCCAGAGTAAACGTATTTAACCAAACTAGTGATTGTTTGAGTCCGAGTTTTAAACATACTCTCTTGACTTTTAGGTCTCATACAGTAGTCTAATATGAAAAAGTAGTTGTACAAAGAAAAACCTTTGGTTTTGTCACCATCTCTTCCACAGAATTCACTTTAAAGGGATCTGCATGAAGACAAGAATTTAGAAAGGCGACCACATACAGTACATACTGATACCATTTTTTTTTCATCAAGATCCATGAATTAACTCCATGTAAATCTGTGAAATGCCACAAAACTGGCAATGCTCAAGAAAACGAAAAAAATTCTGGATCCACCCTCTAATCAAGATCAGCTCAAAAAAATGGTGTGTGTTCTTCCCTGACCCATACTGCATCCTTCAACCAGGTTTTGTGGGAATATGTTGAGCTGTTTTGTATAATCTTATAAGCTTTCAAACAGACAAAAAAAATCTCAACATAACCTTTAAAACTAGTCTGTGGATTGTATTATACGGTTGCCATCATGGTGGAGAGCACAGAGCTTATCAGCAGGGGGGCGGAAATCTTTCATCCCTTTACGTTATTTGGGGACATGACAAAAGCAAGGCAGCAGCAGAGAAAAGCACAAAATGTTAACATTTTATTTACAAAGTTGTTTTTTTTGTCATACAGAAAGTAAAAATGTAGCTACAACCTTGATTTGTGCAACAGGCGGCCACACTAAAAATCATGGCTCGCTGGTTGCACAGCTGCTATAGCAATAATTTTATTGGGAAAAATAAGGAACAGAAAAAATAATAATAAAAGACAAAAAAAAATGAGAAATAATGAACCCAACAACAAAACAAATAATTCATCCAACAAAATATTAAAAGCACAGACCCAAAACTAGATACCAGTCCCAAAGTTCTCACACGGGAATACATAAAGAGGGATCGACAGTGAAATTGTGGAATGCTGAGTGGTGGGCTGCCTGAGAACCTCTGGGGGCCATGGGGTGGTTGAGGTGGGGGGTGTTGGGTGGCTCTCAGTTCCATTTGGGGAGGCAAAAAAAAGGAGAAGAAAACAGACAGAGGAGAAGGAGGTTGAGGGTGGGGCAGCTCCACTCGGCCCACCCATCCGGTTCAGTCTTGCCCCATTAAAAGAGCTCAGAGCTGGGGGTTGGGGGGGGGGGGGTCGACGTGGATTACAAAGGCGGTGCGAGTTGTAAGAGGGCGGACGTTCGGGTTTGTGAGGGAGGAAGGGTAACTCGGTGGACTCTCGTTTTCAGCTCTGCTCGTCTTAATCGTCGTCCTCGTCATCGTCGTCATCGTCCTCGTCCTCTGGGTCTCGCTTCCTCTTCTCACCTTTGGCAGCCTCTGCTTCTGGAGGTAAACAAAAACAAAAAAGAGAAACCGGTGTAAAGAAGCGTCAAGACCAAAACACTGAATTATTATTCTAGGGAGGAATTGGTTTGGTCCCTAAACAGCACAGTTTCTCTTAAAACCAAGCTGACATATTTGAAAGAGTTGTTGTGTCCGAGCTACTGTCCACAATCCAAAAAGAATTCAGCTTGAGTTTTTGGCATAAATAAATTATCAAACTGAATTTCTCGATTAGATCTTAACTTCCTCAGCAACAAAAAGAGTCAAGGACCTCCCACATGATCAGCTGGACTTGTGAATTGTTTGCAGTGTTACTGAGTGTCCACCATCGTGTTTTGCTGTCCCTTCATATCATAATGTTACACGATGAGATGCTCAAAATAAACAGCGTCAGATACACGATCAGCCACAGCTTTCAAACCTCCGGGCTAATATTGTGAGGACCTCGACTCCATAAGATGTCAGAAATCACGCTGTACTGTCAGGCACCGAGAGATTAGAGGCAGGAGCTCAAAGTTTGGCCTCCGCAGATTGGACTTGTTTTTTCAAGCACATGCCACAGTTACTCCATCAGAATGAGGTCTGGGGAACTTCAAAGTCAACACCTTGAACTCATCACTGTACTTCTCATTCATCCCGGATGCTGCTGCAATCTGGCAATATTGATGCCAAACATGTCTTCAACAATGTTTCGGTTAGATTCCAAGTAAATTCCCACATTATGAATGCTAAGGTTTCCCTGCAGAAAACTGCCCAGAGCATCACAATCCTATCACCTCTGCCATCTTCATCTCCCTAGAAAAATGATGCTCAGGCCCCCGATGCTTCACATGATGTAAAAGAAAAATACAATTCCTCAGACCAAGCCACCTTCCATTGCTCCATGGTCCAGGGTGGTCCCTCACATGCTCACACTTTGGATTATGTACAGAAATCAGCATGGTTAATCTGACTGGTCTACAGCTGTGATGCACGGTGTGTTCGGACCCCCACCATCATTTACTTTACCACACAGGCCACCCTTTATTCCCCGTGCATATCAGACTCCCACCTCATAACAGGTGCCGATGTACGGACATAATAAAGTCACCCTTCAGTGGGTTTAATGTAATGTAATCAAGAGTATATTTAAACTGGATATTTCAAGAAATAATTTTAGATTTTGCCAAATATTTCTTTTTGATTTAGTAAATTGTATGTAGCTACATTCTTTAGGGTGCGGTATCCATCGGGTTGCCATCTGCAACTTCACTGCTAGATGCCACTAGATTCTACACACTGAACCTTTAATGCCTGTTAGGACTGGTTATAGTGCCATCTGTTGGATTCTCTCAGAATCTGCAGCTGGGTAGTTAAGAAACCGCCAAATAACCAAAAAGGTGAATATTGGCCGATTCTGACAGAGAGCGGATAATGTGGTACACCCCCCCTGGTCGAGCCAAGACTGGGTGTTCAGTTGTTCTTTAAGGAGATGGTACATACCGTCTTCATCGTCGTCATCATCATCATCGTCATCATCATCTACTTCTCCTCCATCCTGAGTTACGCCTTCCTCCTTGGTAGAAATAATTCAACGAGTTAAAACTAGAAATAAAGCATCCAAAGTCCAAATATTTTAACTGAGTTCTTTCTTTTACCTCATCTTCGCCGCTGACCTCGTCATCATCCTCTTCTCCTTCTACCTCCTCTCCACTTTCCTCTCCACTCTCCTCCTCATCAAAGTCCTCCTCCTCGCCATCCTCATCTTCCTCCTCTTCTCCCTCTGCAATACAAACAATGATAAGTCAACAACAGACAGAACCAAGGATGCGTCGACCAAATCATATAAACAGGTATTACATGTTTACGGTGGGGCAAGCAGCCATGTTGTGGTTAACATATGATTGGAAGCATTGTCATTAAAACCTTCTAACCTTCATTTTCACTGTCATCTACGCCATCACCGTCCACCTCTCCGTCAGAGTCGGAGGCTTCCCGGTCCTCCATGTCGTAGCCGTCCAGGTAGGTGAGCTGGGGCAGCAGCTTGAACACGCTGTCCCTGTAGTCGTTCAGGTTTGTCACTTCACAGTTGAACAGGTCCAAACTCTTCAGGTTGGCCAGTTTTTTCTGTTGATTAAATTCAGAGATGAGACGTGAAGATGTGTCTTGAGTTATTGATATCAGATGCTGATATGTGCACAGTGCATATAAGGTTGTGTGATATGTTACAGCAGACCAGTTATACTGAGCTGCAGACAGTGTTGCCCATCAGTGAGTATAACATCTGTGTGGTAATTTTAATAATAAGATGATTCAATCAATGTCATGAACTATCTTGATTTCTTGTTTACTTATTTGAATTAGACAAAAACTGGATTTCGAATCTGCTTACTTCGACTAAAAACTGCTTTTATTTTGAAATGTTGATGCAAAAACATCTAAATCCCCTTATCTTCCACCCCTAAGCTGATGAATTTTTATGACATGTATCCTGTATATTATGTTCATGTTCTATCCCGATAATGATAATAATCCTATTTAAATACAGAGACAATTGAGTGTTATATCTAAATATAGAGAAAGTAGCTGTTGTTAAGCAAGAACAGCAATTCAGAGTAATCTCATGTACAGCAGTGTGCATCACAAGATTATGTCTTAAACGCTTAAAATGCTTTGTCTTAACTTTTTACATGAACACAAGATAAAATAACAAAAAAAACGATGTCTGATCCCACTAAACCCAAAGTGTTCACATGCTGTAGACATTCAGATGGCCTGCATGTGCTGTGTGTTTCCTGTAAATGATGAATAACGAGACTGGAGAACATACCAATGGTTCCAATGTGCTGATGTCTTTCAATTTGTTGCCGCTCAGGTTTAGATGTGTGAGGTTGGGGAGTTTCTCTGCTAAAACATCAAGGCCGCCGCTGATTCTGTTGTCGCTCAACTCCAGCTGAGGGAAAGATCGCAGGAAGAGATTGTTTCTATAAAACACAGATTTATTTCCTCATTTGAACTTTTGCATTGTGTGGAATATAGATGGATTGTTTACCTTTTTGAGTTTTCCTAGTTTAGGCAGGTTGGACACTGACATTAAGCCGACATTTATCAAACTGAGGAACTCCAGGTTGACAAACTCGGATGTGAGGCCCTCGATTTTTCCTTCAGGTGATCGACAGTTGTCGAGGACGAGTTCTCGTACCTGGAAAATAGAATAATAGCACTTAGTATAACGTCACATTAAAAATATAACATCCCTTCTTTTATGCATTTTTATAAAACTTGTTATTTGATGATGGCCATTTCCTCAAAAACACTGTAAATTCATAATAATACAAAATATGTACTAGATCCTCTGTGTGGTAAATGTTTTCAAAGTAAAAGAACTCAGGGAACAAGTTGGCAAACAACAGGAACAAAGTGTCTTTAATTGTGGTTTGTTGTTGTTGTGCAAAGCGAGTAAAGGTTATCTTATTCTTGTTTAAACATTAGTAAAACAAGTCTGAAGGGGGAGTTTCTTTCAGACTCTTAACGCTAACACACCGGTTGCGCAACTCGGCGCAGGGACTAAACAACAAGGCTGCGAAAAAAAAGTTGTTGTCAAACGTCAAAAGCTTCACGATTTGAGCAGTAAAAAGCCCAACATGGAGGAAACGTGTCCGTGTAGAAACACACAGAGGGCTTCGTTGGTACCGGGGACGACAGTGAACCAATGATTCGTGTGAAACGAGGAAGAGCAAAGCAGCAGCAGCAGCAGCTTCCCACCATGACCTGCTGGTGCAGCCACTAATGACAAATGCAATGATTTTCGTGAGCTAGCTCGCTACAGGCTAGCCATTGCCCCCTTTGAAACGCTGCCGTGCGGTAGAGGAGCAGCTGTGCCCGCCGCCATTAGCCAGCAGCAGCGGAAAGGAGAGCGAATACACCCTTTGGTGAAGAGCTAGCTTTTCATGGGGGAAGTGGAATATCCCTTCGTCGTCGAGCGAACGGCCGATATATTGCCGGTTCGTCTCGGGGGTAACTACGTCGAGTTCAGGTCGAAGAAAATGTGTCGAGAGCGGAAATTTTTAGTGCAAAAAAAAAAACAAAGATGGAGACGGTTCCTTTCTCCCAGAGCTTCAAAGACGACAGAATGACAACATGGCGATCCCCGAGACACAGTATGCAGCTCTCCGAACACCTTCCATGGCGAAAAGTGATGTTTACAAATAGTAACGATGGTTTCTTGCACTGTGATGAATTAATTTATCCGTGTGTACGTGGTTTTATGTCGTGCTCGGGCTCCAGGGGAAGCACCGGGCGTCGAGTTTTCCCCTGCCCACGCATGAAGCGAGGTGCACCGGATCATTCAGGCAGCCTGGCCCGGTCCAAGACCTCCGGGCGACCGGTCGAGCTGTTTTAGCTCCAAGAAACATCGAGTCGAGCTTTAACGACATTTATTTACATGGAGAATGGTTGTTTGCGGGGTTTCGAGTGATTTCCTCGGCACATTTTGTTTCCTGCGACCCCGTTCGGCGACGGGGCCAATATGGCGGGAACAAAAACACGAAGTTGGGAGGCTGGTGTGTGATCGAGTCCCACTCGCCAGACTTCATTTAAAAAGTGGGATTTTACCACCGGCGTAAACGTGGCTGCTGCGGGAGTGTGGAGGCTATTTTCGGGGGATTTACCGCCGCACACTCCCCTTTTAAAAAAAAAAAAAAAAAGCCAAGCAACAGCTTAAACGTGGCTTTTAAAAACAAATCGCTTTAACGTGAAGAGTAGTGTTTGTGTAGAAATGTGACCGGGCTTCGGTGTGAAGAAGTGGTGAAGGTATGGATGACTCGTGAAGCAAGTCACTGTGTGTGTGTGTGTGTGTGTTTTTTTGTTGTCGCTGCTGATTGTGGCCGTTTTGATATTAACGTGCTCCGGGGAAATTTCACGACACGACCCGTGATCGGCGACTTCCCCGCGGACCCGCCACCCAAACCCGGCTATTCTCCCACGAACACCTCGAAGTTGTAAAGTGCATTTTTGGAATAAAGAGAAAGCAGCTATGCTAGCAGCAAACATGGCTTCCGAGGGGTCTGTGTGAAAGGTACCGCTCTGTGAATGGCAAACGCGGCGCAGGATGCAAATGTGCTAATACTAAAAAAAAAAAGAAAAAGCAAGGAAAGAAGTTTACGGATTGTGCTCCGTCAGTGGAGCTGAATCGTGTGTGTGTGCACCGCGGAGCGAGCAGGGTTAAAGCTGCGATAAGACCAGCGAGCTGAGAGAGGGGGGATCGCCGCTTCAAAGTACCGATTGAATCTCGCTTTTCTCCTCTACGCCCAGTCCGAACCAGTGTGGAGGGTTCGGGTTGTTGTGCGCCTGCTTTCCGCCCCAGTACGGAGGAGAAACACCACCGCGGAGCCCATGTGGTCACCATTGCGTTAGCCACACAGGTCACTCGCAAAGCAGAGAAAAAGTAGCCAGCTAGCTAGCGAGAGGCTAGCCAGAAAACTAAGGGCTGGTTTCTTTAAAAAAAGCACGACTCACATCAGACGGTGTCCTGTTTCTGAGCTCCAAGTGGATCCTCTTGTTCATGTCCATCTCGACCCCGTGCAAGTGAAACTTTTCTCTCCTGGGTTTCGCTGGGATCTTCAGTCCAGAGGCAGAGATGCCCTAATGGAGGGAGAATATAGGACTGTATAATGAACTGAGCCAAGCGCTAAGTTAGTCGGAGAGAGGAGAGACAACCATGGAGGGAAACGGGACTGAAACAAAATATACGCCCAACAGCGCCATCTGCGTCCAGATCCGCCCATCGCCCTCCACAGGGCCATTGCAGTCACAGAACATGACGCTGCCCCGAAACAGAGCTGTGGTGCAATTCATTTCTGTGAGGAAACTACTGTACGATGAGAAGCGGAGAGACAGGGGACGATTGTTCGATCGCCTTTATTAAAACCGAGGCATGTGTGCAATTTTTTACGCGAAAGTCGCATTCTGCCAATTGGACGTCGAAAATAAAAAAAAATAAAAGTCGGTCACACGAGGAACTCAGCTGCCTCGTAACTTAGTTCCACAGCTTGAAAACACTGTACACTTCATTTTTTCCTTTTGTTGCTTATTCATTGTATGTATTGCAATTTTTTTTTTTTTTTATAATTCCTGTATGTTTTTCTAACCTGTTGCCCTCCAAAAACAAAATGTATTTTCTTTCATAATCGTCCAGGAAATTAACGCTGTGAGAATTTTGTTCAATAAACTGCCAAAATGCATAAACTTTCTTGTGTTGTGTTGTGTGTTTTACATATTTCGTTGCAGTGGAGCATGTGGACACATTGCCAGAGGGGGTGTATTTGGTTTGCAGTAAAGAGAGCATTGTGCATGCATATGGTTGGGCTGGGTACCCCCCCACCCCCAACCCCCAACCCCCTTTACTTCCTGAGACACCAGAGCCCTGAAGCAGAAGTTGAGTAGTAACCGTTGATTCTGCCCCGGGCAACAAATCACCAAAGACATTTTTGACGTTTAGTCAAATTATATATAAGGTATAAGGTATATAATTATATATAAGGTCAATAATGTGAAGATTAGAGTGAAATACACATTGAATCCAGCTGAAAATAGTGTGCACCCACTTTATCAGCCATCAACAGCATATTATCCAAATACTCCATCTTTAGCCTTGTGCATTTTAAATGTACTGTATATTGTCTTTGCACTGTTTAATATCAGAGATTGGTAGTTTAGAGGGGACACCAGGAGGTGGCACTGTGATATCTACTTTGGTATTTCTCCAACTTCAGTTTCTTTGTAAAATACAGTGTGTGAGTGTGACAGCCTTTTTTTTTACTGATAACCAAGCATATGCAGAACTCTGTCTTTTCTTGTGTCTGCTGAACTTCTATCAGCAGAGGAGTTCCCTGGGTTCAGCCTTTGATCTGAGCTGGAGGTCAAAGTAGATATCAAGGTCCTGGTGATGGATGGAGATGTTCAGGGTTGTTTGAATTTGAATGTGGAGCTGGAGTAGGTTTGTGATACTTTGCAGAGTGAGATCTTACAAGATGTGTTTTTTTTTGTGTGTGCATATTTCCCACTGCGGCTTTATTCCAACCATGAAATAAACACTATATGAAACAGACAAATACACATTTACCGTTCTCGCACTGTAATTGCATGAGGTCATGTGTGGATTGTGTTGAGGCTTCTTCAATGCAGCAGGGAGTGAATTCAACAAGGGACACTCAACATTTCCCCGACAGTGCTGGAGGCAATTGGCAGCTGAGTGTTATTTACCTTCTTTCACTGAGTCGCTCAAACACACACACACATCAGCGCTCAATGTGCTGTGAGAAGATTGAGAACACACCCCAGCCGAGCGACTCTCCATCTGGGAGATAAGATGGGTCGGCCCTGATGCTGGAGTTGAAGACAGGATTTCTGACTTTGTGGCTTTTTTCATCATCGGAGTTTACCACAAAATAAGACACATTTAGCATCTTGGAAAAAAAAGCAACACTTAGGGGTTTAGAATTTTATCATATCAATAACCTCATTTATCTCTGTCGGTTTTTCAGCCTCCAACATTTTGTCTGTCAAATTACCAAGTTTAATAATTGTCCAAATTCTGTTAAAGTCTATTTGTTTCCATTGCTAGGCAACAGCAACATTTTACAAACGACCCAAAGCTTGCACATTACAATGCCTGCAAAACAAAATAGTTCATTTAATTAACCAGTTTTTTACACACGCACTTTTAGTTTCTTCTGCTTTGCATTATAGGCAGCAGTCAAAACACCTGTATGGGTGTCTTCCATAACCACAAACTTTTAGTATTTTATCCCTATCACACACCGCCCTTACTCAACCTGCTCCAGTCTTCTTCTTTTTGCCGTCCTCCATCAATGTTGTGCCAACTCCTCCAGCTTTACAAATATGATAAGAGCAAAGCTGCAGGAACTCTCCCAGCACTTTGGTAATGGTTAACCAGATAATTCATTAAGGGGTGGGAATAGAAAACAGTCAGAAGTTTATCTGACTTCTTCTGTGCGCTCTGCCCGCCTTCCATGAGTTTGAATTCATTCATAGTGGGACTAAGAATGGAGGAGACGTTGGAGCAGGAGAAACAAGAGACAGAAGGTAAAAATCCAAATGACGACCAATGTAACATTTAAAATGTCTGCTCTTCTTTTCAAATGAGTCCTTTACTTATTTCCACATTAGAAATTCAACTCACAACATAGAATATATTACTTTTGGATATAGAACACTACCTGAGCTATTCACTAGAAAGACAGAAAAGTTTAATCTTTGTTATTGTATTTTACAATCAAGTGTTTTATGTATTTGGAAGAGAAACTTCTATAATCCATATCTTTATATGTCACCAGTAACTTTCATTAGCCAGCCACGAATTACAAATACTTCTTGGTCTGTCCTTGATTTCACTCTTCACTCGTCTACATGGTCTCTTTGCTCGGGTTTCTGTTTTAAAGGTGGAATCCGCCGCCGATTGCGGGACAGGGATCTGCTCAGAAAGAGGAAGGCCGAGGCGGAAGAGAAGGAGACTAACCAGTGGGTTGTGAGGTAAATTTATAGAGAAAGTGCAGTCAATATGAGAGAAGTGAGCTAAATTGGCAGCTCTGCTCCTTTGGACTCTTTGGTTCAGCAATGAAAAAAACCCACAAATCCACAAATATAAGAACTTCAGTGTAATAACACTTAATAAATGTTTCAATGCAACAGAAACAGAAGTTGTTTAACAGAACTCGCATAATAACACTGTGCCTTACAGAGCACAGTGAATTATCAGCAAACCCAGCTGCTTATCACTTGTCTGGTTTGTATTGAATATGGAGCAAGAGGAAACCAAAGGTTGCTTTGGTGTTTCTGTTGACGCCCCAGATCCAGGTCAAGGACTTTGTACTATTAGCTTTTCTAACGTATCACAACGAGCTGTATCAATGTCCACTGTTGTCGGGCTTGATCACATTTACTGTGCTCTTTCAGAGAGGAGAGGCAGAGGAAAAGATCGAGGGCTGATGAAAAGAGCGGCACAAAAAAGAGAGGGAGGCCCAGGAAGGGTGAGCCCACGCTGGAGATACCTGTCAGTCAGGACGAGGCAGCATCTGCTCCGGAGGCTCCTGCAGTAATGGGAGTAGTGCCTGAATCTGTGGGGGTTGACTCAGAGCAAACATCAGGCTCTCTGACCCCCTTGTGCGATACAGGAGATGACAAACTAGAGTCACAACCAGAGTCTGTCCCTGTCGCCCCTGCCTCCATCCAAGTCCTGGAGCGTGCCATGACCTCTCTCTATGCTCCTCTTCTGACTTCTCCAGCACCAGTTAACCAGAGTCCAACCCTTCTTTCTTTCTCAGTTCCTGCCCCTCTCCCCACCAGTGTTGTAGATGGAGCTTTGGTTCTTCTGAAAGCTCCAGATGCTGTTTCAGTCCCAGCTCCATCTCAAGTCCCTGTTCCAGTTCCAGCTCCTCCCCAGGTAGAGACCCTCTGCACAGAGGAACGAGACAGAGACGCCTTTGACCAGGTCCTGATTGAAGACTTGGGCCCAGATGAGGAGGAAGACCTCTCCCTATTGCAAGACAAAACAGCTGATGAAGGTATGAGCACAAACAATCCTTTGAAACAAACAGTTTAAGACTTTATGCTTTCTTTCTCCAACTTTACTCTTTCTCTGAATATTAACCACCTTTTTTGTTTTTTAGATTTGACTGAGCCACCGTCGATCAATATACCTGAACAAGACAGAATGTTCTCCATTCCAACGTTGTCCTCTCAACCTCCACCAGAATATCTCCAAGGAAATTATTCTAGCTTGTAAAAAGATACTTTTGTCTCAGTTCAGGACAAGCAGAGCCAGATTCCTTCCCTTCTTGTCAGTGTGCACCTGAGTATTGTTTTGGTTGGTGTGCAGCCTGTTGGTTGAAGAGAACAAACATGCTGAGCATTAGCATCGCTTATTTGAAAAAAAGAATGTATGAATTTAAATCAAACCTGTATCCATTATTTATTCTTGGTTTGTGCTTTGCATTAAGTCAACGGAAAAACTTACTAGCTTTTATTTTAGAGGTGAATTGTCTGTATTACTGGTAATTCTTTGTTAGTTTATTTTTTTTTACCAAATAAAATACAATGCTTATAATCTTAATGTTGTCAGTATTATCTGTAAATAAGAAAAATATCTATCAACTGTAGATTGATTGTTTACCCTTCTGTGATTGTGCCACTTTGCCTTCCTTTCGCAAATATTAAATCTTGTGAATGCGTTTTCGCATGTAGGCATTTTCATCAGTGTTGCATCTGCCTGTTGTGCTGTAAGAATGTAAGTTCATATACTATGTACTTGAGTGAAATATTTGTGTTCAGTATTTGTGTAAGTAAAAGTAAAAAGTAAAAATACCACAATGTAAAAATTACAAATTGCAAATTAAACGACTATATATAAATACAATTAGGACGTTTTATAAAAATAAAAGTACTACTAGTCTTATTATTACCGGTATTATCAGTAACCCGTTTAGTTAAAGTGTTCATTATTCAGGCGTTTATCAGTGTAATGTAATTGCCCATGATATTACTGATATTGGTATTTATTTTGGATGCATTAGCACATGAGCAACATTTTAATGTTGACGCATGTAAAGGTGAGATATTTATATCTTCTCTATCTACAACAATGCATTAATGTCAGAGCAGATTAAACTACTCAAGAACAATAAAGTAAATAAATATAATATCACATCCCCCAGTGACTATGTTGTTGCACATGTTTTTTCTGTATTTTTAAATAAAGTTTTCTTTAAAAAAAGGTAAATGAAGCGACTCTCGCCTGCCCCCTGCTGATGGAAAACGCGCAGTGTGCTGCAGCGACAGGACATGTAACTTGACGCCTTCAACATACATGTGCGACTTTTGTGAAGCAGCACATGTATGTTGCACTGACCTGCTAGAAACACGTGATGAGATCAAGGGAGATCAAAGTCTCTGCTGCTGCCACTCACACGTCTGTCACCTGAAACGCTGCTGGTTGGCCAACCATTAAAACCCGACTTCCGCATCGAGGAGCTCCCACGTGTGGCAGTAGAAGGGCGGATGTTGAGTGTGTGCTTGTTGAGCAGCATTAGCATTAGCTCGATCTAAGCTAACTGTTATCTAATAGAGTTAAACTAGTGTAACGTCAGTAAACATGGCTCCTGTGTGTGACTGCTGCTGCGAGAACATCCAGAAACTGAAGCTGCAGGTTTCTGTGATGAGGAAGGAGACGAGGAACCTGAGGTTCAGCTCGCACCGACACACAGTGGAACAACATCTCTAGTCCTGCTTCTCTTTAAGGAACTAAACATGTTGTGCTGTCTTCTCTCCTCCAGGCAGATGTTGGACAACGCTACACGAGCCCATCGCAAACAGCTGAATTCCGTTTATTCTGCAGTGGCCAAGGGGGGACTCGGTGCAGCAGGGAAAGAGCTGACACCACCTCCACCAGCAGCTCCAGCTCCACCTGCAGCTCCATCTCCTGCTTTAGAACAAGGTGACCACTGCTGTGAAGTCAATACAACCATAATACAACCACTGCATAAGCAATACAAGCCTCTTCCTGCACTGGTACTTAAAAAAACTACAGCTTATTATTTATATCGTAGGTTATTTTCTTTGATTAGTCACTTACTATTATTATTATATATACTGTTGCTGCCATTATTACTATATACTGCTATTATATTGGTATAATTACTATCATATATAAATATATTTTATGTTATATTATATACTATATATACTGTACTATTTTTATATACTGTCTAACAATAACATTACCATCATATCATAAGTACTATTACCATCATCTTGCCACTGCACCTTATCTACCTATTTATCTTGTGTTTCTGTTTTTATTCTTTGTACCTCAATATTTTTTATTTTATTCTATTGTATTGTATTTTATTGTATTCAAATATACCGGCTGCTATGCGACTTAATTTCCCTTCGGGGATGAATAAAGTAATCTATCTATCTATCTATCTTAAATGTAAAAAAACAACAACAACCCAATACCAAATCACTGCTCCTCTGTAGCACTTATATACATTGTCTCAAGTATAAATACCATTAGTCACTCTTTGGTAAATAAGACATTCAAATATACAAAATCAAATTAATGCAGAAAGGATATATGTAACTTGTAGCATAAAGGGATGTGCAAAGGGTGAAATAGAGTAACCCAGGCCCATCAATTAAACCACATTTTAATCTACTAGATTCTGTTTTTTGTTGGATCTGCACCACATTGTTCACACTCATAAATATCTGTCCCCTAAATCTGCCGGATCTTTTTTCATCCAAGATCCATTAATTAATCCCTGGGAGAAATTCCTGGATCTGTCCCCTGATCTGGATCCGCATAGAAATTGAATGGGTTCTTTCTGGACAAATACAGCATATTACGTTAATGTTTTTTCATAATTCTGCTAACAAACAAAAACATATGACACCATGACCTACTTGTTAGAGGTCAATTACAAATAATTGTTCCTTTGTGTGATTACTGTTTTATTAATGTTCCGAATCCCTTTTCTCACCTATACAGGATACATCCAGACGGCCCCGATCGGTTACATCAGCTCCTGTTTCTCGGTGAAGAACGGGACCCCCAGACAGCCCACCATCTGTGGCCCCTCGCGCGCTGAGCTGCGCATCCAGCCGAGTGTTTTCAACAACCCGGAGCACGCCCTGATCGGCCTGGAGCAGTACTCCCATGTCTGGTAGGTCACATACGTGTTGGTGTCCTGCAGGTTTAATAGTTAAAGTCTGTAACTTTCACGGTTCAGTCCGTGGGGTGTCGCTGCTCCCCCCTCAAAAATAGCTTAAGATATTATTGTAATAATCAGATTTTATTAATTCAGTCTCATGTCTCAGTTTTGTGATCTCCAAATAATTGACTGTCTGTTCAATAGGGTGAGTCACACATAGAGTGGTTGACAAGTGTTTAGAAAAGCATCCATTTATAGGAGGTATTGGTTAGTTTGTTGGTCTGTCAGCACGACAAACTGCGAAATGGATTTCCACTTGGTTGAACAATGGAACTTGGGCCAAGAAACTGTCCATCTAACTTTGGCAGGGAGCTGGACAAAGAGGCAGATCATTGTGAGATGGGATGTTTTTCCACATTTCCATCATTGTCCCAGGGAATAATGTGTGAATCTTGTAGAATCATATCAGGCATATGTAGGGGACTGATATTTATGAATGTTGCATGTTTGGTGTGGCCTCTATTGAATTTAAGGGGACTGTTGGCGGAGGTGTGAGTTCTTCTGAGTGACATTCGAGTTTTGTAATGTTACTGCACTGAAGTTTGAGGTAAAAAGTGTTAAAATGTGTTTGTGTGTCATGAGATTTTCTTGTTTGACTGAATCGTCTCTGTTTCTCGACTGTGTGGGCGAATGAAGCCGTGTGAGACTGAGGCTGTTTTTAAAGGCTTTAAATTTCAACGTGTTTGATTATTCAGCGATTGCAGCAGTGAGTGCGATTGGATGAGACTGATGATTTGTCCCATTCTCTCTTTTTTTTTAGAACTGACTCATTTCAGCAGAACACCATCTGTAAACATTTAGATTTTATGTATATTTTGTGGTCATCTCTGTGTCGACAGGATCATTTTTCTCTTTCACAAAAATGGCCACCTGAGTAACAAAGCCAAAGTGAAGCCTCCCAGACTGAACGGTCGGAGAGTGGGGGTGTACTCCACCCGCAGCCCTCATCGCCCCAACGCCTTGGGTCTGACTCTGGCCACACTCGATAAAATTGTAGGTGAGTAACATCAGCTCGGTCTTATTAAATATATTCAAACATTTAACAGCTCTATATGTGATTGGGTGTTTTGTGAGAAGAAATGTACAGTCTGGGCAGGATGTTAATATATTTTCACACTAAACTCTAAATGCTGGGCAACATAGATGTACTTAATATTGTTCCCTCCGCCAAGGACTTTATGTTTTCATCTGCGTTTGTGTCTTTACAATATTACACAAAAAGATTTTTACTGATTTACATGAAACTTTGTGGAGGGGCGGGGCATGATCTGAAGAACCAAGAAGCAATAGGGTGCTTTTAATTTTTTTTTTGATTTCTCAGAGAATAATTCATGTAATAAACCCCATTCTCCAGAGAGTTTTTGTGCTTTAGTAGTTTTTGTGTAATCCTGCTAACAGCCAAATAGCAAAGAAAAGTGTATTTCCTTGGTAGAGGTAATAATTCTTCTCTATAGTAACACATGCATTCCTGCCATTCATTTTCTAGGTGACACAATACATCTGTCAGACATCGACATGATTGCAGGCACCCCGGTCCTGGACATCAAACCTTACATCCCAGCGTACGACTCCCCACAGACCAGGACTCACAAGGAGCCTTATGATGTGAACACACACCAATCAGATGCCTCCAGTGAGGAGGAGTCCAACATCTCTAACCTCCCTAACACCCCACATACCGACACTCAGTCAGAACAGAGAGGTGAAAGAACCGATTGTGACGTGGCGCAGCAAGTCTCAGAAGACAAACGTGAAGCTGATGTTCCTTTAACAGATTCATCTGGAGTCAGCTCTCAGTCATCTCTGCACCGAGTGCTGGAGGAGGTCAAGGCCTTTGTGATCCAAGATGATTTCTGCCAAAGTGAGGAGCAAGTGTCAGACTCTCCAGTAAAAAAGTCCTCAGAGTCGACAGTTGAGCGTCCTTGCTACGGAGAGGAGGTCCTCAGCACCATCGCTGATTGGATCAGATCGCCTCCTGTTGCCAGTCTGGAGGTACGCTTCACTCCTCGTGCCGAGAGGGAGCTCGCTGAATTCCTTACCTCTGATGTGTCAGGTAAGACGCTCATATAGTATACAGTGGTGGAGGAAGTACTCGAAGATTTTACTCCAGTAAAAGTACAAATAAAACGACAGAAATGTATTGAAAGTGAATAACAACTTGCTTTCGAATATATTTTAACTATTAAAAGTAAAAGAAGTTGCAGAGCAGAGTGTAGCCTATTCCCTCATGCAGAAGTCTACTACATCTTTACCGTTGTACATTCTGTTTAATAGAAGAATAACACAGACTGGCTGAGTCTCTCCTATAAGATAAGGGTGATGTTTTCCTTCTCTCCACAAGAGGGTGCTGTTGTGACATTAATAAATCCGAAAACAGTCATTCATCATTGAAAACAAAACAAATGTACTGTATGTGCCACACAGGACCTGATGATGGTTCCAGACCCAGGTTCAAGTTCCTTCACAGTGTAGAGGAGGCCGCTGCCGCCATCAGAGGAGTGCTGTCAGCGGACCCGCGGTCAATCTACATGCGGAACCGCTGCAGGGACCGGCTCTTCTTTTTCGCCCTGGACACGGCTGACATCACCTGCTGGTTTGGTCGAGGGTTTGCTGAGGTGCTGCAGGTCCGATATGTTGAGCACCAGAATGCCACCACGTCAGAAACCCAGTGAAAACGCTAGAGCTGGATAGAGTCTTTTCAAGGAGGAACAAGCTTCTAAAATGTTTCTCGACTGATGAATAGATATTTCTGTTGTGTGATTAGAGATGTATTACAATCGGACAGATGAAGGACAATGAAGGTTCATCGTATCTGTTATAGGTAGATTATAGATTATTTTAAAGGTTTTAATGTACAATTTCCTTTTTATTACTTTTTCTGCCCCGTGTGATTAATAAACTGATCATGAATGAATGAGTGGACTTTATTTCCCATCTTTTAATTCTTACAGGTAGAACTCCACATACAACGAGTAATTCATTAATCCAAATTGCTACAATTTTGTTTTGTATCTTTTGTATCTCCTGATTGAGCTAGACTCAAATATGTATTTTAGGACTGAGGAACAAGGGTTTTGAATATGAAACATGGTTTTTTAGGCTCTTCATATGTTTGGAATCTTATCTGTAAAACAATACCATCGTAGAGACGTCTGATCGGTCTCAAATTTGTTCTGCAGCATGAGACTGACCACGAACACACTGCCAGGGTCATACAGAACTAACTTCAATAAATACTGCATCAGACTATAACAGCCCTGATCGCCTTTGTTCACAAACTGAAGGAGGCACAGTGATTCAAATTGTAATTTATATATTCAGGTTAAACATTGTAATGAAAAAAATCAAGCATGTCGGTTTAATTTATCTGGGTGAAGGTTGTGGTTTTGAAGTCTTTCTATAGGCAGAGAATGAGAAACACTTGATAAACAGCAAAACTTTTCATTAATCTGAAGTACAACATTTAATGAAGGATGTGTTAAACCTCCTGACTGTGTTTGCCTAATGTATAAACAAAACACATTGAGGTGAAACCCTCATTTTCAATGGTGCTGAGGAACAATATATAAAATACATAAATCTAAATTTAAAAAGAAATAAAATGAAACAAGGTTTGAATTAAAAGTACAATGTTTAAAAGTAAAAGTTTATGGGTGATAACAAAAAAAAGGGGTGTTAATTAATTATCGGCCTCAATGGTATTAAAGATATTTACTTGAAGTTTAGTTGGATTCTTTGTCAATATTTATAGGACATTTATTATATTGGTTATTGTTTTATTGCCCAGCCCTATCAATATTGAGTTAAGACATCAGCGTCCTGTAGGGGGCGATAGTGAGCTCCAGTGCGGTCTGTATGCACCCACTGCGCCACAAAACAGCCAAAGAAGAGAAACGGACCAATAGGAGAGCTGACATTTGTGTTTTGAACGAGACGCGGTGACTTGACCGTCATTCTACGCAGATTTATTTTTCCTTTTCACGTTTCTAGCGCTGGTTGAAAACCTGTGGACGCCTGAGAGGTAAAGTACGTTTACACAGCTGAAGAAACAATAGCTCGACTAGTGTAAAGGCTCGGACATTAGCTAGCTGAATGGAGCTAATGCTAGCTAACCACTGTCGTTGACACAAGTTTGTTATTGTAGCTAATGTTATGCTAACTTTCGTCCTTGCTCACATTGTTGAGTCGTGAATTCCCCTCAAACCTGTTTCTGTGTAACTTCCTTTAAACGCAACCCTAATGTCACTTCGCTTCCGGGCTGGGTCATTAATGTTTATATGATTTATTTGTATGAACTGTCCATTCAGCTATTTTTACAGCATGTTTAATAGTAGTATGTGTTTGCAGTTGTACCTATACAGAGAGACATGTCCTCCAGGAAGTCAAGTTCCACTGGGGAAGGCTTGGTAAGACATTTACACTAATGCAAAGAATACAGCTTTAAAGTATTAATGAGCAAACTGAGCACATTTGATTGAAACTTTTCTTTTTCTGAATTATAGCCCTCCAGTAAAAATGGAGAACGTACCCCTTTGCGAAGTATGGAGAACGGGATGCTGCACCTGTCGACTCCATCATCGAGACGGAAGTCAAGTGCTGACACAGTGAAAACCATAAAAGTGTGTTTATTAGAATATGTAGAATTACTCTCATGGTTTTCAGTGTTTTTTTTTGCAGCATGTTCTTACATTTTCTATCAATTTGATTGAACAGGATGATGTCCCCCTCTATGATTGTTCTCCTGAAGCCGCTTGGGGACTCGGAGATGTCTCGTTTAAATCCTTCATCTGTCCCGGGGGTGAGGTGGAGATTTCGGGCTCCTCGGTGTGTGCAGAGCCGAGCATTATTTTGCCGTACGACCAGGATACATCCATCACTGCAACAGAAGATACAGTCATATCTGACAGTGTGATTGTGGAGTCTTGCAGTGACCACACTGAGCATCCATACGCCAATGTGGAGATGATAGATGCTTCTTCAGGTGATGCTGAAGCAGCTGCAGCATCCTTTTATGAAATCGACAACACTGCCCTGGCCTCTGGGAGCCTGGAGGATGAACATGCCACACACGATTCAGTAGTTTCCCCTGATGACTGCAGTGGAGACAGAGATGCCTGTGATGGAGGTGAGGTGGAAGCTGCAGATGTCACCAGACAACATGATGAGACAATTCCTCTGCCCCAGACACAGCTTGATGAATCTTCACAAGACGACAGTTTAAATTCATCTAACGTCTCTGACTGTGGCTCATTGTGTCAAGCTGATCATCACCACTCTACCAGTGTACATGGTGTTCCTGTCACCCCCACTGTCTTTGAGACTAAGGGAACTAAACTAAGTGATGTAACCTTCAAATCCTTTAACTGCAGTGGAGGTGAGATAGAACTTTTAGATGGCACCAACCTTTTAAATGAGACTATTCCTCTTCCAACGGTTACCAGCACTTTGTCCTACAGTGACAGCATGAATCAAAGCATTTTAGCTGGTGACCATGATGTGCAAAACGATAACGATCATTTAGATCACCCGTACTGTTGTGATGAAAGTTATTCCTCAACTGCAAGTGGAAACCTTTCCACTGCCCAGGAGCCATTGTCCTGCAGCACTGATGAAATTGAAGAAGTTAAACAGATAAGCTTGGTGGCAGCGGATAGCGAGACTGACGGAGAAGAGGATGCTGCCTTTGGCTCTGTCTTCAAAGTTGAAGAAGGGGTGGACCACTCCAATGGCACCTCATTGTTTGAGAAGACTATCTCTCTGTCTGATCACCATGCTGTGGTCTGCCAGCCCCTGGATGACAACACTCTCCTTGCTTCTGTGACACAGGATCAAATCCAAGCTGACTGTGAGCTACTAAACTGTCCTGAGGGAACTGATGAAGTTGTTTTAGATCAACCACCAGTTTTCTACACATCTTCGCTGATTAACACATCGTTGAATCAGTTGGATAATGAATCCAACTGTCAATTCCAAGAAACATCGAAGCACTCAATACAACCCGAAGAGAGTGCGTTGCCTTCAGTACGCCAAAAAACAGAGTCTTCTGACTGCAACAAATCTGTGGCTTCAGCAGAGGGTCCCACTCCAGTGGAGGTGCAGCAGCAGCATCTGGAGATCGTCTCTCAAGTGCATTCAACTCCTGAACCCAGTGAGGAAAAAGACAGTGCCCTTGGCTCATCGGAAAAGGGACAGGCCCTTTATAATTCTGCTGAACAACTTCACGCGGACAATATCCCAGGCATTTTGAAAGCTCTGTCACAGTGTCCCTCATTAGCATCAGCTCTGAAGTTTGGAATCCTCAGTCCTGTTGTTAGGAGAATTTCTACATTTAAGAATCCTACTGATCGTGCTTCAGATCATTATTTAGCAGACGACTCAGTTGTCAATGGTGAAAAGAGCATGATGGCTCCTGTTATTGGTGACCCCGGGTTATGGGCAGAGCATTTAGAGAGCCCCATGCCACTTCCGCTGTTCAACTCTACAGTACTGGGTTACAATACCCAGTCAGGCCCTGTCCCTGAGCCTGAAAAGGGTGCGAGTGTGAAGCCTTGTGCCATTACTCAGTCTGAAGCAGAAAAGCTGGAGTACCCCTTCATTGCTGATGGTCCCCTGCAGCAGCAGCTCCGGCAGATGGCAGAGTTCCTCATGTTCGCATCTGGAAAGATGGGCCCAGCTGGTGTTTCTGCATCTGCTCTACCTCCTGCTGCCGCCACAGTCCCATCAGCAAGAACTGCTCCGGCAGAATCCCATAGTATTTGTGTGGGCACCAGTGCTGTGGAACTGGTGGACCACAGCATCAACACATCTGGCCAGTTTGAGAGAAAGAGAGAATTCACTGTGGTTGATTCCTGCACTCTCACTGACCCTCTCCTGTGGAAGTAAGTGTTGGCTGTGAATTCATTATTCAACAAACCTTAGGTGATTTCATGATTGTGACATGACTAATTCTTCTTTCTGTGTTTCTCCGTCTGCCTCACTCTTTCTATCGATTCAATCCCAGTTTACCTCCAGGGAGCCTTGAGTGCTTCCCTAGAGAGGAGCTGGAGCAAAGGTTACGGTCTAGCATGATCATGGTGGAGGCCCTGGTGCAGCAGTTGACTGCAGCCCGAGCACAGGCGTGTCCCTCTGCAGGTCCTGCACCTTCAGAGCTCCGAGAGGCACTGGTGCAGACAGACCACACTGAACTCAGTCAGGTAAAGACACATTCTGACAGCTGACTGTGGGACATGTGAAAAAATTAAAGTTGAGGCAGCTTTTATAGTTGATGTATTACAGAATCTCAATCTTAATTTTCAAGAATTGCTTTTTCCTATTCTTTACAGACCTCAATGTACCGAGATCTTTATATGGAGGCTCTGAGCAAGATTAGTGATTTGGAGCTGGACGGAAGTTCTCTGCAGAGCCTTATTCAGTGGATGCAAGGCACGAGGGTCACCATGGTGAGACACGACACAGAGCGATACAACACACTCTGGGTTGTAAAGTTTAAACTTTACATAAACTGCAAAATAATGTTCAATGATTTAGTTTATTCATGTGGAAATTTCGTGTTAATGCAAATTTTCTATGTTTTTTATGTAATTTAATGACATTTACATGTATTTTTCCCAAAAGGCTTCTCTCACTGGTGACACGGATGCTGCTCTCTCTAACATGAAGGAAAATGAAGGTGTAGTTAGAGAGGACCACCAAAGCCTCACTGTACATGTAAGTAAACATGTCTGGAATGTCTTACTCACATTACATCAACCGCATTGTGTTTGTGTAATTATCCATCCAGCAATTATGTGACAGCATGTGTACACTCCTCTAAGGCAACATGTTCACGTGCTTGAAATGTAGATGATATTTGTTTCCCCCGTGTGGTTTAGTATGGTAAGATGACAGCTCTATTGGAGAATACAAAGGAGACACAAACGCGAATGATGCAGAAGCTCAAAGATGCTCTTCACCAAAGAAATGACATGAAGACACAGATGGAAGACGCCTTCACAGCCAAAGAGGCGGTAAGGACAGTAGATCATCTGTTAATTATCATGGGGCTATTTTTAATTGAGTACTTCAAAACTTTTCCATGTATTTTTTGTGGAACAATAAGAGTAAATATCACAGACTTTTTAATACGTTACGTTTTATGTAGCGGAATAAGAAGTTTCTGCCCTTGTTTAATATAAATATAAATTATTAGGCAGAATTTCCCAAGTGAATTTTGGTCAATTTTTGTGAATTAGTGCCATAAAGTGGTTGTTTGCTTGTTTCCAGGCCTTCAGTGCCATGGAACAGCTCAGGACACACTGTGGCACAGAAATGTCAGAGCTTCAGAAGAGTTTGGGGTCACAGCAACAGCTCCTGGCCGCCCTCAACCAGGCCTATCCAGAACAGGTAAGAACAAAAAGCACTGTTTTTTATTCAGCTTAATATCCTTCATAATGTGTTTAATTAAATATTTCTCTCTCAACTAATGCAGGTTGCATTAAACCAGGCCTACAGTGAAACGCTGAGCTCAGCTTCTAATCTTTTGTCTGAAACCATGGAGGAGCAGTCCAGTTTGATCCAAGAAGTAAGTCCAGTATATCCTTTAAGTAAAAAACACTGTTACACAGTGTGTTGTGAGTCTCAAAATTATAAATCAAAAAGAAATATATACAAATATATATGTTGATAAAAGAAAAATAATTTCTGCATTGTTCACCCGAATTGATTAGTTCTTCTAATTTATCCTCGCAACTAAAATGTATTCCACGTCAACATGAGAGCAAAGTACTTTATTTATTATTTTAGATATAATAATGCTGACAGTGCTGATGGTTTTGTGTGGTCGTCTTTTTACAGCTCTGCACGGTCAGAGGGTTCCTGCAGAAAACTGCTCCCATGCTTCTGAAGCTGAACGACAAGGCAGCAGCTGCTTTGAGAGAGAGAGACGAGCACATTTCTGCAAGAGATCAAGCTGTTGAAGAGAGAGAGCAGGTCAGACTCCTAAATTAGTGGAAACGTCTATGTCCCTGAGCCATGTAACTATTTTGTGTGAGATTGCAAATCATAACGAATTTGTTGACAATTTAAATTAACTTGTACTCAACAGATCGAAGAAGAATTGAACCAAACAAACTGGAATCTCCAAACTGCCCGAGAAGAGATTGGCGATTTAAATCTGCAGTTGACAATTTTGTCCTCAGGTAAAAACCCAAATAATTATGTTTTGAATTGATTTGTTCATTTCATTCTTTGTCTTTTCAAACAATTTTAGAAAAGTAAAGTAGTTTTCTTCACTATTACGCAATTAAATCATAGAACTTTCATTACATTTCAGAGATGGGTGTGCTGCGTCAGAAGCTCACAGAGAGAGACGAGGAGAGGGGTCAGCTGGAAAGGAAAGTGACGGAACTGTCTGCCACCGTTTCCTCAACATTGGCCTCCTACACCTTCTTGGAGCAGGCGCTTGCTTCTGAGACAACAAAGTATGATTCCCACAACAAAACACCAATTTATTTTTAAAAAAGGAGGCGAATGTTGTGATGATGAAACATTCTTATCAAGTGTAAAGTTGACTAAACAAAAAACCTCACTTACACAAATGTTGCTTTTCAGATTGCAGCAGTCATGGAAGGACATCCAGCAAGCCACGGACAAAGCAAATGAGTGAGTGGTGACAAGGATTTTAAATGGGAATGAAACAACCAGCGTCTAATTTCTCTTGATAGTTGAAATTAAATTGAGCAAAATCACAGTGGGGCCAAAAAAACATTTACATCTTCCTTTAAACAACACCTACATCTTTATATCTTTTTTACATTTATTTCTTAATGTGTTAATAGTCATTGGGATATCCTCACTTCTGAAGTTTCAACTGCTACAAACAGAAAATACCTCAGCTAATGCCTGTGCTTATGTCTGTGTTGTGTCTGTGCCCGTGTCCAGGTTGGAGACATCACTGGACCAGTCGGAGGAGCGCGGGTCTGAGTTGAGTCAGGCTCTGGCTCAAAGTGAGAGGCAGCTCGATCAGCTGCAGAATCTCTCACAGTCGCAGAAACTGCAGATCCAGCAGCTCCAGGACGTTTGCACACAACTCAGTGGCGTGCGGGAGATGAACGAGGTTAGCCTCTAGAACGAATATGCCTCGTGATGCAGTTCAGATTCTAGACTTTTTCTGTGGTACAGATAGTTCTCCCGTTTTCTTTATATGGTGTTTCAGGTTTGTTTTCTTTAAAGCAAACATTCATCATGGATGACCAATAATATCATATTTCTTATAACATACATTCTTGATTATCATAATATATGCTAACTGTGAGCACACAGTAACAGTCCTTACAGTCTGCTTCATGGTGGGTCTCTGGTTTTATTTTCTGTTTGTGTGTGTGTCAGTTCTTACAGATGGAAAATGAGCTGGCAAGGGATCAGGTGGTTGAAAGTGAGCGTCTGCTTGGGGCCAACCTGCAGGCGCTCAGGGAGAGGAACATCCAGTGTGAGGACCTAAAGACAGAACATAGTCAGCTTCAGTAAGTTGAACTCAACAGTATCCATCTGTATCCCAGCTGTTATTTGATAATGAAGCTCAACCTGTAATTATTTTGTTCATATGCTGGTTTATCCATATGTTGCTGAGAAATGTTGATGCTTTGGCAGAAGCATCCAATCATCCATCCACTGTGTTTGCTCTGTGTACCAGCAGAATCTAATATAGTTAATGTGTTGTGCTGGATGTTAGACATCTCTTATAAACAGTTTTTTATTAAAGTTTTGGAAGTGAGGAGGAAGTCAAACATTATCTCTTTAAAGGCTTTTGGGTATTTGATTAAGAGTCCTCCGTTTTTTTGTGTGCATGCAACTATATTTACACTTCAGAAAAGCTGGAGTTTCTTCTAATAGATAACACAGCTTTGTCTGACAATGTTTAACAAATGTCTGTATAATCAGTGATAACGTATCTATGTTTGTGTGTGATGAAGGCTTGAGAACAGAAGTCTGCAGGACCAGCTGGAAACCACAGCATCCAAAGCCAGTGCAACCCAGCTGGAGCTCGGAGAGAAGCTGGCTCAGGCCGTCACTGAAATCACTTTGCTGCATCACACACTGCGAGGTGTGACCAATGAGCTTCATGCAGCTCTCAATGACAAGGTAACGTTTGAGATCAGCAACACACAACTTCCATATGTGACCAGTCACAAGCATGGCCAAAGTTACCCTTCCAATTAAAAAAGAAAGAACATTCCCTCAATTAAATTAAACCGTCTTTCTTTTAGAAATCTGAAGCACAGAGGGACAAAGAGTTTCAACCACTCCAGCCCTCGGAGCGGCGTCACCCCTCCAGCTCGTTTGTCAACAGCATCATGGTCGCATTAACCAATGAGAAGGAGGAAGACGGTAAATCGGAGACACTTCCTGAACCAGGTACCGTAGCTCACCCCACGTTTAAGTCATACTTGTTCCAAAATGTACGAGATAAAGAGATAACAATGAAACTTGTCGTGGATTTTATATCTCATAAAAGCAGCCAGTCGCCATGTAGCTTCTAGTTTAGTTTATATTTTCCCTTGAACAGAACTAGCTGCTTTGAAAACCAACACATATGTATGAATGGGTCAATGCGCATAAATAAACCTGGAAGAAATGTATTACTCACCCAAATCCCAGTTCAGAAAGTTCCTAAACATCATTCAGTGACAAGAGTAGAAAATCTAAGTTGTGTTTCACTGTCTCTTCCCTCTCCTCAGAAGTGCCTGAGCCACAGGGGGAAGCTTTGTTCAGTGAGAAGAGCGCCTTCATCCGCATTGCAGCCTTCACCCCTAAAAAGGGTTTGAGGGCAGTAGTAGAGTTTGAAGCAGAAGAGGACGATCAGAGCAGCGTGGCCGAGCTGCTGGCCGACCTGGGCAGCACCGTCACCGAGCTCATCAGCACCTTGAAACTGGTGCAGGGGCGAAAAGATGCCGAGCTGGAGGAGCTGCACAACACCATGTAAGTGCTGTTCAATATTTATGAGGTAGTGAAATGAAAAGGTAATGTTTTAAATGGGAATCAAATTATTAACTCCATATTTTTATTTGGTGATAATATTTTGAGTAAATCAATGTAATGCGCTGTCAATTCTCACATTTTAGACTAAAAACATCGAGTGTTTGGCATTTTGTGCTTGATTAGTAATAACTAATAAAAATGAACTGCCAAAGATTGGAATTGCCAAGTTTGATTTCCTATTAGATGAATTGGTGTCATGTTTAAACAGGAGTTTTGTTCATAATCTTAATCTCAAATCCAATATGTGTTACTGTATTTTACCAGCTTTGGCCTGCAGGAGGAGCAGCAGGCTGCAAACAGCAAACACATCACTGAAGTGTCTGAGCTCCAACATCAACTCAGTCGACTGAACATCCTGGTTGAGAGAGGAAATCAGGCGTTACAGCAGAAAGCTCAGGTAAGAAGTACCGTGCAGTTTGCCATTGTCGGCTTTATGTGTGATCTCAAAGGAAGATGGCAAAAAATGGCAGTTGATTAATGGGAATGATCCTGTTGAGCTGATAAAAGTATTGAAATAACAATTACATGTTTCTCTTTGCACAGGATGACAAAACTCTGACAACGTTAGCGGTAGAAATACAAGATGTCCAGGAAATTCTAAACAAACACAAGACCGACAATAACGTGAGGCACTCAGGCAGACATCACTCGCCAAGTTATGTCTGATAATTACACAGCCTGTTGGCGGTTAACTTTTTTTTTGACATATTTCACAGGAATTGCGGAAGGAGGTGGTTGAGCTCCGTCGCTCACTCCAGCAGTCGAAGGTGGAGTCTCAATTCCTGCGTGAGGAGTTGAGAAAAGCCGGTGGGGCGACAGGGAAACCAGCGCACTTCATGGAAGAGAAGATCCAGTTATTGAAAGAGGTGCATAGGACAATCACTTATAGCATCAGCCATTCATGCCACTGTGTGTATAAATTCATTATGAAGGCAATATTCTATATCCTAAAGTACTTGCAACCTGATCCCGAGCAAACACTGTAGGTTTAACACTTTTTTTTTGTTAATGTTTCTCTGTTTGGTTTGATCCTCAGGTGGAGAGACTGAAGCTGAGTCTTCAGGAGGTGGAGCAGGCAAAAGTGAAACTACTGGAAAGAGCAAAGAGACATGTGAGTGCTGATTACAAACAGCAGCAGTTATATTCCTGACTACATGCCAGCACCCGTCTTTTATTGTTGTGAAACAACACATGATTGTTTTCATGCCAGCATCTTGGCGCTGTCGTGTGAGGATGTGATTGAGTGTTTCTTCTTCTCTTGCAGCAAATGATCCATCAGAACAACCAGCAGAAGAGTGACAACGAACTTCAGATGCTCAGCAAATTGATCAGTAAAGTCAGAGAGGTGAGAAATTATGTTTAACTGCTTTTCTTTCACTTTGGGCATCGTGTCATGTGTGTGCGTTGTGGCTGTTTGACTTAATGGATGTTTGTATCTTCTCCACACAGACGCTGCTGTCTTTACCAGAGGTTTTGAAGAATTGTGAACAGCTCCAGCAGCTTGTCGAATACATTGGCTGATGTGTTATTTTTATTTATTTCTATGCTCAAGCCTATTCTGTAAGTGTTCATATTTGTAGTGATTAAATGTTTATATAATCTTATGAAGTATCTTTGTTCCTTTATACTTGAGAGAAGATGATACAAAATAAAGTGGTTTACGGCTAATTTGGTGCCAGCAAACATTCTTACGTGTTACATTCATGTTCACAGTAATAGCAGCACACACGGCCACTGTGAGATCTGAATAAGTGTATGTGTTGCACAGCGCTAGATGGAAAATAAAACAATTGTTAGCAGTCAGGTTTTCTGAGAGAAGTCTTTAAGGTTGTGATGCATTTCATGTTCTGGTCTTTTATAGTTAAATGTTGGTGAAAAGTGGATAAAATGTTACATGAATCTTGTATAAATATCGTCATGACGAATTACAACATCACAAAACCTCCACCAAGGCCCAACAGTCTCCTTATGAAACCACATTTAAATTCATTACATCCACATTTTTATTCGGGTCTGTAGCAAATTGCACACACTCATAAATATCAGTCCCCTAAACCTGCCTGATTTATTAAAAAAAAATTCTCCCCCATTATTCTGAGAAATCCATTAAGATGTGGAAAAATCCAAGAGCGTCCTATCTTGCAATGTTGAAGAAAGTGGAACAAATTATCCCCCTGATCCAGATCCACACTAAAATGTAACTGGCTCCACTTTTGGTCTTAACCCCCCCCCCCACAATATTTCATGGAGATCTGTTGAATAGTTTTTGCATAATCCTGCTAACGTGCAAACTAATGCAGATGAAAACAAAACCAACGAAGAAGTGAAGCTCACCCTGTTTAAAAAATACAAAAATGAAAACTAAGTAAACATTCTTTCGGGGATTTTTTTTCTTACTAAGTTAATTTAGTAAAAGTTGGTAGAATTGTAATTTAATGTAGATGAAATGCACAAAAAGCATCAGTTCTTTCCCCCTTTTCTCAAGCTTTAGCAAGATGTACTGTGCATCTTCTGCTCCCGTTGAGACAATGTAGGTCTGTGGTCTTCACCTGAGATTATTTGAATCTCTTTTTTTCAATATTGTTCATATAATTACACAATATTAAACAAGTGCAGCGTGTGAAGAGATCAACCTTTACTCTTAATCTTGACCATGACCAAAGCTTTTGTCAAAGGAATCTTTGCGGTGTTTTGACCTATTTACATTTGAAATTGTTTAATAACACTTTCTGATGTCAGTTATCTTTATTTAATCCACACAGATGGAAAGATTGAGAGGCATTCTTGAAAATCCAGGACCCTTTCAAAGACTCTGTTAAACACCAACTCATATCTGTCATCAAAGCTTCTTTTCTGATAGAAAATAAAGTGTCCTAAATATTAGGAAGTATTTCTGCACGCGTCTCATCTTGTCTGAGTCGCAGACTCTCTTTGGAGGAGTCCGGTTAAGAACTCCCACTACTTAATTTCATTGGCTGCAATATTGAGTTACAAGTCAATTCATTTTCTTGACTTTCTGGATCCATGTGGTAGATTTACTGCGTTTCTAAGTGCTGTGCAGATGTCTGGACACGATAATTGCGGCTGGTCACAGTTGCTGCTAATACTGTGGCTCCAGACAACACTTGAAACCAGCTGAGCTGAAACGGCGAAGAAAGCAAAGTCAACACAAAAGAAACATGTCGGAGTGCATTTCTCATTCCTGCCGGTTTCACGTCTGGATTTGTTGTCTTTGTTTTTTTGCAACATAGCTAAATTTTGTGAACTGCATTAACCTGATGGTGAATCATTTTTTTCTTTAGGAATAATGCAATTAAAATGATAGTAGGATATTTTGGCATATTTGCATAATTGTAATAGCAATAATACAATTTAAAAAATGATATTCTTAAGTCCAATAAGATTGTTTATTTCCATAAAAGATGACTTAATATGCATTTTCATTTGGCAACAAAATACATGCAAAAACTAAAGCTGGCGTTCTTCATAAAAGCCACTTAATGCAAAGCCTATGACCACGAAACACAATAATTTATAGAAACATTACAATAACTGCCGTTTAAACTTACTTAGTAATGGAAATATTTTTTATGTCATGGCAACAAAAAAGAAAAGCTCGCAAAACCACACATGAAATAAGACGAATGTTACATTCTCACATGCCGCGAAGAAGCCGTGACATTTTAAAACCAGATTTGAAGCTTGACCTTTAAGTAAATTACCCTCAGTATTGAAAAATGGATTTTTAGCTTTAATGGTATGAATCACAGTTGTGTCAGGAGAGGTGTCTGTTTTCAGTCTGACCACTTTTGTCCATTAATAAAATGTCATGAAGAAAGAAAAACGAACGATCCTGTTTCTTTGCAGAAATGTCTGGCTCACTCGCTGCTGTCTCCAAGTCTCTGTGAAGAACGTGGTGAGATGCTGGAATCTACGTTCTCCTGATCTCAGATAGCAGACACAAATCTGTCTATATTCCCTGGGTATGTGGGGTGTCGCAGGTAACCCCCGGTGTTGCTGATGGGACCCGCAGCACTGTTATACTGGGAGAAGGAACCCAGCTGCACTGGGGAGATCCTGCCGTAATGCTCCATGGACTCTGCGTGTCCGTGGGCTGAGGCATGGAGGCGTCCCGTGGCTGCATAGCCCTGGGTATGGCCCTGTACATATGAGCCGTGGTGTGGGTGGATGCTTTGCCCGGAGTAGGTAAACCCGGGATGGGCGGAGGAGCGGGACGGCACGGGTCCTCCGCATCCTTGGCCCTGGAAAGCCGGGGCTCCCAGGCTGCAGGGACTGGATCCGTTCGGAAGCCCCTCGGGACTGAAGCTCCGACTGGGCTGCTGCATCCCCTCAGCCCCTTGACCTCCCAGCATGCTCGCTGGAGTCGGGTGTCCCATGAGGTTGTTGATGCTGAACGTGCGGGTCTGACCTGGTCCGAAACCAGGAGGTGATGACGAGGGGTAGTAGGCAGACGGTAGCTGCTGCCCGTAGCTCGGACTGACGGTCATGTTGGAGTAGAACGAGCTGGAATATGCAGCTGACCTGGCAATCTGGACGGGAGAGAAAACTGGTGTCTCCTGCACGAACGCGGTGTATGTGGCCAAGTCACAGCGCTTAAACCTCTTTCTCCGCCTCAGGAAGCTGCCGCTCTCGAACATGTCCTCTGCGTTTGGATCCAGAGCCCAGTAGTTGCCCTTCCCTGGCCTCCCTGGCTCTCGGGGGATCTTGATAAAGCAATCATTGAGTGTCAAGTTGTGGCGGATGGAGTTCTGCCACTTCTTTGAATTGTCTCTGTAAAAGGGGAAACGCTCTGTGATGAATTTGTAGATGCCCCCCAGGGTCAGTTTTCGATCCGGGGCGTTTGCTATGGCCATGGAAATGAGAGCGATGTAGCTGTACGGGGGTTTCCCTCGCTGGAGAGGTCTCTTCCTCCTGCGACCTTTGGGCTGCTCCTCTGTCTGTGGCGGATGGTTGGAGTCAGACAAAGTGTCTGCTGCAGAGTCTTTCTCCACTTTGACCACCGGCATTGTCATGGACAGCTCGGAAGAAAACTACTGCCAAGTATCAGGTGAGCTCTCTGCAGATTCTGTGCAGCACAACTTCCACAGTCTGACGGAGAAAACTAATTTGATTCTTTACGGTGGAAACAAACAATCCTCCTTCAAGAAAAATAAAATCTGTTCCTCACAACTCACTGTCTTTGAGTCCAAGTCCAACACTTCCTTCCAGTCCTCTGCTCTTTCGGAGAAATCCTGTTTCCCTGCTTGCGGCGCTCATTCAGTTTATTCCCACAGTTCGTCTTCAGGCTAAGTAGAAGAGTAAAGGTGTAACAGTGCCATGTGCCTTTACTAAGGTGTGTGCGAGAATGAGTCACACAGCGTTACCTGAGGAGTGTATTACCTCCACACAGCACCTGAGGGGCCACACCCCCCCAAGCAACATACCTCAGCTTTATAAGGGCCTATTGTTCATGATTGACAAAGTCTGAATACTTCCATGGAAATGTCTATTAAAAAATTGTTGACTTATTGTAATGAAGCAGTAATTAATGGCGTCAACCTATGATCAACTTTTTACTTTTGATTTTAAAAAGTCAACTGTTGTCAATTAAATAAAACGAACACATGCCCCCACCTTTTATTTACCTTTAATGCATTTACGTGCGACTATCACAGTTGTTTTATGTGGAACCTCCTTCCGTTTATACACCAGAACCTTTCAAAACAAACAGTGTTTCCTGTTCATATTCAAATTCCCTTTTAAAGCCGACCTCAGTCTATTTAAAAAAGTCTGAATTGGTCCAGGTTGTTTGGACGTTTAACACTAAAAGAGCTCTTTAGTGGTAACTTAACCTACGCGTTTGTTTTTCTACCTGGCTTCATTGTTTGTTTGGTGCCAGTGGTTGGGCAAGCCAGCTGTGTTAAGAGATGTAAATATTTTCCAGACAAAGGCCCTTCTGTGATTTCAGCATGCAAAATATAGCCCATAATCATAATCCTGGGAGGAACCTGAGTGACAGGAATAACCAACTCTTCGCATGGAGATCGTTCATTGAAATTAGTTTTGATTACGAATGTCTCTAAGGAAACAATGGACACGATTAAAAGTCAAGTATATTTGCGACTGAATTTTTTCTTTTCTTTGCACAGTTTTGATTCCTAGATATTCTAATCTGTGAAACATTTGCTTTTAAGAAGACTTTTCAAATACTATTCAAATTCAGCGGCTCCAGTTTAGTAGACTTTGCAGATGCTCCGTGCAGCTCTGGTGGTATGAAACCCTGGGAGTCCCGAGGGCTCGGGCTTATCACTTTAATCTCTTGAGCAAACACTGAGGAAAACAGGGCAGCACACTCCCACTGCTCAACACCAGGCCGGGTAAACTCGGAGGACATGTGTCGGAGCAGGAGCGTGGTGAGAGAACCTGGGTTTGCACAGACAAACGGCCCGATGAAGGGTTCAGGATTCGAGTGTGACAGGAGGAGGAGGAGGAGGAGGAGGAGGAGGAGGAGGAGGAGGAGGAGGAGGAGGAGGAGGAGGAGGAGGAGGAGGAGGAGGAGGAGGAGGAGGAGGAGGAGGAGGTTTTTTTATTGTTAAAATGTGAGTCTACTTACCTGCACAGTTGGTAATCTAATTGAGTTTAAATGTACTGTCATTATGTTTTTATTCCAAGAGGCTATCTAGGTCATTTAAAAATTATCTAGTTATAATCTTAAAGCCTCAGTCATTGATAGTTTGTTGTTTAGACAAGTTTTAGATTCACTAATTTGATTGTTATTGAGACTTTTTGGACAAACGGGTAACATGATTCCCTGTGTATTATATTAATGGCAGTTTTTTTTCGTGTTTTATTAATTCTCAAATGGTTTATGTTTTTCAAATGATTGTCGTATGTATTTGTCCTTGTGTTGCTCAGTGAGGAACTGGGCATCCTCCCAGTGAGTGTGTAGAGGCCATTCAAAGTTACCTGACACCCAGTAAGGGAAAGGAGTCAGACAGAGGCAAATGAATGAGCCACTGGATCACAGTGGACTGTATCATTTGTCGCTGTGAGCATTTACAGCCTAAACGTGGATTGATGCTAATTGGCGGATTCACTGATTCGTACAAAACAAACAGAACTGCACAAGCTACAATAGCTTCCGCTTCTTAAATGTGATTGACATTATTGTAAACAGTTTAGTTTCTGCCCGTCACACGACATGTAATTTGGATTTGTCACAACCAGCTCTGTGATGACATTCATTCACCTTTTCTTGAACTGTGTGACTACAAAACTAATCAAATAAATAATACACATTTATACAGAAAATGTTATTTACAGTCTGAGTGTAAATACAATCATGAGCTGGCCTTTCAATCTATTCCCTGTGTCTTTTAGTTTTCTAATGTTGAGCAAAGGACAGTTTAAAAAACAGATTTAGCTCTTATATGCACATTAAAATAAATTAGTTCAGGTCAGATCTTCCTTCTCCTACATTCAATTCTGCAGCAAGGAATTAATGTGACAACATCAAAGAGGTATAAAAAGAGACTTTGTCATTTGAGTTGTGTTCTAAGGACACGTGGAGGATTTTTATTAAGCGCCCATATCCACGTGATTGGCATAATGTGTTTGTGTGGATATTCCACTTCTGCGTCTGACAGATGTGATAGACATGTAGTGGACCTCACCCTTTCGCTAAGACGGTTTCATATGCTTTATGGTTAGGAACAATTAGTGGCGAGTTTTTTCTCAGCTAGCTGTTGTTACTGGAGCTCAGGCTCATAGTTGCCATAGTTTGCTTATGCATCATGATTTGGCAACTGTTCAGAATCCACTGTCTAATATTTGTCCAGGAGCCTTTCATCTCAGTGTTTGTGCTGGTGGATTAAAAAATATGGCTCATGTTGCTGAAAGGTGAACTCACTGTCAGCAAGTGTCTTTAAGTATGTTATATAAGCGGGGGGGGGGGGGGGGGGGTAGATTTCAATGGCACGGACTTGATAAGTTCATTAGGACACAGTTTGTAAAAACAATATATTTTGACTGTCAATCAATTAAAATCTTATAATCATTTTCTTGCTTTATTAGTTTTCATTATTCCCATTAATCATGTGTGAGATGACACCTGTAGTTAGAGTTCCAGGGACCCCCCCCTCCCCCCAACTCTCCAGCTCCCCTTAGCTCTGCAGGACGGTTGTTTAAAGCATATTTCAACTCTTTGTTTTGATTTTGTGGTTGACAACGTGATGAAGCTCTAATTAACCCTCTGCACACAAACCTGTTGAGCACTGAACAGCAGACGCACACACTACAAACTATGCTGTTCAACACAAAGCAGCATTTAGCAGCTGAAGACACAAACATTTCCCCTTAAGTCCAAAGATCAACATTGAGCTATAAGCAGATTTCATTTTGGATGTAGATTCAGCAGATAGACACAATCACAACTCCAGATTAATAATATTGTAGCTGGTTGTATAAATAACTAACACATTCACAGTATCAACTTTACACTATTTACACAGTATACACACATTGCATACATTATATACTAAAACGACCAGTGCAGCTGAATCTTTTTATTACAAAACGTAAGAATCTGTTAAGATTTGTTTGTCTACCCTTTGCTCTCCCATGTGGTCACTTAAGCATTCACTTCAAAGTCCTGAATTCCCTATATGTGGAATCTCGGATTCTACTGTGGCCCCACATCTTCCTCCTGAAGTGCACTTGGGTTTAGCCTGACAGAGCACATGCCAGGGCCTCCAAGGCCAAGGGCTCTGGAGCCATGCATTGATGCCATCATGAGAGGCCTCCACCCGTCCATCACAGAGCAGCGTGGGGACGCAAATGACGGCTGGAGGCTGGGACAGCTTCCCCAGAGAGTTGGGCTGCAGCCCAGGCAAATGAGGAGCTCTACACTTTACGTCTCACATATAGCTCTGGCCGTGCCAGTGAGAAACGGCTCTCTCCAAACAAAGACAAGCAAATGAGACATTTGAATTTGAACACTCGACTTTAACCATTTGGTGGCTGCGTGTGTGCAGCCTACGGGTGTCGCTCAGTACAGATAGAAACAGGAGCCCGATGAATATCTGTCACATTCGCACCTCATGGATACAATGTGTTTGTTGAAGAATTCTGTTTTAGGAAGTTACTGGTTGTCACTAAAAACATCAATAACACCTAAAAAATATCTTGAGGAGTTGTAGAAGTGTACATAGGCGTCTGGATCTGAGTTCTTTGAGGATGTTCTTCCCTCGTCCAAGAGGTGTCAAGTACATAAACTCTGTGGGTGTGTACCTATGTTTAGAGTTGTTATGTTAAACAGGCAGGCCATTAAAACCCAATCAAATATCAGAAATGAAATAGCAACAAGCAACAATGACCCATGCATTTTAATCACAAAATGTTTTATTAGGATGAGGCCGTTTCGAGTCTACATTTAACCCATTTAGGACGCTGTGGAGAGAGGGAAGGCTTCTTGTTTGCATTAGCAGCTGCAGGGGCTTGCTGAGGATGCAAAGTCCTGACGGTTGACTTGCTTTAAACCTGGGCCAGTTTACATAACTGAAGCGCCGCACTGCCCAGGAAACCTGCCGTTAAATCACACTGTGTGGGTGTTTGTGTTTCTCTTATCTGCACTTTGACTTATAGGAAAACAAGCATAAGAAAGGGAGGGTTTCTCTAATCTATTCAGGTGTTCAATTGTCAAGTTTCAATGATAATTAATCATTGGACTGTTGTTTTTGTGTCCTTTCATGTGTGAGAGTCGTTAATGTGCCTCCTGGTAAGGTGTGTTAGGATGACACTCCGAGTTCCTGATGGCCCAAAAGATTTATGCAGTGAAATGATGAGTACAAGTGTGTACACTGTTAAAGAAAAACAATCTCGTGACAATACATCGCTCAGCATGTGAAGAGCAAACAGGCACAAAGAACGGTAGTCATACATTTACTGTGAAACATAAAGCAAACACTTATGAGGAACTATTTGCACAAATACACTCAGAGGACAGTTGGTTGACAGGTGTTTAGAGAAGAGGTTTGTTTACAGTGTAAATACAGTTAATAACAGTCACTAAGTAGGCCGTAGCTTTTTCAGGGAGAACCAACTGGCCTTCCTTAAAAAAAGGTGACATCTCCTTCCGAGATTGTATACGACCTCAATAGGCTTCAGACAAAGTCCTTATTGAATGGGCTGAACCCCCTCACACACATTTTGAGCCTCAGAATCTACTTTTGTCACTTTTCAAATACAACAACTTCAAATATCCCGGAAAAACCCTGAAAGTTTGCACCATGAACGTAATATGAATGATTTGAATGCCTCCCGTGCTCCTTTTGAATGTGCTCGTTTTCAATCAGTCAACAACGTTCGTCTCGTGCCCTGTGGCTGAGTGGGATGTCGTATGAATGAGTTCCTCTGAAGTGTATATCGGCCTTTAGGCTAAAAGATCCTGACAATTCCTTCCTGGTATCTCTTCTCTAGCAGTTAGTTCACCTTTAATCAATCTCATAATTACCATGTAACTCTCAACAATCTCATTTGACCCCAGGGTGTGAATAACTTAAAGCGGTTGAAATACTTGGGCCTATACCACAAGTCTGTAATGACTGATTAACCCTGTTGAATCTACATTGGCTGCCTTAATGTTTATTTAATATTAAAAGACAAGGCTGTACCGGTTATTCTATATTTCACTTATCAACAAACTCTTTCAAAAAACAAGCTCTCAACTTCTTCCCACAGCCCATTGGTTTCTACGTGAGATAGGAACCTTTTTAAATACAGAGGACGCAGACCGAGATGTCAACTCGGAAAGACAAAAAGGTTCGAGAGCTTTTGGCCATGCCGGTGTTGATGTGCTGTAAAAAAAACACTTTGCTTTCCGCAGTGGAATTTAAACGTCATCTCCTCCCTCCTGCACGCCCACCCCTCCATGGTCCTGACATTATTTTATGTTTTCTGGTATTGTGCTCGTGGCTCAGTGTCGTCTTCAGGCTCCATTTGAGCAGTGAGAGACTCTGCCGACTTGTTTCAGCTCAAGTGTGTGTCCATGTCCGGTATCTGGTCTTATGTTTGTTTGGCACCTTGTGTTAAGGAGATGTGCTTCCCATCTTCACACCATGCTAACATCAACAGCTCAGGAGTTGTGTGGTAGCTCAGAAGTGTGAGTCACAACTGCAGCTTGAAAAATCTGGTTAACTTACTTTCAAATGACTCTCAATTCACTTCTCCTTTTACCTTACACTCATTACATGACTACTCCAGGACACCAACCTGACCAATCAGCAAATATCACCAAAAATGAGACGTTTATGGCATCATCATAACCAGGAAACCTAAAGTGTAGAATCGCCTGTGGTCATGATGGAACTGATCATGATTACGGGTTTTTAATTCCAGTGTATGTAGCTTTTTAAAATTATTTATTTGTTATCCAGAGAACAATCATTTTAGTAATTTGTAAGCAAGAATTCCCACAATCCACTGGAACATTGGTTTTCCTTATCGTCAATGACATTAACCTTTGGGTTTGGGACTGTTGATTGAATACATCAAGCATGTTGAATTAATCCTCTCGGGCTGTTGGAGATTAGGATCATGATATTGTAGACAGAACAATTAGCAAATCAATCAAGAGAAAAAAAACGTTGATGAAAGAAATATAGCATTCCCGACATTTTAGAAAATTGTGTTTGGATTAGAGATAAACTCTTACCTGAGAATATTATTTACACTGACTCAAAAGTCTATTTCATGCCAACATCAGTTTAACATAAAACGCAGCAAACAGTCCACACCCATCGGAGTCAATTAAACCTGGTGGGATCGTTTTGATCTGCCACACCACAGACAGAGCAGCTCTGTGAGTCAAAGCCAACAAACACTCCAATCAGCGCCTGTCAGCCCAAACCAATGATCGCTACGCCGAAAAAACTCATCACACGCTGGAGGATGAATGTGTGATGCGAGGAAAGAAGACGAGATCTCCATACAACCACATCTCCACCGAGATGATGAGACTCGAGCACCACCGCAGATTGGTCTATTCATTAATCAGAAGATAATCAAATCTCCCACGTTTCTGTACCTATATTCACAGGCAGTTGTGGATCAGGTTTTCTTTGTATGACTCACACGGAGTCTGACTCACCCTTTACCTCGATAGCGAGACAGTATCTGTATCGAAGCTCACAATCATAGTCATGCCCGGCTGCAAGTGTCAGGGCCTGAATGTCAGTTCGGATCTATGTTTCAACACCTCACAGATATCTAAGCCTGCGCCTTGGCCGGCCATTTACATGAGCATTTTTATCCGTGCCTGCACCTGAAAGGATCCTTACTTGCACAATAGGAACGCACATCAGGACGGTTGTACAGTACAAGTGGAGCAGTGCACCAACAGTATTTTGTTCTACTTCATTGACATGGATTCATTATCCTCTGAATGGGTCTACTGCCTGACAGGAGGTGAAGAGCAAGGTTGGCTGGGGACGAGTTGTTACCATACAACGAGTTCCTGTGGCTTTGGCAAAGTGTTTCCCATGAAGTGAAGCATTCGCCGTCTTTTCTCTCGAGTATGTCGAGTGTGCGAGTGTAGAGCAGCTCATTCTGTGCGGGGGCATGTAATGGCAGGAAATTCTGTGAACAATGTTTCAAAAATATAACTCTTTCAGGAAAAACACCAATCCACTCTCTAGTTGAGTGTAATGATGAGTAAATATGAAACTGAAATGGTAGCAGAGTGCAACTAATCACTCCTCTTCTGAAACCACATTTTTCATCTGGATCTGTACCAAATTGTACACAGATCTTTCCATCAAGATCACTGAAAAACAATGTAGTGGGTTCTTCCTTGCGTCATGTGACACCCCTCCACCAAGTATCAAGGAAATGGCTACAGTAGGTTCTGAGTAAACTTGCTAACAAGCAAACAAACACAGACAGAAACCTATCCTCTCTGGTGGAGGTAACTTCTGCCGGCAGCTGGTTAGTTCAGCCAAAGTGCTTCAGTCTTTCTAGCCTACAGTTGTTGAGATATCTATGTTTTGTTCTCTATCTTGTGACTATATTTTACTATATTTTACCTACATTTATAGCCTGTGAATCAACATTAGCTCTATAGTCTATAGAATCAATAATACTACAACTGTTTCTTTTCATTGGAATGATGTATAACTTTTTGACTCAGACGCAGGGTCAGACACAGAGCACAACCACACAGAGCACAGGAGAGAGGATGTCTCAGAATTAATACAATGAAGTATTTCATGAAATATTATGAGAAAAAGATATGAAAACCTCCTCTAAGTCTAATCTGCTGTGTCTCTTCGCTGTGGCAGACTCCCTATTTGATAAGGGCATAGTAGTGGGACACCTGGTAGATTGGATTTTCCCTTACAAGTGAGATGCTTGCAAAAAACTGCACTTTGAGGAGACAGTATACATCTGGCCAATTGCTGAGATCCCTCAAGGAAAGAACCGCCTCTGTGTTGCACCCTGTGTCTTTACAAATACTGTGGACTTAGGATGAGGGGGGGGCTTCTTCTCGACATGATCCAGTGAACCTGGTGACGTGTCCCGCAGAACCCCAGAGACTCTCTGTAAGTATTGTTCTTATACAATAAACTGATTACTGGAAACTTTTGAACATTGAACTTGTCTAAATTATTAACCTTTCCCATTTGAACCTCAAATCTACGAACACGCCGGATGGGACCGGGCTCAACACAGTACAAGTCACATTCACCAATTCACACACGTTCAAATTCACCTACCTGCAGGCAGAGCTGTTTCTATCAGACCATTCACACAGGATACAGCCATCGGGTGCAATTTGGGGTTCATTCTCTTGCCCGAGGACACATGGCCATGCAGACTGGAAGAGCCTGTGATCGAACCACCAAATAGTCCCACACATGACCTTGGTAAAACCATAACATGCTAGATATGAACAATAGAGGTGTTGGTAGGTGGATTTGTATATTTGGACGGAGTCAGGTTAACTGTCGAGCTAACTCGCTGCTGTACAAACACAAGGGTGGTATCAGTCTCATCATCTCACTCCTGATGATAACTTTTCCCAAATTGTTGACCGTTGCTTTATTAAAAACAAACAACCTGACCATTAAAACAGTTCCACACCCTAGAACTCATGAGCTTATGTCTATACAATAGAACAGTAACAACTTGCAGCACTGCCTTAATGAAACAGTTTCACTGCCTTTTTGATTTATTAGCTGGGTGTCTGTTCTTGACTTTGTGAGTCAGACACCCTGACAAAACCACATCCCACTTAACAGAGCAATAGTGGGCAATTAAATATATTAATCTACTATCCTAACGTGACAATAATCACCGCTTCAATCACGGGTATTGCGATTGCTCAGTGGTGCACAAACAAGGGCTTTTGTGTGTCACTGCTGACAAGCTTTCACCGCCACCTAAATCCTCCGAGTCCTCAGCAGGAAGATACAGGTATTCATTCAGCTTCCACCGATATCCTTGAGCGTTGTTATCTCAGCTGTCAAACTCCTGACATGTCTTTTTAAGCTTGGCAGATGAAGCACTCGTGGAAAGGGCCTTGGCTCTAGAAATGCATGTTGGCTTTTAAATGAAGTTGTACCTGTCTGTTTTGTTTTAATAGGGAGAGATGATTGATTTTTTTATGTGAGTGGATCCTAAACAGTAAGGAGCTATCGTAAAAAAACCTGCATTAAAGCTGTACGGTTTATGACCTTTCAACTCTACTGAACAGAAAGGAAGTTTGTCTTGTGCAGAGGTTCACTCTGCAGAACGCACAGAGATGAGAGCATAGCATCATAATTGTAAATGTGTAAATTATACAACTGTACAACATGTATACTTCTTATAGAATAGCCATTTGAATATTTTGTATCTATCCAAACAATACCATCATTTATTATTTATTATTCGTCCATCTGTTTGTTTGTTTGTTTTGTTTTTCCATGAAACTTGATAGAAGGGTGGGGTATGGGTAAGGGAAGAACCCATGGCATTTTGAGGGTCCCGATCATGGAGAGGATCTATTTCTTTAACACTGCGCGATAAGGCAATAATACATGAATCTTGATGAAAAGAATCAGGCAGATTAAGGAAACTGACATAGTGCGTGATATTTGGTGCAGCTTGTTTGAATTTGAGGGGACTGTTTGTCCTTGGTGGAGGTGCACGCTCCACTGCGTGCCATCCTAGTTTATTTAAACAGCCGTTAATTGAGCCTTATAGCAAATTTGTATCCTTGGTGTTTCCCCAGGCAGGATAATAGAAACGCCTTTACAGTACAATCCAACAATTATCAACCAACAAACACATTTTATTACTAATTACAACCATCATTATTATTTCTAAAACCAGTGCAACCAAACAAATGAAATTCCCACAGCATCTGTCTTATGTTAAAACATCTTATGGTCCAAAAATGTTATTTCTTCAGACTTGTTTAGGCAAGTTCAGTGGAATTAATTCATTACACATTCAAATACATGAGCTGTGGGAATGAGCTCTGAGGAAAGGGAATATAATAGTTCTGTACCTGCTGGCAAGGTCACGCTATCTAATCCCAAACACACGCTGAGTTCCATGCTGCCTTCACCTGGAGACTTCCGGCGTCCTCTGGGGTCCGTCCTTGGAGGCGCTGGGAAATGCCTGCGTTCTTACTTCTCACACTAAGTAAAACGGGATAGGTTTGGTCACAGTAATTCAGCAGAATCTGCAAGATCCATGAATTTCTTAACACTACCTTCTAAAAAGAATGATCCAACATTTCTGGGAAATGTTTTTGGATGGATGAGAAGATCCGTTCCTCTCTGTTGTTATAATAACTAGAAAGATCAAGAGATTGGAGGAAGTGACACATGCTGGCCAGGTAATATCCCTGAAACATACCCCACTATAACCACCACTTTGCTTTATGTACTAATTTGTGTTGATTAGGTAATGTTGGATTAAGGGAGAATACCTGTTGTCCCATTTGTGCTGAGCTAAGGTAAGATAACAGGCTCCTTGCTCCAGCTACATATTAAGTGGCATACATTTAATCAGACAGATAGACAGGTTTATTATTGAAAATGTCAAACTAATCCCTTAATCATCTTGCTCTCCCTTGATAGGAGAATACAACTTCAGCTCGAGGCAACATTCAAATTAGCGTTTGTCTCCGCTCTTTGAATGTTAAAGGATATTTTTTTATCACAGTCATTAAAAGTAATCAGTTAGTAAATATTTGAGGTTTCAGGTGACAGCGTGTGGTCGCAGTTTCAGTTCTCACGAATCTAGACAGGACACATGCGACGGCAGCGCTGGCACCACATCTCCACGCATGACTTGAGCATGACCACTCAAACAGGATGCGGTGCAGAGCTTTCCACTTGTGTGTTTATGTGTGTGTGTGTGTGTGTGTGTGTGTGTGTGTGTGTGTGTGTGTGTGTGTGTGTGTGTGTGAGGAGAGAGAGGCAGAGACAGAGAGAGAGAGAGGCAGAGAGAGAGAGAGAGAGAGAGAGAGACAGAGAGAGAGAGAGAGAGAGAGAGGGGTTGCTTGGTATTGGGTGTTCTATCTAGGTCTCACACACACCTGTATCTGGGAGGTTGCCCTCCGTGACTCAGCCTTGCATGGTACAAGACGGAGAGAGAAATCCAGACTGGTATGCTGTTTCTTTCCAGTGCCACCTGTGTGTCTGTTACTATGGGATTTGTACCTCCTCAATCACTGACACATGTGGATTATCTGTGCTTAAGGCAAAAAGCCCAAACAAGCCACATCTTGTGTGCCAGCAATCAGGCCCTCAAACACAGCATATCTCTGCCTTTGTGGATAGAAGCATCTGAATCTGCTACCAGTATAATTGCTGTCATTTTCATTGTGATTCCTTCTCAATTGCAAATTTAGCACATTATTTAAAAACACACACCGACACCCAGAAGAAAAACAACTCTTTTTTGTTTGATGCCGCGTGTGTCGTAACCGTGGATTAGTTCTGCTGGCGCTCAGTGGCGTTGGATGACAAGTGCTCTTTGTGGTTTCGTTGCGAGATGCCCCGGGTTGGTGCTTGGCAGAGGCAGCCGGGCTCAGGTGTAAAGACGGGTGAGAGGTGGGTCAGCTGTTGAGGAAACATGCCTGACGGAGGAAATACTGCGGAACAATGCTGATAATCTCCCTCGTCAGAAACCCATTCACCTGGATTTCTCTCTATTCAGGTGCAGGAAGACGTCTGCACCAAAGCAGATACTGTCCTTGTCTTTGTTTAGCTGTCTCAACTGGTCTATTCACCATCCATGCTGTGGCAGACCTTCAGGTCACTTACATAATGTACAGTTTGCCCTTTATTATTCAGAGATGTGAGTCATTAAAACAGCTCATGTGAATAGTGCGGCTGTGGGAAACCTTGTATTCAAAGAGATTATGAGCTTGAATCGTAATCCAAATATCTACAAATCCAACACTTTTAAAGCTCATATGATAAAGTCATGAAGCAGATATAATGTTAGGAGTTTGATTTCATCTGCTGATCCGCAGTTAAATGACAATCCTGGTTTATAACAACTTGAGTCTTATTTTGGTAAATCTGGCGACCTTTGAACTTTAGTAACAGGTTAAGAAGTATGTCAGTCAGGTGGGAACGTGAAAATGTGGGCCGCACAGGCTTTAAACCCACTCCCAATTTAGCAAAAGTCTGGACATTCTCCTGAAATTCTCTGAATAAGCTGTATGAGTCATTTACTCCAGACATTTTGTGGAACCCTTCCGGAGTGAGAATACAGGAGGACCATGTCTGTACAACTCACAGCGAGCGAATGGGCATATTGATGATGTTTCTAACACATGACGGACACATATTTGAGAAAATCCAAAGAACACAAATACCTATTTTGATAAATACTGACAACAAAATTCTCAAACACGTTACAGGGACAGCAATACATTTCCCGTCATGTCCCGACTATCTCCTGCTGCGTTCTAAATATGTGAAAGGCAAACTATGTAAAATATCCTGACTTAATGTTAGACATCTTCTTGAATTCATGTCTAAAAACAGCTCTGTTTTGCTTCCTGTAGATGTGTGGGTTTTGTACAGGAATTGGTTATTGTAGCATCCTAAAAAAGTGGTTTATCTTCTGTAATTTTAAGTTAAGATCTCGATGACAAGATCTTAACAATTACTTTGTTGAATGCAGTGTAAAATAAATCAAGAGTAACGGCTAAAAGTATCAAAATGAGACAGAGGTTGTGATCAACAGGAGTCTGATCTCAGAATTCCTCATGGCTGCCAGTGGTGCAGGACGTGCTGACCTAATGAATATTTTAAATAAATCTGTAATTTAAATTAACTAATAACGCCCCTTTAATGTTAATTATGAAAAAAGTGTTTGTGGTTTTATTCAACAACTTTTTAAAAGAGATTTGTCAGATTTGAAAGAAGAAGTTGAATGACACAAAAGAAGATTTAATTTCAAACTGTATTATGTTAATGTTTATAATGTTATTATAAACATATATACATAAAACACAAAATATTGAATTACAATTAAAATTGTGGAAATGTTTTATTCACTTTTTACACTTTATTTTCTGCTCCTGCATGATTTAAGGATTAACATGTGACATTAGCACAGGTGAAAATGAGATGAGGATTGATGAAGAGAGGAAAGTAAGTCAGAGTCCGACTGTCTCTTCAGTCCATCATATATAAGGTTATAAATACGCAAAGTATAGAAGGACAAAGGACTTTGCGTGCGTGCATGTATTTGAGTTTGCAGGCCTTTGTACACATACATGTGAATATGTGTATGATTTGGGCCGTGCAGGCAGGGTGATAAACCCCAGCACCTACACTCTGTCATGCGTAGAGAGGCTTCAGCTGCACAATGGCAGCGTGATGGGTGTGACTGTCTCCGGGATTAAAGCAGGAGAATAGATCCAGAAACGGACAGGTTCCACTGCCCGGCTCGCTCAGACTCCTCCTCACCTCCGAGCGCTGAGATCCTCACACGCTTTAAGGTCACAGGATCTGCAGCGAGGTTCATCTCCGTCTTTAATCTGTGAAGTTGTAGAATTTGCACTTTTGAAGGCGTTTGAACTTGTTCCACCTTTTAGAAATGTGACCTGATGAGACACCTTTAAAAAATGTAGTCTGTTTACTCCCCCCCCCCCCCCTCAGGTTAATTGCGCTGTCTGTGAAACCATTTGAATGGACTTATGGATTTGCACACCAAATGTTTTCCCATTTGACTGTTTTGCATGGCGTGCGGCTGCCCCCTAACCTGGCAGCATGTTGTCATGCGGGCCCGTCTCTCATCTCCACTGCTGGCTCGCGCTTAAAGAGCCTTTTACCGGCTCAACCACTGTGGATAATTTATGACCAGGAAAATACCACAGTGAAGTAAATGTGTGCAGTTCTGCCTAATAACCTGGGTCTTTATAAATAGCCTGGTGTGGCGGAGGGTAATAAACTACTCAATCAACACATTTCACCTCTGAGCAACAGTTTCGTTTTTCTTGCGTGAGAAAAACACCTTTGATTTTTGATTCCCAGAATTTTTTTAAATCTGCACAGATAATGGTGCAGAATTGTACTTTACAGATTTGGATTTGTGAATCTATTTGTGTTGGAGAAGAATTGTTAACCTTCTCCGACTTTATTTTCTATCAGCTGATTTTGAGCTTTTTGCCTCCTTGATTGTGTGTTTTTAATAAGCTTCGATAATATACATAGATGACACCGACTATTTAGATATTAAATAAGTGTTTTGTCCTTTTTTAATTATAATGACAAAGGTTCCAATGAATTGATTATCAACCTTGCTTATGGGAAAATAAAACATATTCACTATAAATCAATTCAAAGAAATTGACTAAGAACATATATTTTAGTTGCATCCCTTCTTAATCTACCTTTAACACTAATTACATTTAGTCAAATCTTCACGCTATTGTAAATTGTCTTTCATTCATTTATTGAATTTATAAATCTTCACTTTTTTCTGAAGCTCCAAACAAACAGAGTGACGGACAAAGGCAGCTACGACTGATACAAATTGTTTCTGTTCTTATTTCTGATTTTTTTAGAAAGACATTTTGAAAACTAAATAGATTTTGTTTTGGCTTAAAAAAAACCCACAGTAGAAACTTGTAGACAAACTCCTTCATCAATTGTAGTCACCTAAATATGTTTTTTCCTATTTGTTTCTAAATGACACCTCCTGTCTATCATAGTGATGATATGTGGCCTTCACAAGGAGAATTATGATAATTGATGGTAAGACTTAAAAGGGATAATGAGGCAACGTGAGGACCAGTAATAAAGTGAGTGATTTTTGGTCCAAAACGATCCATGGTTAAACTGGTTCTCTTCCACTAATGCCAGTTGAGTTTTACTGAACCGACCTGAGATGGAATCACACTGATGACGCTGATGATGTTGTTGTGAGCTCTGTCTCCGTCCTGTTTCAAACATTTAAATGAAACCTGTATCCTCTGAGGACGGAGCCTCGCCAAGGTGAAGCTCACTGACGAGAGGTGAGGCCTAACACTCTCTGCTTAAAGTTTAGAACTTGAAAGGATATTGATCATCAACAGGAATAAAAATGCACACAGACACACAGACACACACACACACAGTGTTTCTCTGTCTTTTGGATTTCCGTGAGTAAGCCTGAGTGACAGAGCCTCACGTGGGACGGAGGTGGTGTTGTGAACCCAGAGCTGGAAACAATCTCCTAACACACGAGCTGGGTGTCAGACCCCGACAGACCCTCACGGTATGACTAACAAACATGCAGGAACACACACACACACACACACACACACACACACACGAAATACCTCCTCCCTGTTGGCACTTACCTGCTCCTCTCTGGCTCCACCTCCTCTCTTTTCTCTCCCTCTCTCATCTGCTGCCACCGTAGAGCTGCCTGACCTGTCTTACTGCCTCGTTTGTCATCTCCAATCACTTGCTCTTTGAGCGCCTCTGACAGACGGGGGTATTAGCTGCCTCTGTCTGGTGTTGAGAGCTGGGCTTTCCTGCTGAATAGAGAAACTATGTATGAACGCCACAGGAAAACATGTAATGACACACACTGGCATACTCCCACAAACAGCTGCTCCACAGAGTGCGTGAGCGTGTGAGTGTGAGAGAGAGAGTGTGTGTGTGTCTGTGTGTGTGAGAGAGAGGTCATTTTCCTTTTGTGTGCTCCAGTCTCCTCCATTCTAATTCATTTTTGGAGTATTCAGAGCATTTACTTAAGTAAAGTATACCTAAAGTAGGAAAATACTCTATTGCAATTCAAAGTCATTGATTAAGTTGTTACAAGCAACACTTGTAATTCTACTTGAATTAAATAACTTCTTCTTATAATGGTTGTACAGGAAATATACAAACTAAACAGAAAGGAACCAGTTAAATGCTTGTTTAACAGGTTTGTTTAAAATATGTGAATATACTGATGCAAAAGTAGCATTTTACTCTTGTAGTTTGAGAAACATTAGATATTTTATACACTGTTGAGTAGTTTTATCTGTAACAATGCATGATATCTTCAGAACTCCTTATGCTTGTAAGTAAATGTTGATTTTCAATCAAAATGTATCTGTGCATGAAATCACAATACACGTTAACGTAAGACACTTTACATACTAAGATCAAAACCGTACAATATTATAGAGAACAACGAACAAACAATAGTGCAGAGAAAAACTCTGAAATGAATACAATGAAGTAAAAACATTTGTAGTAGAGAAGAAGTATAACATGTGAATTAAAGTACCAGAGGCTCCTCTTTTACAGTATTTTTTACAGTATAGTGAAGTTACTTTTCAGCCGTGGTAGGAACGGAAAGAGAGAAAAGAGAGAGAGAGAGAGAGAGAGAGAGAGAGAGAGAGAGAGAGAGAGAGAGAGAGAGAGAGAGAGAGAGAGAGAGAGAGAGAGAGAGAGAAGAGAGAGAGAGAGAGAGAGAGCGAGAATGTGTAGTGACGATTATTTGCTTTGTACATCTACTCAACATGTCAGTGGAAGATATTGCATTTTTTTATTTGATCATATCTGTAAAACTGAGCAGAGAAATATGTTACATAAAATAAAGTCAGTTTATAAATTTGAGGCCTTGATGTAGAAAAGTTTACAACAAAAATAGATTCAGTTTAACATACCAGTAAAATGCTAATTTCTACCTCTATGTAATCACATCATATTTTAGCACATCATAAAATACCTCAGTATAACATATACAGTGTTAATATATGACAGAGGTGGCTCTGTCGCGTAAGCAATTTTACTTTTAATACTAATGTGTATATTTTGCTAAGTACTTACTTAGGTACACACAAGTTTTTAATTGTTTTGTCATGGGTTATTTGTTATAGAACGATTCTTGCTGGTGAGAGACATGAATACTTCTGTAACCACTGGCGGTAATATGGCACTGAAATGTAAGAACCATTTCACGAGAGTAATCACTTTGTTTTGTTAGCTAGGACTAAAACTACTTTAAAACATAAACAAAACAAAGTGACCAAAATAAAACGGACGTCCAACTCATTGAAACCTCTAATACAACAACCCTGTAGTCGTCCCTCTTTCATGCAGATAATAATCTGATATTTTGAAGAGCCTGTTCATACAAAGGCTGGTAGATAAACACCTAAAGCAATAACATCCTTTCATTCATTTCATGGAAATCTGTTAGATGTTTTTTTTTCGTAAACCTGCTGACAAACAAACCATGAAGAATCACCTCAGCTTTATATTATCATTATTATTATTACAGGACTGTAATATGTAATATTACAGGACACCAGTTCAGCGAATCCCAGAATTTCTCATATTGGAAACCTTGACATATTGTAAAGATGTGTAGACACAGTTTTGTAAAACTAGCCACAGTGGCATTTGCTGTACAGTATCTTTTTACCACAGACAGTTGCTAGTAGAACCTGTTCTGATGCTCTGTGGGTGGTGGGAGGTACTGGAGGTGGATATGTATTGTTCCCTCTGCCTCGGTGAATATGTGGAACATTTCTGTAACCCGTGTGGCTGTCTTGCGGTCTGCTGTGGTTTGGGGTTGGCCAGAAAAAACAGAGGCAGCCTGCCATTCATGCATTAAGAGGCTGTGGCTGATTCAGGTGTCAGATATGATGGAGTGGCTCACCACCCTGCCAGTTTAAGCTTGCCACGGCTAGTTGAGCAGCTGACTCTTTACACGCTAACTAAGTGCGTCGGTGAGTCCGGCTCCTGCACACGGGACCGTGTGATTCAGGCGCTGCAAGGAAAACGTCATCGTAGCTTCAAATAACTGAAAAAGCGCCTTTATTTGAAAACACACACACAGTCGAAGCAGCGGGTTGACAACCAAGTAGCTGATTTAGTGTTTAAAGACAGTCGGTTGTTGACAAGAATCACGTGACTGTTAAAAACAACATGGCGGGTTGTCAGAAATGTTCAGCAGCCATGTAACAGTGACAGCGAGGGGCAGGATCCCCGGGTGGGGAGGGTCCTTAGAACAAGCCTCTCCGTCTCAGCGGCGCTGCGTCCGACAGGCCACCCACCAGGAGAGAGGGTCTGAGGAATGCTCTTTACTGAATTAGTTGTCTTGTGGTGTGTGTGTGTGTGTGTGTGTGTGTGTGTGTGTGTGTGTGTGTGGTGATTGTGTGTGGGCATGTGTCAGAAATACTATTGCATACACTACCTGGAAGAGAGGAATTGTGTGTGTGTGTGTGTGTGTGTGTGTGTGTGTGTTCTCCACGTGCACTGTGACCACCAGTGTTGTGGTTTTGAGTCACAGATGCTTATGACACAAGTTTTGTATTTTTCTTCTCACTGAACAATTGATTAACTGGTGGAAAATAATGCATTTTTATAAACAAATACATTAAGCAAGACCATAACAGGTTGATAGTAATAACAGGTATCAGTTAAGATCGACAGTAAAATCTTTTTCAGAGGGAATCTTTAACACTTATTAAAGATTCAAGGCAACTTTATTGTCCTTTTCTCTGTCAAAACTAATTTCAGCTGAAAATCCAGAAAATTGTCAATTTAATTTAAAGATAAACACTAAGAGGTCAAAGCCTTTTATTACTGAGAGACAGGGAAAAATTAAATGTGCTTAAATATTGATCCTTAATATTTGAAATTGAAAAAACCTATTAGAGTAGAACCGCAACATTTACGTCTTAATTGATAATCGTTCATGTTTTCTTAAAATCAATTAATATTGTCCATCAAGATATGTTATAATTTATTCAAATGGATTTCCTCAGATGTTTTGCTTTTTCTAAATAAAAAATATTCTGGTTACTCAGGTTTAATGATATAGAAATATTAAGATAAGTTTTAAATTTATAAAAACAAGAAAACGCAGAACCAGAGAATATGAAGTCCTTGGAATATGAAGTTTAATTAAAGTATTTGTTTAACTTCACAGTGGCTACATGCACATATTTATTAGCCGTGTAAGAAGTGTATGTATTTATTATTAAGGTAAAAGTAGCAATACTTTGTAAAAAATATTAAATCACAAGTAATCGCTTTGTGGAATACAAGTGATAACCCTTGAAAACACTTATTTAAAGTTCTTTTATCCACTTCTGTAATCCTTTTAGTTTCTTCTATCTAAAGAATGAAAACACCAAACGAATAAACAGACATGAATACCAGGGAAGTCCAGCAGCAGCCAAGAGGATGCGTTCTTTCTAGTATCGGCTTTACAGAGCGGCAGATCGAGTGTGACTGGCAGAATGCTGGCACCGGCTCATAAACAACATTCACCAGGAGACGCCCTGTATCCACAATATCCACCTGTACACATGACAGTACCAGTTACTGTAGCTTGTGGTCGACATAAGTGTTTGTGGACTGTTCTGCAGACTGGGACAACAAGGACCAGGTTGTGTCTATATTTGCTGTGATCAGCGGAGCGACAGGCCACAGGGTGTGTGACTGGGAGGCCGACATGCTTGGATGATATTCAAAGGCCTTGGCTGACTTAGGCTGCTGCGGGACGTTACAGCCATCACTCCCCCTATACTGGATCAATCGGAACCATGTCAACATTGTGTGTGTGCGCGTGTGTGTAGCGAGTGTGTGTGCAGCCGAGGGAGCGCAGGGGTTAAACTGTGAAGATGCACGAGGAGCTGAAGGGTGTAGCCAGATTGACTGGTGCTGAGAGGTAATGGCAAGGGACCAAAAGGTGTCACTACTGTTATACAGTTATAGAATAAACTGGCTTATCGTGAAATGGAACTTCTGTCATATCGTAGTGAGTTTGTGTTCTTTAAGACGATGTTGGCCTGCACTTTGCATGAGGACAGTTTGATGTGTTGAAAGTTGAGGATTTAAGAAGTTTGGCTCTTTGCATGAGTTTTTCCAGATAAAAACTTTTTTAAGCAGTCGGGTTGAAGTTCTGTTCATCTGAGGAATGTTGACACAGGTAGAAATGTGTGTGAATGTTTCTCTTTGAATTGGACTCTGTGCTAACAGGAGGTGGCTGAGTGTTGAGGAACACACACGTGTTTGTATCTTTGTGATGTGAATTGTCAACCTAACCAATATTTGCTGCAATAAATTTGTACTGATTTTAGGAGGAAAACTTGATTTATTACCTGTGCAGGGGAGGTTATGTTTACATTAGTGTTTTTCTGTGTGTAAAAGAAGAATTATGCAAAAACAACTCAACCAATTGTATTAAACTCAGTGGAAGGTGTAACATGGGCCAAGATAATCCTAATATAAAATATTTGCACATGAGTCTTCCCGGAACAATGAACTTCCATTTAAAACTCATGACTCACTCGAACAAAGAGAATTAAATTCTTATTAAGGCAAGGAGGAAATGTCTGTTCGTGCCAAGTTGGTATTTGAAAGAATCTTCTTGATACTATACAGAATTATATGCCATCTGATTAACGTGATTGGTCTGTGAACAAACATGCAGCCCGCTCTTAAACTTCTATAAAAAAACGTTCGGCATCAAAGCAGGTGAAGTTACCTGTGCAGTGTTTTTATTAGTAACACATTCATAAGAAGCCTTTTTATGCTGCATGTGCTTGAGGCTAAACTAAATTTAACTGATATACTGATGTGTGGTTACATGTTGCAGCATATTTTGTACAATCATCACATTTAGGATGTAAAAACTTTATTCACAAGTAGCTCTCGCAATGTCAAATAAAGTAGTAAAGTAAAAATAACAGATCATGTCCTCTCACCTGTCTAATCCAAGCAGTTGAGCACATTATCTTTTTGTTGTGTTTACTACAGTTTTAATGTGACTGGTCTGTGTAATTTATTATTTGTACAGCTTAAACAAAGTTTGCATTGTATATTGTGATATTTACACATGGAAATGTTATGAGCCTTTAAGATGCTTCAAGCTTCAGTCATGACTTTGTAATAGTGATAATAATGTTGTGCTAACAGGATTACTGAGATGTTTCAGTCGTGTTGGAGGTACACGAGAGATTCTCTTACCTGACCTACTTTTTCTGATTTGGATTCTAGCGAGACGACATGAAAGAATCCTGCAGGAAAATAAATAATTCATCTATCTTCCTCTATTTACTGAGCCGAGTCCCTGCTGAGCCTCCTCCGGTATGAAAAACAAGAGCCAGAGAAGTGCAGTGCAGTCAAATAGCAGGTTAGTTTATCTTCAGCTTCCATCTGAATTATTGTTTTTAAAAAATGTGTTTAGGTTTAAATCCTGGGGTTTGTGTGTTTGTATGAAAAGTCATCAGGGCAATAACCATTTCTCTGGATTTATTTGAATAAATTACATTGACTTATCACTTTTTTTTTCTTTACATCAAGCATACAGTCTTAAAATCCAGTGCAAGAATAAAATTAAATAAAAACAGAAAACAAAAAAAACAATCCAAAGACAATCATGTGCAGCACAGAGAATCCCTCCTCTCACTTTCGCTTCTGGATAATATACTGTATATATACATCTATCCTGTATGTGTATACTTTTGTCACAGTTACAAAAATAAGATACGTTACTGTAGATGCGCGACTATACACACAAGGTGAAAACAAAACACAAAAGCTGTACAGTCCTCATTGAGGGCAAAGATACACACGATTGTTAAAAAACAGTGAAAGAGAAAAAAAAGGAAGGAATCGGATCACCTTTAAAAAATAAAATCAAATAAATACATGACCTTTTCAAACTCTACCGTGATTCTTCCCCAGTCAAAGTTTACTGCCTGCAAAACTTGTGCTTCCTTAAAAAAAACAACATAACAACACTTAATATGGGTAATCTGTCGAGTTTGCATCATTACTGTAATTCTACTGAATATAATGAATTGGTCCTTTGATTAAAGAGACATCCATGTTTGTTTTTAATGTTGAGCACTGTCAGAGACAGTATATGTTAGACACCTCGGCGTTGGAGGTCCTCTGCAGCCCCGTCCCTGTGCGTTACACGTACAGTGTGCAAACCCAATTACACGTCCCTCCCCCAAAACACGCACATTACTACAAGATGGGTGAAAAACTAGTGTTATTGCTGCACCTATTCTTTAGCAGGAGGGTAAATACGTTGTTGACATTGCAGAGAGTAAAGCCTCGGGGAGAACGTGGTGCACCGCGGCACTTGACTAAACGTGTAATAACTGAGACCTGGTTGGATTTCTACATTATCAGTACATCCGTTAAAGACGGGAAACAAATCCCACACAATACTGCATACGAGCAAATAGCTGGTTAAGGGGAAATTATACATCATGTGGGATATTGGACATTTTTTACTGAGGCCTGACATGACATGGGAAAAGGAAACCAGCAGCTTTTTGTCAATATCATCATTAAGAAAAAGGGTGTTTTTTTAAGGTGTCAGTTGCATCATCTCAAAGAATAAAACATCTCCATCCAAACCAATAGAAGTCATTCCTGGTTACGTTCTGCTGTGTGTGCGCTCCTCTGTCCTCGTTAGAAAGTATTTCAAACAGTATCGTTGTTGGCTACGTCTAGTTTCTTTTCTCAATCGGTTGCTTCTAGACAGCTAAACTACAAGAATACTAATCGGACTATTAGGAATGCAGCGAAAAAGAGCTTCACCCTCAGCCGCAGAGAAAACAGTTGCCCCCAGCGAGCAGTTAAATCCTATAAGTTATTATATCACAACACATCGACCATTTGTCACACGAGTTTCTCATAAAATACACATTGGAGCCTCGGAACGGACTGCACCGGAGTTTTCTTACATCACTTCAGACAGTTTAAACTTCACAACTTTTGTGTTTTTCGCAAATCATGTCAACACTTCACTAACAACTGGCTCAGATATGTAATGTCACAGACTCAAGAATACAGTTTCACCCCCCCCTCCACCCCCCCGATGATAGAAATACCAAAGAGCTAGAGATTGCTTCACCGTTTTGCATCGAGCTATTTTTACCGACACGCCGCAGTTAAGAGTTGAATCAGGTGTCTGCAGGTAACTTTGGTATCTAAATCACATAACGATGGGTCATGCGTACATGTTAAAAAAATACTATGAGTAATCTTGGTTGTAAGTTACCGATTCAGTCTAAAACACTGTTGAGTTAAAAATGCGAGAGTTTTTAGAGCATGACAGGGATGCGGTTTCTCCGGAGACGGCCAAGACAAACAGAGGAACATTCCAAAACGAAAAAAAAAAAACGAAAAATCAGCTCAACTTAACTTTTTTTTCTTTTTAAATATAAGATTAAACGTTAAACACTTCGAAACCATGCTGTGACCTAGAGTCTCTAACAAACATGAAGCACGTAGACCGGTTATTTTAGGTGAGAAAAAACATTTCTATCTACTGTAATGGTTTCCACATAATATAGTGAATGAGAGTAAATGTGAATTTGCTAAGGTGTTCTGATAAACTCATGACGGACTGACAGCCAAATGAAACCGAGACAAAAGCCAGGACAGAGATGGGGAAGGTGACTACGGAAGCCTGAAGGTGCCTCCTGGGATAAGGGGAAGCAACCACAATCAATCTCTCCTCAATACGTGTTTACGCTCATTAACTTCTGGTGCATACTTGTTTTTCATCTGTTGTCAATCTTGTTCATATCTTTATTGTGTTGCTGCTGTTTTGACTCCTTTAACGTGGAGCACAGGTGGTAAGTAAGGAATGTTTAGGAGAAGGTTACTGGGAATACCGGGGGAAGGAACTGGAGGCCGGGATTTTTTGTTTTGTCACCGCTGGAGACAAAGCTGCGAGTCGGGACGTCCTAGTGCGGCAGCGGCACCAGGATATCCACGTAGTTGATGGGGAAGAAGCCGGAGTTGCCGTGCAGCATCCCCTCGTACCAGTTGTCATCGATCTTATTGGTCAGGGTGATGATGTCGCCCTCCTTGAAGCCTAGCTCACCCTCGTTCTCGGGGTCAAAGTCGTACAGGGCGCGACAGCAGGGCTGGTCCAGTGGGGCTGGAGAGAAGGGGGGAGGATCGAAGAGAGAAAAGAGAGGCAGCGTTAGACGAGAGGCTGGAGGTGGAGGAACGACACTGCATGCAAATAGAGAAGGCGTAATGATCACAAGACAAGCTCGGGAAAGGCTCACCTGGAGACCTGGCTGAAAGGGGCAAAGAACAGGAGGGAGCAGGGAGGAGGGGAGGAAGCAGAAGAGAGACAAAACACATAATCATCAGTTTCTGCAAAGTTACAACTAGTAAGCAACAGTGGATTCAGATGGGGTTTAAAGGAATAGTTCAATATTTGGGGAAACACACACAAATTATCCCTGGGTCTCATCTTTGTTAAGTCCTGATGAGTCTTTTCTCTTGTAAAACTAAAATACACACTTGCTGTAGCGCTGGAGTTGGACTCCAAGATACTTTTGTATGTTAAGATCGTCACTTTGTTAGACATGCATTTTAATAATCTGTACATATTACACAATCCCTACCACCTTTAGTATTTGTTTATCTTCTTCTAGTATTTTTTATTTGCTTCTAGTATTTTTTATTTGCTTCTAGTATTTTGTATTTACTTTTAGTATTGTTTTATGTTTTATATTTTATTATTATTATTATTTTTTTTACATTTTCTTTATTTATAATTGCACCAACACCCCACAGCAAATTCCTTGTATCTGTAAACCTGCTTGGCGATAAAACCTGATTCAGATTCTCTGCTTTACAGATAAAAACAACATCATTCCTCATCCTCTCTATCATGTCTACATTTGTGTTAGGCTTCATCTCCTCCAGCAGAGCAGCTGTGGTCTAAGTCTCAGAGGTGATGATGATTAAATAAGTCATACTTGTCTTTTTGCCTGATGAGCATTGATCATTGGGCTCTAATCAGGCTGATATTGTGTAGTTTGATCCCCAGCTTGAAACAGAAAAGCTCATCTTTGTGTTGCCTCTTTGTCTTTGAGCTTGGAATCGGTTGGTTATTGTCCCGTGAGACGACTGGGGGAAGAAATTACCACTACAACCTCTGAGTACCAGTTGGTGTTGTTTCTGCTTTCCAACCTCAGGGGGCAGCAATGAGTCAATATGGCTTAGGGCACTACTATAAGGCAAAGAAGATGCAGCTCAGGAAAAGTGGGGGGTCAGAAATGTGAGATTTATGTTTTATGTGACGTGTCTTCCAACTGTATTAATACGTTTACAAAAGAAAAGACTTTGGACCTTCTGGCTTTGTCCAAAGCAGAAAACAGCAGTTCTACAGATACCTGATTTATTTCAAGGTTATAGGTTGTTTGTGTATTTAAATTTGTTTATATTTAAACTATTCCTTGAACAATAAAAGAAGTGGAGAAATTATTTTTTTCTTTTTAAGGACGGCACAAGAGAAGGGGTTAGACAGAAGCAGCGCTGCAGATGAGCTGCACTGCAAACAAACAAAAAATGCAAACAAAACAGGACATCCACGAAAAGTTCAATTTGAAAAAAGAGAGATCGATTTTTCATCTCCTCCCAAGTCACTTTTTTCTCACCTGGAGATCGTGCTGCAAAGGAAGAAGTAGAAAAACAGCGGTGAACAAGAGAACTTTTTAGCGATCGCATTTTGAGAAGGATAAATGACGGAATGATGGATGAGTACAGTGAAGATGTCGATGAAAAATGAAAACACAAGTCCCACAACAAATTGAAAAGAGGCGGAGCGGCGGACGGAAAAAGAAAAAGGAGGATACGACAGATCGGGAGAAGGAAGCAGAAATAGCAAATGCTCGTCCTCTCGTTTGTTTTTCATTGTCACTGTCAGTCAGAGATTGTTTGAGCGGACGACACTTGTGTTTTCTGCAGTTTGTGTCTTATTTGTTTCCGGGATTCCCTTATAACAAAAAGACAGAAATAAAGATGGGTGAATAAAATGACAGGGAGGTGAAGTGATGGAGAAAAAACTGCTCAACAAGATCTCTCCGGGCTTCACTTTTGTCTCACCCGGAGACCTTGCTGCAAAGAGGGGGAGAGAAAACAACACGGGGGAGGGAGGGAGGACGGCAAACAGCAGACGTTGTTGTGGGTTTAGAGTGGAAATGATGAGGGGGATAAATGAAGTGATGATCGTAGAGGACACAGAAATTTGACCTGGCTCACCTGGAGACCTCGCCCCTGTAAACATGTGACAAAGACAAATCATAAGAGGAAAGAGGAGAGAAGTACACAGATGTTTTTATTTGTTCTGGATTGATCGATATATTCTGTTCAGTGCAGGTAAAAACTTAAATGTTGGGAAAAGATCTGGAAAAAAGAGATAAATTAGCAAACACAACAAACGCACCATGAATTCTCAAACAACTTGTTATACTGTATATATCAAATCATGAAAGCACCATGCTCTTATTTTGACAGGTTATTGTCAGATTTTTTTTATTAATTTCTACACTTGTATATTTGTCATTGTGCACAAGTGGATTTTTGGGGACTGATTGAAATACTGATAAGTTTTCATATCTCCAAACATAAACACAGATACTGATCTGGTCTGTGAGAGAATAATATCTGCCGATATTATTGGTGTAAGAAAACTACGTCTCCTGTTCAGCTCCTCCTTGTAAAATGATTTCATCAATTTAGCCGTTTGGTGTCAATACAAACAGATGAATTAGATCATGTTTCACAATGAAACACTTCTCGTAGTTAAGTGAACTCAATCTGTTTACTTCTTCAAGAGGGTTTTTATTGTGAAACCTCTGCAGTAAAAAGATTAAGGACAGAACAAGTGTGAGTATGCTCCTCTGATTAAATGTGTTATATGGATATATGTACACACACACAAGATTTACTCATTGATCAGATTTGTCTTCTATTTGAGAATTTATGGTAGAAATGAAAAAAAACACAAGAGGATTATTAAAGGAAAGAAAAACATTAAGTAACAGAAACCAGTCCAGAAACTTCAAGAAAATACAACCACACATTTGTCTGTTCTGTTTTCACCTCACGTGAAACAGAAACTCGTCTTCACCCCAGTGAGAGACGACGGCGTGTGTTCATAGAACCAGGATTAGTTTCTGCACATGAGCGCTGAGGTTTCTCTCGGGGTCTCACCTGGAGATCGAGCACTGTGGATGCCTCCATTGTGGTTCTCACTGATGGAGGAGAAGTCCAGAGACGTGCGGGGTTTGGGCAGGTACTCCTTCCTGGGCTTGACGGTGGTGTCCCTTATCCTGCAGAGTGGAAAACCCAGAATTACCCAAAAGCAGAGATCAACATTATCAGATTCTGTTCCATTGGTAGTAGCTGATAAATATTAAATATTTATATTTATATTATCTATTGTAGTCAAATACTTATATTTATACCTCTACTATATATCATATCATATTATATCATACTCTCTGTATATTCTTTGTATATATAAGTCTATAAAAACATATTTATACATGTGTACATGTTATTATTATTATAATATTTACTATTATTATTATATATACTGTTGCTGCCATTATTACTATATACTGCTATTATATTGGTATAATTACTATCATATATAAATATATATTATGTTATATTATATACTATATATACTGTACTATTTTTATATACTGTCTAACAATAACATTACCATCATATCATCAGTACTATTACCATCATCTTGCCACTGCACCTTATCTACCTATTTATCTTGTGTTTCTGTTTTTATTCATTCTACCTCAATATTTTTTATTTTATTCTATTGTATTGTATTTTATTGTATTCAAATATACCGGCTGCTAAGATGACTTAATTTCCCTTCGGGGATAAATAAAGTAATCTATCTATCTATCTATCTATCTATCTATCTATCTATCTATCTATCTATCTATCTATCTATCTATCTATCTATCTATCTATCTATCTATCTATCTATCTATCTATCTATCTATCTATCTATCTATCTATCTATCTATCTATCTATCTATCTATCTATCTATCTATCTATCTATCTATCTATCTATCTATCTATCTATCTATCTATCTATCTATCTATCTATCTATCTATCTATCTATCTATCTATCTATCTATCTATCTATCTATCTATCTATCTATCTATCTATCTATCTATCTATCTATCTATCTATCTATCTATCTATCTATCTATCTATCTATCTATCTATCTATCTATCTATCTATCTATCTATCTATCTATCTATCTATCTATCTATCTATCTATCTATCTATCTATCTATCTATCTATCTATCTATCTATCTATCTATCTATCTATCTATCTATCTATCTATCTATCTATCTATCTATCTATCTATCTATCTATCTATCTATCTATCTATCTATCTATCTATCTATCTATCTATCTATCTATCTATCTATCTATCTATCTATCTATCTATCTATCTATCTATCTTAAATCACACATGTTAGTACATCCGCCTGCTAAAAGAAAAAGTACTGACCGTTCATCAATCTTGCTGGAGAGCTGTGTGAGGATCTCAGTAGCGCGGCTGTGATACTCCACCTGAGCATGGACCAGTGCAGAGAGCTGGCTCACCTGCTCAATCTGTTGTGCACACAGAGGAAACACATGAGGCGTTACACACAAACACCACAGACTGATGCTCTCTATCAAAAACACTATGCATCAATAATGAACTTGTTAATTGTTTAAAGTATGAGGTTCAGTGGGTAGGATTCATGGCTTCTAGTGATGAGTGTGTAAATTGACTGAATTGAATCAAGCTGCATCCTCCACACTGGACAAACAATCTATGGTGGCCTACAGGTACCATAAAAAAGGCAAAAGGTCTTCTTAAAAGTCAGTGTTTGATTTTTCCTTTCTGGACTACTGTAGAACCATGGCAGTGCAACATGGCGGACTCTGTGGAAGAGGACCTGCTCCTATCAGAGACATAAATGGCTCATTCTAAGGTAACAACATTATGATGATTATACACAACTGAAAACATATTATGGAAATTGTAATCCTATTCCACAGATAGAGACACTGAATCCTAGACACTGGAGCTTTAAGCAATCATTCTAATGACTCTAAATCTAGATTCCTTTAGCTGTAAGGTGACATCTGGTTGAATGAGGATCACAGCAGTGATACCATGATGGCTGGTAGGACATTTATACATAATCAAAAGTGTTTCAAGGGACTTTGGGAAATCCAGACAAAAAGGGTCCTTACGTCGATCATAGAAGTTAACAGGGTTCTCACAACATTGCTGCAGTGGGATCGAACGAAAACAGACATTCTAGAAGCCCTCCCCAACCCCTTGAGTAGAATTGACTGGTTTGCTGTAGCTGATGTTATAGAAAACCTTTGGTCTCTAGTATGTAAAGGAGTCATGTCCCCAATTCATTCCAATGGTTTAAGGTTCTCAAGGGGGGAATGGAAATGGACGTAGCAGTTGGAAACCATAGCAATGTAAGACAGGGGTTGTTAGAAAACCTAGGGTATGTTGGGAAAGCAGTATTGTCCCTGTGTGATACAGATATTACAACTCGGAGCACTCCTGATACTTACATCGCTCTCCAGCAGGTTGAACATGCTCTGCTCAGCGATCTCCTTGGAGTCGTCGAACTTCTCCAGCGCTTGTTTGAGCTCGTCGTCGTTCACCTTGCCGCCCTGGCGCTTCTTCTTGTAGTCAAAGTCCAGGCGACGACCCTCCATCTTCTTCAGGTGATGCTGTGTAACGAGATCAGAGCGTTAATCTGAATCTTTAACCTGGAGACGACTTGGATGCCCCCCCCCCCCCGTTGTGTGTGTAAGTACCGTTATCTCCTTGAGGTCTTTTTCGTGGAGGTTCTGCATCGGATCAATGAAGTTCTGCTTGACCTCCATGTCCAGAGCGTCCTTCACCTCTCCCAGCTCACGCATGGCTTCCCCAGCGTCAATCAGAGCTTGTCCTGTAAAAAAAGGAACACATTTAAACACTCTTAAAAGCACATGTGTTACATAAAATTATATGTCAGTATATGGTGTAGAAGGGGGTTTAATTCCAGTAAGACTATCTCATTAGAATCTGAAGCTTTAACGCCTTCATTTGTGAATTTGAAAGCAAACTTCAGGCGTCCGTCTCGTCTGGAAAATAAACTCATGTATTTTTCATGATATTGTCACTGCGCCCTTGAGGGAATAAAATGATTTAAATAAAATAAACCTTGTTTTTTTCCTGTTTGTCTGTGAGAAGCTTGAATGTGCTGCAGCTCACCAAAGTTCGAATCCTCCCCGAGCTCCCGGCCGAACCTCTGCATGGACTCTCCCAAGATGGCCTCGGTCTGCGTGTAGCCCGGCCCCTTCTCCTGGCCGCGCATGCGGGACATGGAGTTCATCATGCTCATCTTGGCTCTCGTGGCTGCAGAGACACGGCAGTAATGAAAATAAACACCTCTGGGCGTGTCTTGAATTCATGGTCAGATGGAACAAGGCCCAAGGATCCAGAGTAAACCACATGAAAGTGTTTGGCTGTAATTCGTTAGGTTATTTCATATAAACAGAGCTGGAGTCTCATTGTTTCACAGCAGTTCGCACAGCGATTAAATGGCCAATAATATTCACTTTGACTATTCAGTATAAACTGTTATTAGAGTGAGGCCAACATAATTAAGGGTTACAAATACCATGACCAAAATAAAAGCCCAAAAGGTCAGACAGACCTTCAATATATGGCAATTATATTATATAATTTAAAACAAAAATGCAGTTATAGAATTATTTAATGGTTTTGTGCTTTTTGTTTTTTAATGTGTGTGTTGAGATGAAGGGCTGGGTGATGTGGAAGAAACCATTATTCTGATATCAGTATATATCACAGATATGGAGAAACTATACAGGATAAATCTTGTTAAATAATTTAGACTTGAAAATATATAATCATGCTGGTATTATTGATTTATTGACAGGACCTAATGAGTAGAGGTGTACGTCTGTACAATAAGTGTGTGTTTATATATATGATATGCCCGTGTTTTTGATATTAATATGTTGCTGGGCTACTCGGGATTAAATGAAACTAAACCATCAGATTCACAGATAATGCACAGCCGGGTCATGTCACCTGGGTTCGGCTGCAGATACTCAGTGGTCTTGGTTATGATGTCCAGCACGGCCCGAGCGGTGGTGTCCATCTTCTGTTAACCACCAAGTGACCCCACACGAGGACGGAGACAGAAACACAAGGTACAGAGACAACAGTTCAGAAAATGACGATGCAGAGCCGAGAGCCAGTATCACTTCTGTGTTCTTTCAGTTGATGACACACTAACTCCGACATTAGAATATAAAATTATATCACTTACAATTAATATAGAAAAACAAGGGGGCAGGTGTAAACAATGTGTTAGCACTTCTCTGAATAGGTTCAATAATGCAGGATAACACTGACAGATCTTTGTAATGTTTGGTCTTCTATTATCTTACCAGCAATTTAAAGTCTGGGTTGGTAATGTTTTATTCTCCTGTACAACTTTGGTTGATTGATTCATTAGATTTGTCTAGAAATCAATTTTGTAATAATCTTCTGAACAAGATAACAGGAAGTTGAATAGAAACTCAGTCTTGCCTTCTCCATATCGGTGAAGTCCAGATCGAGCTTCGTTCCTTCTGCTCCTCCAACTTTTTCGCTCACTTTCTGTAAAGCAAAAAGAATGAAAGCATAAGATTTGATATAACATATAAATAAGATCAATAATAAGTTGATCAGATTCATCAGGACACTTTTGCAATGCAGTATAAAATGTTGCAAATTGCAGATGTCAAATCCAATTTATCAGATTTGAACTGAAGTTCACATTGACATGAAAAATAAACAAACACCCTCAGGCCCAGCGTGTGGATGATGGGTGAAGGTTGCTCATTGACACTGCACACAAACAAGAAATGACAGATTAATTCAGTGTGAAGGATTTAGTGACATCTATTGGTGAAGTGGCAGATTGCAACCATCTCAATACCCCTCTTTTTCCAATTGTAGGAAAACTTAAATCGGCAAATGGGAAAAAGTGAAAGGCTCTCTGTAAAGCCAGTGTTTGGTGCAACATGGGAGGAGCTTCAGATAAAGACACAAGGTCATTCTAAGGTAACAGAAATACAAGGATTCCTAGTATCACTAATCACTTGTAAGATTCTTGTCTCATATATATTTGAAAATAATAATTAATAATAATAAAATGTGTAAATTAGCCTCGTTAGGATGTGGAGTGTGAACCAGTCTGTGTCTCATCAGGTCACAGCCTCTACATTTCAATTAAGATAACGTCAAACAACAAACACATAAATCTCAGTTTGACCCTGAGCTTCACGTGAGGAGATTTAATTTAACCGACGATCACATCAACAGCAGTTTGAACCTCACGTGTCACCAGTGCTCTCAGATCACTGGTGACACGTGATTTTACTTTTCAGATGTGTGTGCTATTTCAGAGGACTGATTTCACGAGAAAACAAACACAGAGAAATCCACATAATTTAGTCGTTCACCCCAAACAGATTTTTCTGGTAACCTACTCAAGCTGAGATTTTTCATTCCTGCTGGAGACAGATGCAGCAGCAGCACACAGACACACATATCTCCTCTCATCTGACGTTCCTTCACTCTCTCTGATAATATTTCCGTCTCTGCCAGCATCCAGCTCTGGTCTGTGATGTAACCAGCGGCCTTGAGGGGCCGGAGATCTGCCGACACGAGGCCAGACAGCCCTCAGAGAAAGGACTGAGGGAGGGGGGGAAACGCTTTCAGGAGACGTCACAGTGCCGTGACGAAACAAACCATCAAAAGCCAAGGTCAGCGGATGATGTCTTTCCTCGAGTGGAGAACGAGCACAATCACACCGCACATGTACGTCCCGGACAGGATGAGTCAGTTTTACTTTACGGTCACACTTCAAGAATAAATGATCTTCGAGCTCAGCAGTTTTTTCTCTCACAATTAAAGATCCTATAGAGTGGGAAGTGCTCTGAGAAGATGAGATGTATTTTTCCAGGGTCGGGACACAGAGGGCTGATTTATGACAGACAGCAGGGGAGACTAAGCCTGTGACAGAGGTTTATGCAGCGTAAGACTTTCTGAGGACCGCTGCTCTATGAGTCATCTTAGCAAAGTCTCCTCTGATCCCACTTGGGAAAACGGCTCAATATTCTGACAGCAGAGCAGAGCAGAACACACACACACACACACACACTTCCCATCGTCAGTTTCACCTACACATCTCGACCAAGTCTTCGAATCCTCCCTGAGCTGGTTGCCATGGAGACAGGAGTCTGCCCGTGCCAGGTTACATCTACTACGCCTATAGCTTCCTGTCATTTACAGATCAAATCAATCCACTCCAATATTATTTGTCTTGGGCCAAAGTGCTACAGCAGCTGCAGAACAGTTACATTGTACAGAAAACAACAACAACAACAACAGTACACAAGGACCTATCACGTAAGACCAGAAATAATAATGCAGAATAAAAGTGAGTTTATATATTTAATATTTCACCTGCCCTAAAACCACTTCAAATGATAAAACACTAAAAGGATATAGTAAGAGGAAAATGAGAACCTGGCATTACATTTAAAAACCAAAGTGTAGCATTTGCCAGACAAGGTGGGAAGGTTATTTAAATACATGACCAATCAACACGTCTCCTGATAAGCAGTGTGATGGACGCTGGGATGAATGAGAGCTTGAGGTGTGACGGGTCATTCAGGATCCTGTCCACCAGTCTGACCACAGAACCTTCCTACAAAGTCTGAAGGGAAGGATAGCCCTTTTTTACCATGCTCTCAATTATAGATTTTATCTGCACTGTGAGAGTACACCCAGCCATGCGGCCATTCCATATCTAATTATGCTTCGTAGCAAATATCCACATGACGTCGGTGCTCACAACTCACGACCGCCGCTCGGGAGGCGCTGAGGATCTGAGCTGATAAGAGGAAGTCGCTGACGGCAGGACAAACTGCAGAACCTGGTGAACACGTGTGTGTCCGTCTAACACGTGTGGAGCCAACACGAGCGATGCACATACAGTGACACTTCTGCTGTTCATCCGAGCCGTGTAATCACATACTGTTAGACTGCACACCTGGGTCACAATATGAATGCAGTCACATGTAACCGCTGCCTGGTTTCAGATGAGAACATAATGTGAAAGCACAAGACAGATGGTCTCTTTTTAGACTAAACTGTATTTAGATAAAAAAACAAGGCTAATGCCATTCCTGCCAGTTTTTTTGCTAGGAAACTAAATAATAATTAATGAGGCATAACGACGATGATGTAAGTAAAGAAACAGTCACTATTTTGGTGCAACTGGAGGATATTAGAAATTATTCTCCTACACAGAGAATTGGTCTGATGTTCTCTCCCAAGGTGATGATTCATGCTCACACCAGGTTTATCAGTAACATCTCTGAGATCACAGAGATTTATAAAAAGGGAAGCGTTTCTTCTCAAGCAGGGTTTTATACATTTTTGAGGACGAGAGCAGGTTTAATTGGTTTCGTTAACTCGGGTGTTTGATTTATAATTAAAAAGGTGTCGATGCTAATAAACAAGTTCCCTGTGTATCACAGCATGGGCCTGCAGGATTTAGAGGCAACAAATGTGAAAATGATAATATGTATATATAATAGTATATTTACTCTATAATGTGTACAATCTAGGAATGCAACTTCTATGAAATAGTAAAATTGTGAAAAATGTTCCAAAAAATATTTTGATCAAAGCTTTTATTTTATTCGAACAACAATGCAAATCCGAAGATTAATCGTAGAACCAAAATGCAACAAATCCTCTTCATACAGGAATTTTCACCTTCAACAAGGTTTTCTTTTTCAACTATGTGAAATATTGTTTAAGAATTTCAGTCGTTTTGCACATGATCAGGAAATGCAGTCCCAATACTTGCTCAAGCAGCAATATGAGGTCAAATCCAATTTTTCTGTGGAGCTACACCACATCACATTTCACACAGCTGTACTGAGCAGGAAACATCTGCAACAACGCCTATTTTCCCACCACGAGCAATAACCCACAGCACAAGTTAAAATCATAAAAAATGGAGGAACAAGGTAATAAAAACAGAAACACAGACGCATCGTGTGTTGATACAGAGTCGGTGAGAACAGCAGGAACTGATTTACAAACCTGATTGACGAGAAAACAAGCAGTAATTTGAGTTGTGAGGATTCATTTTTTATATTGAGCTGAGCTCGATTCAGACGGCTTCAACTCACTCAGTGTTTACTGCTCTAATATCAAGTGTATCTTATTTGTGTGTGTGTGTGCAAATGTCTGTGTGTAGAGATGGAGAGGAGCTGGGGAGTTGGGGAAGGAGTCAGTCATTTATCGAGCTAAATGGATAAAAATCAACTGAGTCGGGCAGCGCCTGTGGGTTCCTGCATGCTGCTCAGGAAGCTGAGTGAATAGGAATGAGCTGCTGGTGGCTGTGGAGTGAGTGGACCAGAGCTGCTGCACACGCTGCTGCCAACGTGTGTTCAACCCCCCAGACACTGGCATGTGGAGGGGAAAGACAGAGAGAGTGTTGTGTCGGAGAACCTGAAATTTACTGCAGTGACGGAGGGGGATGCACTAACATAGATGAACATGGCTGGAGACGCTAGAGGACTAGAGAGCTTGTCACAGTCGATAACCTCGGCCCTGATGATTGATCTTTTGCCCCCGAAGATTTACTATATGTGACCAAGCCGCCAATTTCTCCTAGTGGCCAGGAAACCAGAGATCTACAACCCTCCTGGGGGAACCAGCGATGTCACTGAGCTTTTACTCATGATCTTCTTTGTCCCACTAATCTGTGTCTCACTCAACAACCCATCTCTCTTCTCCTCCTCCTCCACCCATCACTCTCTCCTCTCCATCCTCCCCTCCCCTGCCGGGGAAGGACGTGACAAGGTGAACTGAGCAGCGGCGGGCGGCGGCCGTGTGAAGTGAACTGTACACGGACGCAGTGGCGTGGCTGATATGTAACATGTGACGTCACACGCTAAGCACACGCACGTGTGGTAGTGGAGGCTGTCGTGCACGGCGCTGGTGAATATAAAAGGGAGGATGCAGCTGATTCATGACGCCTCCAGACACAGAGGCAGTGAAGGGATAAGGTTTCACTGCAGAGCTCGGGCTGAGTTATTCCCATCCCACTGCAGCCACTGGATTCTAGTTCACGTCTGTGTGATATGAAAAGTCCAACAAACGTTTGATGCCTGATATGATTTCTCTGGGAAAGGTACAATTAGATGGTGTTATCATATCTACTCGTCCTTCTTCACGGAACAATCCAGAGTAAATATGGAAATATTTAAAGGTTCAGTATTTAAGATTTAGTGACATCTAGTGGTGAAGTTGGATGTATTTCTACCAAAAGATCCATTTCACCTAAATCTTACAAACTGGACCTTTAAACTGCTGGATACAAAATGTCTGATTTCATAACAATCCATCTCAGAGTTGCAAAAACAACAAATATCACCCTGAGTATGGAGCTAAAGTAAAAGTCAGCAGAGAACTGAAGTCAGTGCTCTCTCTCCTCTGGATCCCTTGAATGTCAAAATGTTATCTTTCCACTAGCTGGATTTTTTCGGTCTGAATCCTGGTGCTGGACCAACCACCACCTGGGAGCCATGCCGCCGGCGGGACTAAAAAAAGAACCAAACGAGAACCTTGGGGTCTGGCTCAGATAAGGCTGCAGATCTCTCTCCTCACTCTCCATTTTTCTCCAACTGGCAGCCGCAAAAGACCAAATCAGACCAGATTAAATATGCTAAATGTGGAGGCGAGAATAGCCCAGAGACGTCGCCAAGGGCAGCAGGGCATCGCTGTTCCCTCCCTGCACCGAAAAACTCTTGCATCATCACCGGGGACGGGCCGCAGGATGACCTGACGTGCTCTCAGCGTGGATCTTTATTTCAGATTACATCAGGGTTCACGGGGAGATGAAAAACAAGATGTAGAAGGTGGAAATCAGCACGAGGTTAAACGCAGTGTGCTCACTGGTGAGAGGGAATCCTGCAGTCACGACCTCAAACCGGCCAAACTCATGCATTTTAATACCGCGGGAAAATGATTTATGCAGCATTTAAGCAAAACCAAATTGTGTCAGAAGCCAAATCAACTAAAATAATAGCAGAGGTTAGACCTGATTAGACTGTTGTATATTTAATCAGCTGCAGTCGACAGTGTTGCTGTTCTAAAATGAGACCTGCCCACACACAGATTAATGGAAACACCAGAGGAGACTTTAAACACCGGCTTCTACACCTGTGCCCGACAGCCTGAGTTAATACTGTTACATGGCTGGAGAGGAAATCGACCTGAGACACTCTGACACAGACCGGCTGCTTTTAAACGGAAGTCCAGGATTAGATTACACTACTCACTGCAGAACAGGCCGAGGTCGATACTATATTATCATATCTACGTAAACGTGTTTTTGATCTCGTGTTTCGAAATCTTGTTCCATCAGCTTATCCTTTAAATGTCTTTAAAAGAAGTCCGAAGACAAATTGTCTGTAGGTGCATGTTTGTTAATGTTTGTTTATCTCTGTGTCGACCCTGTGATACGCTGTAGATAATGGATGTAACAATAATAATAATAATATTTTTACTACCAAACTTTGAAGTATAAATTTGTTTTCCTTAATCTGGTATATTTCCTACCTTGCACCATATCAACAGTGAGAAAAGAAGATGATATATTTGTGCTAATTGTGTGTCCCAAAAACATACAACTGCTGTATTTTCAAAACTAAATGTCCCTGAGGATGTGGATCTCTTGAAAAAAACGTAGATTCAACACAACCTATTTGTTGCTCTGTTTTACAAAGCTTTGACTAACAGTATATGTTATGTACAGACAAGCTGTACAGCATTGGATGGATTCACTTAATTTGTGTGAAAACAAAAGCATCCTTAATATAATCTATTTTATTAATGTTTGCAGTGAAAAGCTGAATTTGACATTGCTGCCGCTAAAGATTTCACGGCAATCCATCAAATATTGGCTGAGATATTTCAATCTGGAACAAAGCTGTGGACTAACTCTCTGCCTGCCTCGGCCATCTGTACAGACACCATCTCTAATGTGGCATAATATGTAAATATTTTTTCGGAATAATTATTTCGCTGTCAAAACAGGATAAAAACATCATAAAACTAGATTTGCAAATGTAATAACTTTCTGCATCTTCCTGATGTATGCATGGATGCAGGGTTCCATCTGTGCTGCACAACGCCCCCCCACTCTCTGCACTGTTCATCCTGTAGTAATGTGATGCAGGAGATGAGTGAGTTGTTTTCTGATGCTCTGTTTGGTAAGATGAAAAAAATATATATTGTTTTTGTACATATGGATGATGCATATTTACTGCAGATGTTTACGTAAAGAACATAAATTATCTGGAGAAAACCTGAGAAAAGAGAAGGAAGCTTTTTATCAGGTCAATTTACAGATATATAATATTTCTGTGGATTTCTTTAGATTTTTCTCTCTTTTCTATGTTTGTCTTTTTTTCCACATGTAAAAACCAGAAGATGTTTTGGTAAATTATTGTTATACAATCTTATAATCCCCAAAAAGTGATGGACTGAATGCATTTGCATGGCACAAAAATAAAAAAAGATTGATATTACGATATTCATTGCTATTATTTATATGTATTAATATCATGAAGTGCATGGAGTCGGGACTTTTAGCTTTCAAGGCCGTGCTGCTAGCATTAGCATGAGTCACATGGCGCCCAATGTGAGGTGCACAGGGAGCGTGCTGCAGCCGACGCCGCTCTCCTCCCCCCCGCCTCCTCCCACCCATGCCTCCCATGCCTCCTCCCTCCTCTCCAGCTCACTAGTCTTAATCCCGGCTGGGCACACGGAGGCCTCTGCTTTAAATACGCACACAGGGTGGAAGAGGGGGATTAAAAATGACAAGAGTGATTAGTGAGGCTATTAGGAGGACGGGCCCTCGCTGCTGGACAGTAGCATGGAGAGGAGATCTAACTCCTTCTCCATCGCCTCCTTACTGCCCCTTTGCCCCCCCGGTGCACAAGGATCTGAGTGGGAGCTTGTGCAAATCTGTCGCAGGGGAGAGAACCGACACCCTCATCACATTTTTCCTGCTCATCTAGTCTCGGCTTAGGTTCAGCAGGTATTCTCTCCTGCTTCACTTTCACCTTGTAAGTTTCAAGTAATGAACGGATGATAAAGTAGGAGAAATAAAAAAGGTCGTGTCCGATGGGAACGTGACAGAGAACTGCTCAAACTTGAAAAGACAGAAAACAATTGCGTAACAACACCCAGAAGATATTTGTCGTGCCTCTATCTTCCTCCAGCGTCTCCTCCTTCTCTGTCTCTCTCTTTCTCTCCTCATACCCTCGGAGCCTCACTGTTCTCACTGTCACGTTCCTCATGCAACACTGCGCCGACTGTTCACACGGCTGGATTGTGACTCAACAATATGTTCGACTGCATCCACCTAAACAGGAACCACGACCTTGACTCCAGCTGATCAGGGTTTTCTAAGAACCCCCAAACTGTAAATGGACATTAAGGCTTAATCTAGGTGCAGATCTAACCCTAATAGTTGCACCGGCTGTCCCGGGAATAGACCTGTGCTCTCGGGGAATCAGGGGAAAATCCGTTTGTCATTCTTAAACCCTGGCGTTCAGAGCCAACATGGCTCCCGCTGCAGCTACAGTGGTTTCAGGATGAGAGTAATCCTGCAGAACATCACGGCCTGGGGAAGCATTAGTGTGGAGACGAATTCAACAGTGGAACAAGAAGACACAGATGGGTCTAAATAATCAGCTTCTCAACTCAATTGAGAGCGCCTGAGAGACCAGGTGAAGACGTCGTGTACAGACGGACCGGACGAGCACTCAGACAGGACAGGGTGCCAGCTGTGCCCCCCCCCCTCTGTCCACGCAGACCCGGGCCAACATCAGTCCACTGGTCGGCCGTGTTGCTTCACTGACCTCTATCCTCTCGGAGTGAGTGGCCCGTGGCTATTATAATCTGATTTGTAAGCCTTTGCATGGCTCTTATGTAACAGCGGGGATGAGTCTGTAGCTGGGGAGATGTGTGCACACACACTCCCATCCGTCCTCCATGTACCGCTCGGTAAATGGGGGAGGAGGGGGGGAGGAGGACGGGGGAGCAGCTGGCAGCTGTGTGTGTGTGAGGAAAGCGTGCCAGGGCTTGTGAGCGCTCGGATATGTGGCGATGATGATGAGACAAAGATGGAGGATGACTGAAGGCACACACACAACGTGAAGAATGGCGAGCTCGGTGTTGTGTTTGTGTGTGTGTGTGTGTGTGTGTGTTTGTTACTCATGATCAATATCAGTGAATCCCTTCAGAGTAAATCTACATTTTCACTTCTTTCTTAAACAAATGAAACCTGGAAATATTCTTTTCACCTTGTACGACAGAAGAAATGAGATTCATAGCAAGATCCTGATCTGTGTACTTCACATGAATTATATAATGAGGCTCACAGTATTCACCCGTATGGGAGTGAAAGAAAAGAAATAATCCTTCACCCAGTGGAAGTATAACATATCCTCTATTGTGCTGAAATAGCTTCATCATTAAATTACATTGCTGGTGAGACGGACGCTCGGTGTTCTCCGGCCAGACCTCCCACAGCTCGGCCTGGGAACCAGAGGAAGGTGCGAAAGACTCAATGTGCTCAATTTTCTCTTTTAATTCCTTTCTCGCAATCGTTTTTCCGGCTCATTCCTTCACATCCCCAGTTTCCCTCCGTCTATTATTGTCCTTTCATTAAGGACAGCCTTCCTCCCTCCATCTACACATCCTGTCTGACCACCTCCTCATCAAAGACTGCTGCATGTGAACTAAATTGAAATTGTACTTCTTATTAGATTCAATATCATTGCAATTGCACACTAGTAACATTTCTCTCAATATGGAGCAAATCAACAGAACACCTTTTTTTTCACCTCGCCACCTTGTGTTCCACCGCACGCTGTGACATCACCGTGGGGGGTGCGGTCAGAGGTGCAGCAAACGTTCTGCTTTCCGGGCGTTTTTACCACAGTCGGCAGCCGACCCCAGATTTTCAGAAAATGATCTACACCATTGTTTTGGATCGCAATGCTTCAAAGAGCTGTTGAATTTATGTGTTGGTGTTTGAGAGTCTGAGGTCTACTGGGTTTGATAAACGAGTCAATTTTTACTGGGATATCCTGAAGGTCGGTTGTATTTCATCTCGAGTGTCTGAATCCAACAATATCTGGGACTTATACGAAAATGATGATCCAGCATTCTCCACCAATCTCGCGCTGTGATTGGTCGGCTCTGCACAGGGGAGAAAGTAATCAGGGTTTGGAAGTTTGCAGAAGTTGTGGTATAACTTTTGTGTTTATGTGCAGGAGCGACTCTGACACATCGTATAACAGTGTGGTCGAGTATAAAGCACCACAAAGAAACTGTGTGTAGTGAGTCCATCCGGTCGGCATCATTATCCAAACAGTGCAGCAGGATTTTCATGAAGAAAGAAGAAAAATATAGGAAAATAATATAACTTTTTAGTCTGCATCAGTATCATCATGTCACTGTCGGCCATGTTGCCATATTTTTCCAAATATGGTTCCTAATCCTGGATTCCAGGGTCTCAGATTATAGGCTGGAATCAATTATTATTCCTCTTCCTTTGAGAAAAGCGTTCAACTTAAACCTACTCCTGAAAACTGCATTCCTCAGAAGAACCAGTCAGGGCTGTGGTTGCACTGGGCAGCTCCAAGGTTTGACTGTATTCAAACTGAATGACAACAACACTTTTGATTGGAAAACCTAAAATAAAGAATAAAACAATAAAGGCCTTTTTTCATCACAAGCAAAAGAGGAGAGGAGGGACTGAATACTTGACTTGCTCAGTCATCAAACTGAGAGTATTTCAAGATAATGACTATTTGCACAGATGATCATCCGTTATCATATTCAGCTCATGACATTAAAACAATCTGCATCATTAGATCCAAAGTCTGTCATTTTAATTCATCACCAACCGATTAGAGAGAACAGCGTGACCCTAAAGCAATGTTTTTATATAGTTAATGATACTTCATCCTCAGTGACTCACCATTCAATCAATAACACGCACACACACACACACACACATGCATGCACACACGCACACACACCACATGTGAAGCACAACCCACAAACAGCCCGGCAGCTTTCTCCTCCTCTGTGCTCCATCGCCAGTCTGCAATTTCCATTTCAAATGTAAGTGCGTCTCTCAGAGATAATGACTGAACTCTGAGGCCTGTCGAGGGCTCCACTGATTTTCCTGCACATAACTGAAAAGTGAGACATTTGATTTATTCCTATGGCTTCACAGTATTCTCATCCTTATGTTAACCCAGCAGCGTCCTGAAGGTAGATCTGCATGGGCGTAATGTCGGAGTTGTCCTGGATAATGAGCAGTTGAGATCGGAATTGATGACAGTTATTAAAGCTCAGGTTCAGTCGCTGCCTCCAACGTGTGCATTGAAACACAGATTCATAACCACATCATTCATCCTTCAGATTATCGTCCAACTACAACTAACATTTAACCACTTTCAGCTTCCATTCCCCCTGATATCGTCGAGTTAATTTAGAATACAATTCAATCTGGTCAATTCAATTTCTGGAAATGCGTTATTGCCGTAGCCAAGAGAGCAGCGACACAGTCTGCACATTAAAGCTAATGTTCTGTGACAACCACACACACACACACACGAAAAAAAAACGCACATACAGTAGCACACAGCCATGCATTATACAGTGAGTGTCTCAGGAGGGTTGCACTTCGTCACCAGTCAGTTGGCTCAGCGTGAAGGTTTTTCACACACACTCAATCCAGAAATCCAGCAGCCATTTTATAAACCGTCTGCCGTCCTGACTCGTCGTGTGAAAACCACCGTGTGGCTTTTTTTGATTCTGTCATTTCAGTCCCGAGGGAAACGGCTCAGAGGAGACGCTGGCACGTGTTCCCTCACAGGAAAGAGCCTCGCGGGGTTTGATCCTCTGAGGTTGGTTTGACCTTTCACACAAACTGTTCACACACACACACACACACGCACAGAGGAGAGACAGTGATGTTTGACCTGAGGTTTCACGCAGGTAATGATTTAAAGCCTTTACTGCACAAATGCAGCTGCACACCATCAGATGAGGTGATCGGACGAATGTTAATCAATTATCAATAACAGAGCCCAATCATCATATGAAACGTAAGAAGCAGAGAACATCTGTCATCTGAGAAAATAATCTGAATCCAACTGTAAAGTGTATAATCAAAAAGCAAAAATGTGGTTTTGTCAAATGTATGAAATGTAAGGCCGTGTGTGGGATCAATGATATAAGCATTAAGGGTCCATACTATATACTGTAATTTGAAATAAACATATTTATAAATGAATAATAACCACATTAGTAAAGAGATATGTTGAATACTATGAGAGTGACATGCAGCAGAAGCAGGGGAACATATGTGTGTCAGCTCGTCTGCTGACAGACTGACAGGCTGTGGTCAGTGAGCGAGCAGGAAACACAAACAGACACAAAACGGTTCATACAAACAAACGCTGAAGACTCATCATCACTGATGAAGATAAATATCTTTTACTTTTAAATTCCAGCTAAAGCACCGAGCAGCGACAGCACAATGATGGATCCTGGGAGAGAAAAAAGCAGCCGCGCATTTAGACCAAAATCAATAAAACTAAACAAAAACAAACGTGTCCCCCGAACACGAGCACAGACCTTCAATCAAACTGCAGCGGTCCCGCCCCGAATAAACAACAACATTAATACATCCAGTGGCTGGTGTGACCCCGTTAAAAGGGGAGAAAATTGAAAAGCCTCAGCAGACCAACGTTCTCTATGTGTGATATTGACTATTTCCCACTGGCCAGCAGAAAGGTTTGATTAGATTTCCTGTTCCATGAACAAGGTCACGACAGAAAAGGGCAGACACACCACAGATGTAATGACACCCAGAATATCGGCGAAGACCACTCAACCCTTACATTCTGAGGAGGGGAGACGTGTGCAGAGGAATGTACACCGGGTTTTCCAATAATTGAAATATCCATATGCAATGTACGCATTTGACTTCTTTCACAAATTCACCGATAATGACAATAATAATGTTCCTGTTTTGCTCCTGGAAGATATTTACAAAGTGTCGTGAAAATCCAGATTCACAGGAAACTGAACAGCCTCAGACCTCGTCTCTTCTTAATGTCTGTTAATCAATATCTCAGATTGGACATCTGCTTCTGTCAATATCTCTGAGTTACATGTATAATGAGACAATACAACTGCAAAATGAACTCATTATATAACAGAGTATTTTTCATATCTATTTAAATCTTTTAGATCAAACGCCTCCTCATGAGTTTAGGCGCATTTTCACTTTGTGTTTGATAATCAAATACAAGTTAAATACTTTCAGGATTATGTTAAGATTTTATTGGGCCTTTGTTACTGTTTTGACATTTAATAGATTCAATATTTGATTTAACAAGAAGGTTTAGTCAATAATGAAAATAGCTGCAGGACCAAAAACATAAATAAACAGTGTAGTGTAGTGTTGACTATATTTTCAATGTTCATGTACTGATATATTACACATGATGTTGGTGAATGTTAATATGCTAATTAAAGGGTAATTAAGGTGGAAGTGAAGTCCTCCCCAAACAAATCAGATGAATAACTTCACCTTCACTGTAGCTTGAAACATTCATGCTACAGCTGTACAGAATTTAACATGTATTTTTTACTTGATGTATTTTATATGAATTCCAATTTATCATACAATTATCTCTGTAATACAGAGCTTTTATTCTGTGTTTTTCACTTTAAAGGATCATTATTACAGATTTTTTCATTGTAGGAAAAGAGGTAAATTGAAAGTAGTAGGACAATTTGAAAAGTCACATGTCAGCAGTCACATGCCCAGATGAACTGAAAAACAAAAATACTACTCCGATTAAAAACAGCAAAGAAGAGTTATAAAACCTCTGACCCCAAATCAAGGTACATTTGTCGGTCTGGTCCGGGACATGTGGCACGTTTCACAGATTACCACTGCAGCGCTCTCATTCTGACACACACAGACACACACACACATGCGCGCACACACAAACACACACAGCTCCAATATAATGCAAAGTCACTGTGCTCTGATTAATCGGAGTATAATCCCCGACAAGCCATTCAGTCTCGGCTCTGCAGTTGGCGGGAGGACTTCACTGTGGGTGTCCACGGCTCAGATCACATGACACGCCATGAGGACGACTGGAGACCCAGATGTTTCCGCAGACGTATTAACACAATGAGGCACGTCCTGTTCCTTCCTTCCTCTCATTACTGGACCTCCACCAGCAGAATGAGGCCTCAGACTCAGAGATGCTCCAGCTGCCTGAAAGCACTGCTTGCACTCCTCTTTTGTTTCCTAGCATCCTCCTCTTCTCTCCACTTAAAACCCCATTACTTCCTGCTCTCATCTCTTCCCGCTCTCTGCTCCCCCCCCCTCTCTCCATCCTTTTCCGACCCGAATGGCATCTCTCCTTGAAGCAGAGGAGTCTTTCCTCCAGGGCGCACGTTGTCCTGCATCATTCTGTGTTTCTATTTAAAGCCAGGCTCGTAGAGCGGATCAATGGATGACTCTCCTGCTTCACCACTTTGTTCCAGACTGACTGACGACCACATACCTTTACAATTAAATTTGTCCTATTATTAGCCCATTGAGTTTTTTTCCATACTTTGTCCTTGAGGTCCGACGATCTGCCTCCAGCTGGGCCTGTCCTCAGATCCCCCCCCCCGTCAGACCCATCTCCCTGCTCAGCCATCACAAGCTCACCACCATTTTGTTTTAGGCCAACTTGTTATTGTGTCCCCCTTCGGGTGGTCATCACCCACGCTGATGTGTATGTTTGTTGGTTTATTCGTCAGCTGGATCACACAGAAAACTACTGAACCGAGGGATGAGGATTTGATGTGGGAAGATCCCAGTAAATGATCTGGAGGAGTGGTTACAATTCATCCCAATGGGGACATGAATACATGAACTGAATATAATCTCAATCATCCATCAGCCACAACGTTTAATTCAAAAACCAAACATATTACCCTGCTGGTGGCGCTATAGAGAAAGTCAGGGGGTCTCGAACATCGTATGATTCATCCTCTGGGGAACTTGACTGTCAAAGATATGAGGACTACAGCAATCTGCAGGCTTCTGCCTTTGGTGAGCGTGATGTATTATAAACTGAATATAGGAAATTGTCTTCAGCGACTCAGCTCATGACCTCAGTTTGGTCGGTGACCTTTAACCTTTGGATTTTTAAGTTAATGCCCTATACGACAGACAAGGTCTCTCGGGCAGTAAAAACATCCATATGTGAATTATCTGGAATTGCTCTTGGTTATATCCACAGGCCTGAATCGATGAGCACAACCAATAACCACAGAGACCCGGCTGTGAAGAGAGTGAACTGCCAGCTGTTGAGTTATGGATTTGGATAATGATGATTTGTCTCTGCAGTAGATAAGTCTGTGCGATGGTTTCATGGTCTTATCATTGGTTCCAGTTATTTCCATTAAATTGCTCATATCAATCATACTATAAAGAAAACGCTGATCATATGAGAGGACGACATTTTTAAAAGCAGAAAACAAAAGGATCCGCCCAGTTTTTCCTCCATTAATTACGTCTGATGAAGAAAACCTGAAAAAACTAGATGCTCAACACAGGTTCAGAGAATTTCCTTTTTCCAGCCCTGAGCCCTCGTCTGTCTCCCCTGCAGTGGTTGATGCCCAGAATATTTAATGTACCAATCCTGAATAAAACATCAACCATGGCCTGAATACTGATGCTGAGAGAGGAGGGTTGAGGAAGAAGGGTGTATAAAAGAGGAAGAAGAAGAAAGAACCGATGGTAAAGAACGTCGGATCACCGTCTATAGACCCAAGCACCAACGTTTTCATCCCTCAGTTTTTTTCTCTGACTGATATGAAACGGGACAAACATCGTTCATTCACAGTTTATGTTTTCTGAATGAGGACGTTGAATGAGTTAACCTCACCAGTGCTCCCATAGCCTCTCTCTCTCTCTCTGGACAGATTTCAACCCTCTGGCTACTGCGTGTGCCCTCTTGTCAAAAAAAGATGTGTATCCGAAGTTCCTCCTCTTTCTATTCAGTGGTTTAAATAAATCTGCGTGATTCACAGAGACGTACAGTGTGTCAGACTTCTCACTGTATTCTGTCAACACCCCAGATGGCTTAAGTCACGTTTACATCCTGCTCGAGACAAACTCCTTGTTGCAAAGTTCTCCTGAGGATTTATACCCTGTCAGGGAAATGAGTGATAATATGTGTAGGAGTAAAAGTGAGCGAGGTGACATGTTATAAGCTCACTACACAAACAAACTGTCACTACTACCTTAATATATAGTAAAAAACATGTCAGAGAACCAGTGAAAGATTCAACTGTTGGAAAACCTGGCGTCAGGAGCCTGCTTCAAATACCTGAGGAGGTTTTGCTGTTTGCACTTGTCAACAGAGCAGGAATCAAATGTGTGTGTGTTTAACAAGACCAAGCAAAGGACAGAGCAGCAGCCGGGGACACGTCTCCTGGTTGGAGACATTCCTGAATAAAGGGCTCGACTGTGTTGAGTACAAACTTCTTTTTAAGGCCGCAAGGGAAATAATAAGGAAAAGTGAAGAGCAATGGAAGCAGCGTGAGGGAAGGAAAATAAATCCAGATAAACGGATGGGAGGGACACTGCTGCTGGACGCCATCCAGGGCAGCAGCACTTTTTGCTGCATTGCCGATCCATACTTGGACCGAGGGACAAGGACATCTAATTCTGAGGGGACGACTTGGATGCTGTGTTTTTTATCTTCTGACTCACATGGCTCGGTCGAGAATACTGGATGATTCTGTACATCACGATTTATATTGAAGGCCAAATGTCAGGATGGAGTGTGACACATATAGAGAGAGGCACAAAGTAAGGGTTAGAGTGTTGAGGTGTAATAAATGCTGTAATCATCAATTAACCAAACATTATCAGTTAAATGCTGCTAAAAAACTTTAATCCCGATGATGTTTTCCTACATTTGACATCTATTGCACTTCTGTCCGTCCTGGGAGAGGGATCCTCACATGTGTCTTTCTCTCTCTCTCTCTCTCTCTCTCTCTCTGAGGTTTCTACATATTTTTACCTGTTAAAAGGGTTTTTAGTAGTTTTTCCTAATCTTGTTGAGGGTTAAGGACAGAGGATGTCACACCATGTTAAAGCCCTATGAGACGAATTGTTATTTGTGAATGTGGGCTATACAAATAAAATTTGATTGATTGATGAAGATTTTTTAATCACATTTCATTTTCCAACACATTTTTTATAATTTTAACTTCGAAAGAATAATTTGTTTATCATATTTACTAGTAAACTGAATTTCGGTTTGGTCTGTTATTTGGAGAAAACTAATTTAAGAGGATTTATCAAGACGATAAAGGGCAGATTAACTGAAAAATAAAACACTTGCTAGTCTCAGCCTCACCTAGAATTATTAATAAAAAAATAAAAAAACACAGCCCGGCTTAAAATCACCAACTAATGAAATGATGCTCGGTAGAAATGTCTCATGGAGAAATTAGATCCCTTCAGATCGGCTGTTTTCTCAGTGTTTGACCCGCCTCCTTCCGTCCTCCTGCTACTCTCAGCGTCAGGTTCTCTCCGCTGGGTTCTCCCTCCCTCCCTCCCTCCCTCTCTGCCACTCCCTGTACCTGCTCACGGCTTCTCTCCGTCTCTCCCCCCCTCCCCCACGCTTGTCTTCTCTTACCGAGCTTTTCCTTGCTCCACTCTTTTTTTTCGTCCCTCCCGCCCCATCTGTTATCTCCCAGCTGGATCTGCTCTCCGCTGCACTGCAGTAGGCCGAGCGAGGATCCAGGCTGAATGAGTCACCCACTCACAATCTGCTGCCCTAAAGACCCGCAGGCGGCCGCCACGTCCAAAAGACCCGGCTGCTGTCCGGGGGGGGGGGTGCACGGATCTGCACTGAAGCCCACTCACACGCACGCTTGCACACTGCATGCCCCTTTTTTTGAGGGAAGAAATGCCGGAAATGCCTGCACGTGCACCCACATAAATAAAGAATTAACCCTAAATGGAGCAATGATATAAAATTCCTGCATCACTAATTACTTGGCTTTAAACTACAATCTGGAATGAGGCGGTTTCCGGTTGACTAATCAAAATGCTGCACACAAGACAGTGGACTTCACAGGGATAAGACATGCAGAGCTGATATTAGTATTCAGCCCACATGCAGGGAAACCTCATGGAGAACCGAGGCTGACTGCGAAATAAAGGATTACTGCTCCACTCTCCACTGTAAGAAATGCACCCTGACCAGATCTGATCACTGCATCATGATTCTGCAACAACAACAGTAGTAATAGTATCCACACACAACAGGCACACACGTCCAAAGACTGCAGCTGCAGTGTTGTGACAGATATGTTTACATCCAGACCACAAAGGACACGAAGCTTCACGCTGCTCATGCAGATGTTTCCTAGAACACTGTGTTTTTGTCCAGCTTTTCTCTGTGAAACAGCAGAAGAGCTCATTTCCAAAAGGGAAGTGAAATAGCTGCTTAAAGTGTGAAATGTCTAAACAATCAGTGTTTTCATTTAAAGGGTTTCACAGGTTGGGTTCAATTTGTGCTGTTAGCAAAATACTAATTCATGATTGTGTAATAATCACAGATACAATGATTTTACTGAATCTGTGGACACGTATTTTTTACACCATATTAAAGAGCAAGGTCTTCTTGTTTAGGAGCAGGAGTTATAGAGGATTTCTCTTCCACTCATGGATTTTATTTTGTACAGCAAGTTTGTTACAATTAACAAACCAATGAACCAGAATGACAGGTGTAGTGTTGACAAACACAATTGTCCCGTCCTGATTGTGGGTGCGTTAGCTTGACTGCTGATGGTGTAATAATAAAGCTGTGGAGGACTCCACTGCGTGAACCTTATTATAGCTTTAATAAAATGTAAACATATAGAAAAACCATCCAAAACTCATCCGTGTGATTAGGTTTTATAATGAATATCTCAGTATGACATATTAAAGTGAAAACACTGCATATATCCCTTAAAGTTTTGATCTGCAGTCTAGATCTCAGCTAACAGCATGGTAACTGAGTATATTTAGCAAACATAACAATACTAAATACTGAAGTAAAACACAAAGTAAGATTGTAGATGATGACTCTCTCGCACAGTCTTGTTGTAATTTGCTCTGTTTGCGAGCACTGGGCTGTCCTCAGTATCTGAAGCAGCAGTCGTGATGCAGAGACCATTAAATCTACATGGATGAAAAATAACAATCTCTTATTAAAGATGAAATTCAACGCACCGAACTCTAAATATGTCATAAAAGAACAAAATGAAGCAGTTTGTGCATTTATAGGAGGAAACAGCCTCTTTCTGACAGTGACGAGACCGACGGTCGTTTTATCTGGAAAAAGCTGCGACACAAACTCCCCAAAGACGCTTCTCTCACTCACTCTGCCACACTTTCTCCAGCGTTCTCTCCATCGTCTTAATCTCCTCTGTGTCTGCTGCAGTTTCCATTTAATGAACACACTCGAGCCTCCCTGCTGCTCCCAGAACATGCTTATTCCTTTCAGATAAAACATGCACTCTGCAGCCTTAGAAGAAATACAGCTGCTTTTCAAACATGGTGTTGATAAAAATAAAAACACCAAGCTGGTGAGTGCTGCATCGAGCAGTTTACTCTCTTTCTGAAGCATTAGCTGAGTGGACGTTGGAGCCCAAAAGAGAAAATCCTCATCACATTAACCTGCTCACGTGCACACACCCGACAAGCTGCAGAGCTCAACACACACTTCTTCTTCATGGGCACAGACGCTTCATGTCAGAAGCATCTGCTCAAAACGTGACTCATTTGACTCAGAGGCGAAGTTGCCTTGTGACGTAACAAGCAATCGTCATTTTTAAAAATCGTACAGACTATTTCTATGCTTTACACAGATTATGTCGAGTTGTGTCTCTTTGTCACAGGGTCCATGGTGAGATGAGCGATGGATTTCTTGGCTATTGAACAAATACATCTTTAAAAAATGCCATTTGTTGTGGACCTGCTGGGTTTTTACCCTTCAGGCTTCCAGCTTCATCCCCCTTTTCTCTTTTTTTAATGGCAACCGTTATTAATGCGCCACTCGGAGCCCCGGTGTCCTTGGATTAGAGAGAGATGTCTTCTGTCAGGGAAAAGTGTGGCTGTGTGAAATAAATTACCGTGATGTATGTGAGAAGGTGAAACTGACGTTGGGTGAAAGTGTGCGTGTGAGAATCTCATAAAATCCCAGCAAGTCCAATTCGCATTCTGCCTTTTTATGAGCCGTCCTCTCACACGAGTCCATAAAGTCTTTTAATGAAGAAATGCTGCGAGTCTCCAAGCACACGATGAGGATTTTCTGTCTCTGACACAGCAGCTGATGTACACTTGACTTCAGACTAAGCTGCACGTCCAATTAGCAACTAGTGACACCGAGGCCCATCTGCTCCGATCTACATACAAACCAGTATGATGCTACTGGGGCTCAATTTATTCAAACTAGATATCTTCCCTCATTTTATACATTAAGACCAAGAAGCCATTTTCTGTTCTGTTATTAAGGGTGCGAGCATAATAACAATATATATTTGTCAACCTTCAGGGACTTTGCTATACGACTATACTAAAGAAAATTTTCCACGGGTCAAAAAACAGCCACAAACATCTGGCTTGTTCTGCGGGGGGGGGTGGATTCAATCCGTGTTCCCTCCCGCGTCAAACGCCTCTGCAGTAGACACAGGTTTTATCGGCTTAGAGCAGCAGCGATGGAAACGTGACACCAGGGTGAGCGTGCTAATTTGTCTGACAGCGGGTGAAGGAGCTTCTCAGTTTTTGGTGCGTTTGTGATGTCGAATATGGCGCACTGGGAAAAAAGAAAAGAAAGGCTCCTCTGCTTGCAATGAAAAGAGTCAATCCCCCCTTTTTAGTGGGTTTAACCAAGTGTTAAAAAACTGTGTATACATGCTAATTTCAAATTTGTTATTCCTATAATGTCTGGGTAATGTTGAAAATCAATGATTATTTCTCAGTTGCTCTTTCCTGAAACGTACAATATAATTCAATATGTATACATTGTTAAAGAAATGTACACATACTATGATAGAGAATCTCATCTAAGATAACGACTAATGATTATTTTCATTCCTGATGAGTCTGTGGACCATTTTCTGGATTATTCAATTGGTCAGAAAATTGTTAGAAAGGTCTGTCCCATCTACTCCTTGTTAACATAGTCAAACATCACATCTGATGACGTTCTGCCTGTAAACTGAGGGCATTCGATTTGCACCACTAGAGAAACAGGAAATCCTCTCACTGCAGAACTTGCAAGCAGAACATTTTCTAGCTCGACTTCCTTGAAAAAACATGATTTAAATCATTCATCAAAAATAATTGCAGCTTTATTTTCTGTCCATCTGCTATTTGATTGATTAACTTATTACTGCAGCTCTAATTTCCTCCGAGTCGCCCCCCCTCCCTGCTCCGCCGAGTCGTGACAATGAGAAAAGAGCCGGCAATCGGACATCTTGTGCCGTCAATGCAGATCCTCATTCTGCCAAATCATGAACCGATTCGGATAAATCCCTGGTTTCAGCCCTTTAATCTCCTGAACTCTCCTCATGTGTTGTTAAGGCTGGGGAGGGGGGTGGGTCTTGCTACAGAATAGTTTGACAATGTGTGTGTGTGTGTGTGTGTGTGTGTGTGTGTGCAAGTAGCCAGATTGCTGGGTCACTACCTACAGTAAATGCAAGTCTGGGCCTGGATTACAGAGCTGTGGCACAGGAAGAGAGGGATTGAAGAGAGCCTTCTGCTACTGGGAGTCTGGGGGAGAAGACAAGTGTGTGTGTGTGTGTGTGTGTGTGTGTGTGTGTGTGTGTGTGTGTGTGTGTGTGTGTGTGTAAGTTGGGAGGGGGGGAGTAATGTTGAGGAACAGACAGAAGGAGACCACAGAGACAGCTTTCTGAGCCTAGAGCTAACCTAATAGCATTGGGAATAAAACTGAGTAATGACGCCAGGGCTGTGTTTTCACACACTCAACCACACCTCCTCCACAGTGAGAGCCACATAACTCTATGCATATTTACAGATATAGATGCTGATATGCAGAAACCCCCCCTCCTCCCATACCTCTCTCTCTCACACACACACACACACACACACACACACACACACACACACACACTCTTGAGGCAGTGGATGAACATCTGCAGGAGGAGAGAGGCCTCAGCTAATGGCTGCCGATAGACTCATCACACAGAGTTATCACAATCTGTGAAGCCCCATGTGAGCCGCTGTCTTATTTCAATCTGGTCAAATGAGCTCCTGATTAAAAACTGAGAAGTGTTGACGACCATTTCCAATTATAAGTTTGTATTCAGGGGCAGGGTGGGTGGGTGGGTGGGGTGGTACTAGCCACTGATTGGCCACTGTCGTGTCAGTGGTTGCTTTTTTATTAATCTTTTGTCGTGTAGAGCTTTAATCGTCAGTGTCTCAAATGTCAATAAACTAACATTGATCTAAATAACTAATGGCAGCATGAGTTGACTCTGTTATGTCAGCAGGTTTGACCCCAGCGTGTGGGAAGGAGCTCCTGTCCTTGCAAACTGCTGCAAACTTAATCTCAGTTATTCTGGTCAAACGTGTAGTGACCTTCAGCAGACGTGACATTATTAGTGTTAGAGTTCAGTCAGCACTCTCTCTCCCCCCCGATCTCTGTCAATCACACACAGAGACGAGGAGTGGTGCAAACTGGGAGTTGTGTGGCGACGGCCAGCAGGGTGAACAGGAGTAAAGGGGAGTGGGGGTCTTATAGGAGGAGCATGTGTGTGTGTGTGTGTGTGTGTGAGTCAGCCGTGGCTCTATAGGTGTCCTGCTGTGTGGGTCTTGAGGCTGATTGTCAGCGTCCCTGTGACTCACCCCGAGAAACCAACAACCTCCCTCACACTCGCCTGCAGCTCTCAGCCGACACCGGAAACAAAAGTCACAGTTAATGGCGAGCATCAGGGACCGGATGTGTTCACACAGGCCTTCAGCCATCAAGGTCCCATGGAGGAGCTCTGCTGATCTGTGGCACCTTCTGTGATTGGCTCCATAGCTAATGATGGATAACGTGTCTGATATCTGGGGAATAACATAAGGAGGACACCGAGATTGGTGGGATGAGTTTGGAGCTGCAGCCGAATTAACATGGAGCTGAAAATATTCACGACCGCTGGTTTTCAAATGTGAAATTCAGCAGATGACTCCGTTTTAGAGGGGGGGGGGTAATTCTTTAATGGGCGTTATGCTCGTTTAGAGGGCGCGGGGGTCATGACGTGCCTCGGCTGCTCCAGGAGCGGATTTCCGCCAAGACGCACTTATCGGTTGCATAACCCGGTGCGAGGTGGAGCTCCTACCGCGGTCGGTAAAACACCAAACACTCTGAACCGTGTTTTCAGCTCGGATGCTGTTCCACTGCGGGGAATGTCATCTGAAGGGTACCGAGGGGGGGCTGACGTCCCCGGCATCCCCAGCAACATGCACGCCGTCGAGCCCTCTGCCCCCCCCCACAGACACGACCTCGATTCAAACATCGATTATGCACCAAATAAACAGCGAGAGCATCGACACGGAGGCTGCAGAGTACTCGAGTAATAAATTACTCGGTTGGTGCATTGCTGCAGCGCAGCTCGTTACAATGGAGCAGGTTCCAGCACCAGAGCTGCAGCCTGGATCTGAACCCGGAGGTGATGGGACAACATGCGAGCTGCAGCACGATGGATTCATTTTCTAAAGCAATACGAAGCTGAATCCAACCCGCTCCTCTAAATCAGCCCAGTATGAAGAGATGTGCTGTGATCCGGGACCCCCCACCCCCCACCACATCTCCCCACCCCCTCTTCTTACCTGAGTGGCTTTGTGGAATTGCTTCTTCAGCCCCGCGACAGACATGATGGCGGAGAGTCGGTGGCTCTAGCTGGTGGGAAAGTGTAATGAATAGAATTGCAGGAGATCAGAGGAGAATCTCGGTGCTGGTGGTTCGTGGAGATGCTCCTGCAGCAGATTCGAGCCCTGTATTCACGGCGGTGCTCGGCAGAGGGATCTCCTGTGAGAAAGGGGCTGATTCTAAAGCCCGCTCAGCCGATTGGATGTCAAACCCCCACACGTCTAAAACGGAGCTGACGTCGGAGCAAGGTCCTTTTAAAGCGGCCGCAGCCTCCACTACACGACCGCTGCTGTAGAGGAAAGGCCGAGAGGTGTTTCTGATCGGAGCTCGTTCTGAGGAAGGACAAGGACGATGGAGGGAGAGGAGAAGGACCTGGGGGAGATCTTCTGTTAGACTAAGATCTGACACTGAGACGATGCAGAGAGAGAAGCAAAGATATCTGCTACCTTAACCTTAATACTATTTAGCTCAAGTTAATGATTGAAGTGCTGGTTGCGCATTGTTTCCAAATGACTATTGGGAAAGAAATAAGGAAAGACAGACATGCACAAAAGAACAAAGAACGAAGAAAGGAAGAAAGAAAGGAAGAAAGGAAGAAAGGAAGAAAGAAAGGATGAAAGCGGGGTCATATAGAAAGTGTTACTGGAACTCCAAGTCAGACTGCATCAGACCAGCACCTTGGACAGCTCCCATCAACCAGGAGACACAAGTCCCAACTCGAACCAGCTCATATTTACATTGACTCATTGACTTTCAACAGAGGCACTTTACAAAATAAAACGTAGATTTACTAACATGGGTTCATTTTTTTAAAATAATTTTATTCATGATGAAACTACAACCTGACCTTTGACCCTGTAAAACAGCAGCTGACAACACAATTTAACCACCCAAACCCTTCAGTAACTGATGAAGAGCTTTAGAGACACACTCTTGTTAACTGTGTGTCTTTTAAAATCATGTTGTTGATTCTAACATCTGTCCTTCAATCACTGTGTTGTTTCAATGCACAGCTCTGCACATTGTGGGAAATCTAAACCAAACAAAGTGAAGCAGCCGTTTAGTTTCACTCTCAAACAAACTTCCTGGATAGGTCGGTTCATTTCAATCAGGCACATATATGAACTTATTTTTCTCCCTGTACCATTTTGTTTTTGAATTTGTTTTCTTTTAAATAACTTATTGATGTCTTCTCATAATTATATTTGTCTGAATTGTACAACGTGTGCAGACATGTTTCTAACAATCCAAATTATATACGTGGGAGTTACAATCGACTACTACACATTAAATCATAAACGTGACCCCCTGACATCAACCAGTTGAATCAGTCTTGTGTTAAAATGCAATAAATGCATTTTTCACTGTTCTGGTTCCACATTCTGTTTTGTTGCTCTAAATTGTTACTTTCTACATTCACAGTTAATAATGTTTAAAAAAATAAGAATAAAACCACGACCGATACGTAATAGCAAGAAAAGCGTTAGCACTAAGACGCTATAGCGTAACATGGGGCACTAGATGCTTTATGTCCAGACTGATTCTATGGGAGTGTGTGGCATTCAGTGGGATGGTGGACATTTGCTCTGAACACACACTTATTGTAAAACTGGATCTAATAATAACAACAGCTCGTACAAGAGAATTTATAGTTAATGTGCAGCAGCAAATTTCTTCTGGAGACAATTAAGCGCCTACATGAATGTGCAGGACAAGTGCGAGCTGTGGCTCTGAATCCAAGCTGAGAATTCACCTGCACACACTTGTCTGCTCGGCCCCTCGGCGCCAGATGGCAGGTCGATTGTTGTGTGATGATTTGGGAAGAGAGCCAGAGACACAGCGCATATGGCCTCTGATACACGTCCACCCACCTGGCTATTATTATGTCCAAAAAATACTAAAGGGTGTTTTCAAGGAGGCAATGATGAAGGAAACAAACTCAAGAATCTATGAAATATGAAAAATGAAGCCATTATCATTCTAAATATAACACAGTTATGGAAGGTTTCATTATAATTCTATAACTTATATTATTATATTCACCTCCTCATTTGAAATGTTAAATAAACCATTGATCAAGTCATTTCTTTTGATATGTAGGTGACGACATGCAAACACAGAGTGTGTACCTCATACAAAACTACGGTTACTAACATGTGTAGAAATGTGTACACAGACTGTGTTAACAATGTTAGTGTAGGTTCACTTTCATAATGCAAAGCTATAAATGTTCCCGCAGCTGCTTGTTCAATGCAAAGTGGACCGGGAGGAATGTACAAGATGTGAGTGTGTGTGTATTTAGTGAATAAATACACGCACACATCACTTTAAAATATATTTATCCATAAAGCAAACTTCTTAGTTCCTTTAAGTGACATTGTAATCATCACTGTGGTCTGAATAAAATAATATATTTTTAAGATTTAGTTTAAAACCCTGTTGTAATGATCAAACCTCTCACACAGCTGCTTTAACAGCGAGAGGAACATTTGTGATGGTAGTGGCGCCATCCTCTGGTGAACGTCTCAACATGCAGCCAGACATAAGGAATGGAAAAAGAAAACCCGGATTTTCTATCGTGGATCGATCTCTAACAGGACACCAAATAAAACATGGCACTTTCAGCGAAACATCACAAACCAAACTTGAATACGTGCCACTGACATCATTTTCTTTACGTTCCAGTTCCACTCACACAACTGACGTCACCATGGGCCATGGATCTATGGCAAGAATAGATCATCTTTAAGTTAAACATTCAAAATGTAATTTCAAAATGTAATATTTGATTAAAATGCTATTATATTTATTTGTGTATGCTGTGTAGCTGTATGTGTCTGTCCACAGCTGAGTGATGTGTACTACCCATAAGAAACTATGAAGTTTTGCTACCATCTAGTGGTCGGACATGATGCAGCACTGATGATAAACAGGAGAACCCAGTGAGGTGCATTACTCCCACAGATAAACATCCAGTCAAGGCCTTATCAGATGCACTGTGGCAGCTCATTGCATTCAAACATCCACTTCCTCTGAGCAGCTGCTGAACAGATCAAGTATGAGTGATTCATCAAACTGACCTGAGTGCAGTTGTCTTTGCTCAGTTTTCTTTCTCGTTGGCCTCGGCGAGCAGCTCTGATGAAGTGCTCGGCCCCACGGCTCAGTGAGCTGTGTGTGTGTGTGTGTGTGTGTGTGTGTGGCCCGGGGTGAGCATCCATTTGTCTCAAGTCAGGAGACGATAAATCTCACCTGCGCCGCACAGACAGATGGAGGCTGAGCTCAAGTGAAAGATGAGATTGTTGCCATTAACTTTATTACACCCACCACTGGTCTTGTCTTGGTCATCAGTGCTGAGACGGTGGGAGTTGCTGTTTCACACGTCAGTAGCACATTCATGTTCAGAGAGGAGGCGTTTCCACATGGAACACTGATATCCTGATACCTTCTATTGTACATTGTACTGTGGTAAATAGTATTGAAAGACTTTAAACATCTATAATTGCAATGTCATCAGTCATGTGATGTTTTCTGGGGTAATTGGGTTTTTCGGGTTTTGGACTTTCCTCACTCTATCCCTCTCCCTCTCCCTCACCCAGGTGACCTTGTCGGCCCTGGCTTGTGTCCACGTGGGCCTGACTCACCCACGGTTCTCCTCTCTTGACGTCCAGCCACCTAGAAGCACCTTCTGGGGCCTCGGTGACACACTAGTGGCCCCTGTGATGCCCGTCATGTTGCATAGGTCCTGCAGAGAGACTTCCCTCTGAACCACTCTGCGTAATCTTAAAGATTTTTGATGTATGTTTGGTGCGGAAAAATAGATAAGCTTCATCTAAGTCAAACATATTCCTCACCTGTAGATCCTCATTCATCAATATTAATATAACATATCTACCAATCAGATTTTCCATCTTTCCCTCATAGCAGCTCATGTCCAACCCGAGGGGGAAACACACCATTTCCCTTCAGGGCAGCAAGGCTGTAGACTCACAAGTGCTGGCTCTCAATTAGACTGGGAGGTCACAATCTAATGAGATCATCAGCAGTCCTAAGATCACCAAATTGACATTTTATTTTTGATTTGAAACTCGAATTGGGAGAATAATTCTGAAAGACACTGTCACCAAGAATTTGCTTATTGCAAACTGCTCTTGAAAACGTTTATATAACAACTGGATCATGTTAACCTATATTCCCAGTAAATCCTGTAGGTGAAACCATGAATTTTATCGTAAGATTTGTCCAACTCCATTCTACATAAAGTACATGCAGCTTGAATAGTTTAACCTCTATGACTCCTGTTGTATCTAGAGGACCTGCTCTCTACAGTTGTAGTATTTGCATTTCCATTTGGCAGATCATTCTTCCAGTACTGTGGTCTAAACATTCCTATAAAAACACGAGAGGCCCCCCCCTCAAGCCCGTGTTTGGTTTGTCTGCTCCGGGCTTCTGTAGAAACAGGACAGTGCGACAGGCTCTGTGGACGAGGACCTGCTCATTCTGAGCTATAATGAAAACACAATGATTTGTATTTACAAATAATTATGCACTGGAGAAAACATAATCATGAATATAATTAGAAAAATTAATTTTATTTCAGCCAATACTTCTTAAATCCCAACTGTGGTCCTTTAAACCATCACCTATGAACTCAGTGACTGTGGAGGAGTTCACCAGCAGACTAGTGGCCTTTGGAGCCTTGCAGGGTCTGGGGTCATTATTTGGAAACAGGTAAAACCAGAAGCTCAGACTCTGCAGGACCTATAGGACGGCTGCTCCTCTGCCAGGTTGAGAGGAGACTCTTCAGTCCAGTTCTGCTCAGGCAGCTCCTCCTGTGGAGGATTGGAGAAAAGGGGCGAAAAACAAAACCCTGGGCTTTGGGAAAACCTTGGGATCCTTAATTATCTCTATGAATAGTTTAGGTTATTGTTAACCCTTCATTTAGCATGGTAGTTTTTACCAAGAACAATAGTCTTTTAAAGCTCATCAGCACCTGCTCGCCTCTCACTGTCTCCATCTGTAAAACATACGATTCACATTTCCCTGCTTGTTAAAACAAAACCCCACAAGAAACGGACATCTCCCTTTTTTATGTTAATCCTTTAAACATTCGAAAAATGCTTGTGTTTATAGTTCATCATTAACAAAGCCCCGAACAACTGGCTGCGATCGTGTGCCGTGTGTGGGAGGACTCGCTGTGACGGAGGACCAGGGGTCATTTGTCACACATATGCCAGTCATGTCGCTGGAGACGCACAACTAACGCACACCAGACCGCCGTCGTGTGTTTGTGCGTGTTTCGCCAGGCCCGGCAATCCCCACGCCATCCCGCTCCACTCAAACATGCTAATGTACCTGTGCTCTGCTCTAATTGGTCCCAGTGATGCTCGCCCTGCTCCACCTGTGTTCATGGGAAGCCTCCAGTCAGTCCTGCAGTCAGGCCCCCGCCACTGCGTGCGGTGCTAATATTATGCAAACAAACACTTCTTTGTTGTTTGGCACTTCTTTGCACCGACCCGCCACTGTGGAAGAAAGGGAGAAAGTAAGTACAGGGAGAAGGAGAAAAGGAGAAAGGGATGAGGGGTGTGTGTGTGTGTGTGTGTGTGTGTGTGTGTGTGTGCTTGAATTCATTAGTATGATTACCTGAGGTGTGCTACTTTACAGGGGGTAATCTGCCAGCCCGCTTCGTACCCTCCAAACTTCAGCCGGTCCGCTAATGAGCGCTTGGAAAAGTTAGTCAAGGTGGAGAGGTGCTTTGAGGCGCTATCCACCACAGACTGAGGGGTTGTTATGTATGCTGGAGCAGAAAACAAAGGATGGCTGCCTGTTTTTAGAACTGATAGGACCAATGAGGACTGATACTGATGGCCGTTTGTTTTCCTTGTGAGTGCACGTAACACAACGGCACTCTGGGTAGTTTGTCGACTGATGAACTCTGAACCTCAGGAGACAAAAACCCTGCGTGAAATCCCAGAAAACAACACAATGCACCCAACATTGAGAGTTTGACTTCTCTGTGATATTAAGAGCCACAGTCTCTGCACCGACATCCCAGATTAGTCATCAGAACACTGGAGGGTTCAGGTGGTCACACTTTTCCAGAGAGTCCCTTCTCTCTGAGGTGATGTCGAGCGCGGCAGCTTCCCTCCTACGCTGTGAGAAGAGGTGGATTAGAGACCAGATCAACCCCTCTCTCACTCTCCCGCTCTATCTCTTTTTTCTCCTTCCCAGGAGCTCAGGCCATGGCTTTAGAGAGAGACGGCTGCCATGAGCAAGGCTTAGGACAGTCCAGGGGGACGGAGAGAGAGAGGGAGGGAGAAGTGCAAGTGCCAAGGAAGAATGCAAGGGCAGGAAGAGTGTGGTCACGACAGACAAGACAAAGAGAGAGAAACTATCAAAAATGTACAAAGGATGATGTTTATATGTATGACCACACACAGATAGTGGCAGAGGGGTCCACACAAATCTGAGACCTCTTCTCTTTCCCTGTGAAGTGGAGAAGTTACAGATGGATCCTGAAACTTTCCCCCCCTTCCTCTCACTCTATGCCTCTGCTTTATCACAAAGCATCAAAACATAGCTTTAGTCCCCGAGTGGCTGGCCTTTTTATCTGCTCCCCAGCTTCCCACGGCAGGCCGCATCCACCCATAATCTGCTGCCGTTTCATGTCTGGAGTGCAGTGGAAGAGGATGAGGGACTTGTTCAAGTGGAGATCAATGAGGATGTACACATAGCATACGTGCATCAGGAGAGGGAGATTCCCTTCCTGTCTTTAATTTGGCATTTTTCTCATTAAACTCTTAAATTTTCTTACGGTTTCTGTCGTACACACTGTAAACAGCGTCTACCTCTTGTTACTGAAGCGGCTCTCTGTGGATCAGAGCTGTAAACACGATGCATTATTCATTTGTCAAAAGCACATTTGGCTGTGTGTCACAAGCACCTTGTTTTTTTTTAAGACAGTGCCAAGTGTCTTTGCGTGAGAAATCAAAGCAGACTGGTGAGTTGGCAGCAGTAGCCAGGGTGTGAAACTGTGTCAGTGAAATGAAGGAAATCACCAGAGGCTGTTCTGAGGGATCTGTGAGGACTAATTGTGCATCAGATGGAGGCTGAAAAAAACTCTTGGTTATTGTTTCGACTGTTCTCTGTAGCCGGGTGACCAGTCTCCCACCCAAGTGGTGCACACACTCACAGCAGACCGAGAGGGAACTTCAACACAAAAGCCTTGGGACACACAAAACACAAACCCATCATCGACCGACCCCAAAGTCAACCCGTGACCCCTGACCTCCCTTTCCCCTCCAGGAGCCATCTCCTGCAGGACTGTGCGGAAAGAAAAGAGAACGGGAAAGTTGGATTCGAAGAAAAAGAGACGGAGGCAACAAAATGACACCAAGTCGATTGTGTTGGAAGGAATAACAGAGGAAGGGAGGAAAACTTTGAATTTGGAACTACTGATCAAAGTAATTCCCACAGGAAACCTCGCTTAATGAGAGCTGCACCAGAGAAGAAGGGTGGAAGACAAGGAGAGAGTGAAGGGGAAGAAAAGAAGGGCACGCCATTCCTACACAGACAGAAAAAAAGGAGATGAATCATACACAGCACCTAGTGCGGGACGTGTGTGTGTGTTGGAGGGTGGATGTTTGAAGGGTGTTTTCAAGATTGTTTTAACGTCTTCACTGAGGGAGCGTCAAAGGCAAGGCCAGGTTAATTAAACCCGAGGGAGCAGCAGCTGAGGGGGCCCGCATTTGAATATGTCATAGAAATAGCATGAGTGTGTCAGCCGAGGCCGGAAACATGTTGACTATGCATTACGCACTTAAAGGAAGAGAGAGAGAGAGGGAGAAACACAGACAGTCAGACGGCAGAGGGGGGGGTTGGTGGGTGGGGGGGCTCGGGGATAATTTGCGTGGCACCGAAGCCTCTGTCTCTTACACCCGCTGTGCCACCGGATTCCTCTGAGTTATTAATGTTTGTCATTAGCCACATTATGCTGGAGGACAGTGACTGGGAAAAAAAAAAAAAAAGCCGAAATTTATATGGGACAAATATTGACAATAGCTGGCTCTTGGGTGTTGGAGAAGAAGAAAAGATGCAAACTATGTTAATGAATGGTAATTAACCACCAGGGTTTGTCTCTCCTGGATCCCGGCTAAATTGGTCCCCGAGTTGCAGCGAGAGACAGTCCTGGCCTAATCCTTTATTATAAAAAGATAAAGGAAAACGACATCATTAGCATATATTTGAGAAGGGAGGGGGGATTAAGAAGTGGAATTATTTCTTTTTAATTCCTGAATGGAGGATTCTTCACACCATAGTTAATTATACATAATAAAAAAAAGAAAAGAAAGGGGGAAAGTGGTAAAGAGGAAAACAAAAGCCAGGAGAGGTAAAGAAGGGAGTTAAAAAAAAAAAGGGATGATACGAAGGGAGGAGTGTGAGGTCTCTTGTGTAGGAACGCCGACTCAAGGACAGAGGAGACCAGGATCATGGTTTAATATTCAAAATGAATAATAAGAGAGGGAAGAAAAGGGAAACAGATAAAAGGCGTCGGAGGTAGATATGTCAAGGATGGAAGCGCTCCTCTCACACACCCCTGTGCTGGGCTGCGTGAGTGCTCGTGTGGACCCGTGTTAATGATGTCAACAGCAGGGGTCACTTGTTACAGACAGGAACCATGCCAACAGTCAGCTGTCAATCAGGAGAGAGGTTGAGGACCCCCGCTGTCCACCAGAGATCCTCAGTCCCCACCACACACTGACTGACAGTCCTTTGAACCGCTGGAACCAACCGAATACAGAAGAGCGTTTAGACCCGACCCGGAAATTCAACACAATAAAACAGTGTGGACAGGAAAGAAGGGAACCGAGCTTTATTTGAAAATCAAGAGATTTTATTTTTAAACAAAATGATTGGTACAATTCACAATTACAGTATCAGTGGAACAAATACATATTAGAAATGTACAATGGAATATTAAGACCAGTTAAGGTAAAACATTATCAGATATTTATGGAATTAAGTTTTGATATAACAGGGGAAAAAAATCTAATTTCCAAACAAAAGTCAGAATATCACAAGACAGAAAGTTGTGAGAGACATTACGATAAGTATCAGGACGAAGATTGTGCAAAAAACTGTGAATATTCTGAGGGATGAGCCTCAGAGAATTGCTTCTTTTGTAGAGGATGAATTGTTTGGTAGTGATCAACTGTGAGGTTAATCGTTATTATTTCCAAAAGTGTTTTATTTCTCTTAATTTAACTAAAATTACAGATTTATTCTTGTAATATTGTGACTTTCTCCCCTTTTTCCCCTGCAAAATTAAGATTTTTTTCTCTCGTGACATAGTCTTTGTTCTTCATTATTCTTTTCCCTTACAGTGGCCCTACTACTCCATCACAGAAAAGATAACAGTTTATACAGCTTCAAGCATCTCAAGCAGAGTTAATTAGCATCAGAAATAAATACTCCAATCATCGATGGGGTCTCTGAGAGCAGAGCAATCAAGTCTGATAAATGGATGTAACCTCTCACAGTGAAAACTCTGTGCTGCACTCGACTTTCTCAAAGTGTCGACTTGGCATGGCTAGGTCAAGTCCCTGCACCCTTAGGTCCTTGAGTTGCCAAATAAATTAGGGGGAAGAGGTAAAAGAGGGTAAAAAAGTCTCACTTAAACATTAGCGTAAGCATTTGCCTTATCACCCCAGGTCTGTGCTGAGAGTGGCTGCACTGTAAATTAGCTTGGCGCTAAAGGGCCCTGTCTGATAGACATAGTGCATTGAGGGCTAACACAGATGTCGAGGGCTCATTTACAAAAGCCGGGCTGCTGTGTTGCGCCAGTGGCCCAGAGTGAGTCGACAGCGCTTTTCTCACAAATATTGGTTCTGCTTCCCCGGCTCAGCTTGGCTCAGCCCACCTCCCACTGAGGAGGAACCAGTGAGGGAGAGAAGAAGGGAGGGCAGAAAAAGAAGAGGATGACAGTTTTCCCAGCCTCAGCCCAGGGAGTCAGGCTTTTTCGCTGACTGGTGTTGCGAGCGTGGCCAGCTCTTCTGTCAGCACTTTCCTCTCCTTCATCTTCACACGCACAGCCTCCATTAGCTGGCCGGCAGAGGGGATCTGCAGGGGAGGGGAAGGAGAGAAAAGGGGTGTGGGGGCGGCGGTAGAGACGGGTTAGAGGAAGATGAGGAAGACACAGATACACCACTATTAAAAAAAAAAAAAGGGTCAGATGTTTGGCACCCGGCGGCTTTTCAGAGAGCTTATGTGTTGTTTTGTGAAAGAAGAGAACGTAGGATGGGGCCGGAGGACTCGTGAAACTTTTGAGGGACCATTCACGTTGAGAGCTTTGACGAAGCAATCCACAAATCGGGCTGCACAGCAGTAGTTTCAACTCCTCGTTTCACACTTTACTCTGACCTGTTTTAAGTTATTCTCCAGACTTTTTCTTGCCTTCATGGATAGGACAGATGTAGGTGAGAGAGGGAAGAAAGAGGAGAGGACATGAAGCAGAGACCTGAAAACCAGAGGTGGACCTGCAGCCGCTGCAGTTCAGCTTCAAGGGAGTATTCCAACAAATTATCCAAGTCTGACATAAAGCATCATTCACAAGCCTTTATGTACATTTACGCAAATGTTGTTTTTCCTGTCAAACTGTCTGATTAATTCATTGAGTGATTCCTTGGTAAGAGATAGGAAACAATATCGATCTCCCTCTTAGGTTCAGTTCAATCAGTTCCATACAGTCGATCAGGGGAGTATCTATAAAGTTACAACCTTCTGTTTCTCTCTCTCTCTCCTGCAGCTAAACAAGGGGACGTTAGAAAATAGTTTTTTGTACTAAACCTGTAGTAAGTTTGAAAGATCCCCAGATTATTTTGAAAACTCATATGGCCACATATACGATTATTTTATTATATATATACACATAATACATATATATTATGTTTATGCATGTAGCAAATTTAACTCTGGCTTCTCCTTGTTCTCTTCATGTACCTACATTCAGTACCAAGAACAATGTTTAGGAAAAGAAAACATAAACATATAACTTTGATCATATTTTTGCTTTGAAATGTGAACCTGTCTTTTTACTAAAGATTTTAACAGTGCCTTGTTTTGTTGGGACTAAAGACACAGCACACCTTCACCAGAACAAGTTTGTCACTTTTTAACAGATATAAAATATAGAATCAGTCGAGGCGTCACTGGAGACACTTATGACCTTGTTGTGTTTACTGAATTGTATCTGAGCAGAGGAGGGAAGTGGATGAGAGCTGATGTCCACTTAATCATGCAGGATGAAACATGTTGAGCATGAAGGTACTTTTTATGTGTTTTCTTAATTGTTGTCGTGCAAACGCTGGAGAGGTGAAGATAAAGAGGTGGGCGGGTCTCTCCTCAGACTTCAGTCTAATTTAGTTTTTCCTCCTGAATCAACACAAGGATTTTATGGTCATTAGGACGCCTGATCAAAGGGAGGCATTCTTACGATATCACCCATAAATATTCACTTCAAGTTATGTGCCTTTTTACAAGCGCCTTCGCTGAGCGAGGGAAATAAATTAATTCCCTGAGCAATTGTCCAAAGCGCATGGCCTGAGATGAGAAGTGGACGGGCCAGAATGAAGATAGTGATCTCAGAAAATATTTCACTTTTCTATCCCTTAAAGAGAATGTGAACGATGCAACTAACTAACTTTACTGTTTAACATCTCCAGCAAGGAAAGGGAGGAAATGCAAGGTGTCGTGTTGCTGTGCTCTGACTAACACAAACTCACAACACACTTATTGGTATTAGGTCTGCGGCTGACATCTTTTAAGGACACCGAAAAGCACTGTGATGTGATTTGAAACCATCAACTTATCAATTTCCAATACAGCTGCAGAGTAAGAGCCTCTGAAACCCACGTGCACATATGAACACTCGCCCAGGCCTCCCGCCCCCTTGACACCTCTCTCTTCTTCATTAAAGGTAACAGGATATGGGAACACAAGGCCCTGTGTGCTGGGAAGTGAGTGTTAAAGTGTGTGTGTGTGTGCGTGTGCGTGTAGGATGTGTTGTACAGTGGGGAGTCAGTTCCAGCAGCACTGGATGCATCAAACACACGGCACTATTCCACAGAGAACCACTACACTGGAGTAACTGCTGAGATATCTCCCTCTGCTGCCGTCCATCAGGGAAAACTCGCTCTTTCTGTCTCACACACACACAAAGACACACACGCACACACACACACACACACACACACACACACACACACACACACACACACACACACACACACACACACACACACAATTTCCTGATCAGCTAATTGCACTTAGAGCCACTAACTATGCAAACAACTATCACTAAAATAGAGACACAGCCACAACACAAGGCTCCATGGGACAGGAAAGTGGGAGACTGGATCATTAAAAGTACAAATATGGGAATATGGTATACGGGTAAACAACGCTAACAGGTAAACATGATCTAGATAAGGCCAACGTGAGTACGACTTCAGCCAAAACTTTGACAGAAAACATTCAACTTTCAATCAACTTTAAAATGCCCGAAGTATTTTTGGGGCATTTAATGTTTTTTTATCGGTGCGGCGGTTAACGCTGATTGAATCCCACTTGGGTTGAGGTCTTTCTGTGCGGAGCTTGGATGTTATTTCTGTGTCAGCGTGGGCTTTTCTCTGGCTTCATCTCACAGTCCAAAAATATGCAGATCGGGGTTGGGTCAGATGGAGACTCTTAACTGCGTGAATGGTTGTTTAAATGTCAGCTCTGCGATACACTGGCATCGTGTCCAGGGTTTACTCAGCCTCTTGCCAGATGTCAGCTGGGATTGGCTCCGGCTCCCCACGACCCCACAAGGATAAGCGGTGTGGATAACGGATGGATGGAAGCTTTTATCACAGACAACAGGGAGATGACAGGAAGTTAGAGAAAGAAAGATGTTGGTCTCCAACCACAGTCGAGCTGCAGTTCATGATCAACGTCTCATCGCTTAAAAATACGTGGGTTCCTGTCTTAACTCCTTCATGACGAATCCAAACCTTTAGAAACACATCCCTAGATTCTGGCACAAGGAAACACAAGCATTCACACTCGCAATCAAGACACCATCGCTGCCTTTCATTAAACTGCAGCATTTGCCGGGGACCGATACCCTGCAGGGTGGTTGGAGGAAAGCTGTGATGCAGCTGCTCTACCTGATCCCCTGGGCTGCTTCAGGCGACGTTAGGAACTGGCAGTAATGTTATGCTACAGCTGATTCAGTCCGGCCCCTTGTCCCCTTTGGCAGACCTCGGCAACACCGGCGCTGAGCAACACTACCACTGTTTTGCAAGAGGTCCTGTCCCCTTTGGCAACACTGAAACAGCTACTATAGCATTAAGCCATGCTAACTCACACCCATTACTATTCAACAGGCCCCGCAGAGCAGACCTTTTGTCTAGGTGCGATTTCATGAACACGTTTCAGAAGGGATCTGGCGAGTAGAGCCACTGACACAGTGTGTGTATATCATCTATACATATATATATATGTGTGTGTGTGTGTGTGTGCGTGTGCAAAGTCAAGGACAGGGGCTGCAAGCAAAATGTGTTTTTATGAGCCAATTAAATGACATTGCTATTCTACAGCCTGGGGCACTCCTCAAGGCGAGGAGCAGCTCAAAGTTGCAGCACTCCAGTGACCATTGTCTGCTAGTGGCATTACACACATCAACTTTCTTTTTTCCTTAACAGATCGATCATGCCAGCTCTTTTGTCTTCTCCCTTGGAACGAGTTAGCGCATTGGCCCAGTTTGTGTGTAGCTGCAGAGATGGTGTCAGGCGGTCGGAGAGCTAAATGAGTGGGAACGAGAGGGGGGGGGGATTCAGAGAGTCTAAAAGAGATATGAGGGTGTACATCAGCCAAATTTCTGCATGTGCTCAGCAAATAACTACTCAGTGTCGCCACATTATCAATTGTTACAGCCATATATATAATTAGGGTGGATGTATTCTACTGCAGAAGCGACGTTTCTGTCCTTTTAAAGTCCTACAGGAGTGTGTACCTTCAGACGTTTGTGATAAACAAAGATGTACGCCCCTGCTTGATTTCATAATAGCTGTAAAAAACAAGGTGTCACATTTCCGTGGAATGACTAGAGTGTTTTCAAAGTGCTGAGAGATTCCTGTGATAAATCTCTGTCCCTGGCTGCTGAGCCGTCTTCAATCTAGGCCACTATTCAAGGTGAGGGAGAAGTAGTTACAGCAGTTTTATCACAGAGGGGAAAGCAGCTCTTTGATCTTTGATCTTCTCACTTTTGTTTGAAAATCAAATTTATGATACAGGGGGAATAACAACAACAACAACAACAACATGATAAATAGAGTAAGAAGATGCCAGAGCACAAAGGCACTCTACTAAAAAGTCTTGCATTTGATTATCTCCGATAATGAATATGTCACATTTGCAAAAAGGGGCTCAGGTAAGAAAACCACTAAAGCACCGACAAGTCTATTCTCTCCCTCTCCTGCGTAATTACCTACCCCTGCAGCGGAACAGATCCCTCTCCTTTCTCCCTTCAGGCCACTAGAGACTGATATGAAAGGGAATTGGACACTTGGGGCCACAAAACCTGTAATTAAAAATCTCTCCTTTTCTTGATAAGTTGTTTGGAAACATCATTCCAGTGCGCAACATGCATTTGTTAGGGATCTGACCTAAATACACCCTAGATTAAACACAGGGAAGCACCGGGTCTTTGTTTCAGGTTCCTACTCATTAGGTGTGAAAAGGAGGTGATCCAGACACAAGCAGGGGTGTAAATATAGAAAGGTGATATCCATACAAAGCAGATGCAACCTTTAGGTAGAATTCGGCAATCGAGAGCACAGCCATGAATAACAGTGCGGCTCATGTACTGGAAGCAGTGACAATCAACTAAAGCGGCCGTGCCTGTACAGCGGACTGTCACATACAAAAACATGACGGAGGGAAAAAGGTGTTTGTTCAGTGACATGAGGGAATGTAACACAACCAGCCATTTATTCAGTGAGGAGACGCGAACATTAATCCTCTTTATGTGTTGACTTTAAGAGTCCACTGTGCTCCAGAGAATGACCCCTGGGTGCAATCAGACTGGCAGCAACGCTAAAGCTCCAGAATAGCATCACACCTCAAGAAATAATGATATTATTCACGTGGCTTATTCAAAGCCAATCTAGACTCCTGAACCGTTTGCCACACTGCGGTCCGCCTGGTTAGGTAATGACCCTTTAATGGCAAAGGAACAGCACCAGAACACGTGTGTGCTGCTTCTATTTATATGGATTTAAACACACTGAATAAGTCACGCTGTGCTACGCCATTAACAAGAACTTTAACACCAGTCTCCTCCAGGGAACTCCCTCCTCCAGGCCCCCGCCGCTGTTCCAGTGACATATTTACAGTACAAAGGCTCAGCTCGAGTCCCCTCCACGCACACATACAAACACACTTACACAGACAAAAAAAGAGTGGCTGATTTAATTAGCTCAATCATTAAATGAGGCTTAATTAGAGTCACTTTCCTTCGGAGAGAAGTGTGGGACTCAGAGCCGTTCCTTGTCATTACGGAGGCATAATGAGCCACACAACACAACACAACGCACTTCCCCTCACTCTCACAGCGCCGACAACAATGGGAAACTTTCCGAGACGCCAAGTGCTAAGGCTTTGTTGTGTTTAATACCGAGGGTTAATGATGTAAAGCCCTGAGAAGTGGCAATATGGAGTGAGGTTTTGTCAAGAAGTGACTTCAGTACAGTCTGTTATTTAGCATCATAAAAACCATGTCCTTAACGGAGCTACAGCGACCTCTCCCCAAAGTTCAATAAGGAAGGAAATTACAATCATTTCAGCCCCGTGGTCCATCCATTAACACCTCTGATGTTTTATTACGTGTCCAGTCCAGATTGGTCCGGCCTGTCTCCACTAGTGTCTTAATGTTATGTTCGCCTGCTTGTTATAGTTTGGAGGCTGATAAGAAGTGATGCCTGTACGTCTCCCCCGGGTGTGATTGTGAAGTAAATATTAGCTGGCCCTCAGCGTCACCCCATACTAGTAAACCAAACCACTGTCCTCTCATAAAGAAATCAACAGAGTCAATGACTTTTTAAATGTTATTATGCTGTCATGAGGCCTGAGATGGGTACGTGTGTGTACAAAATGAGTCTGAAAAATGATCTGGGGGGAGCGTGTGTGTTTTCGTGCGTGTGCACACGCTTGCATGCACATGCTCCTCCTGTTCATTATTGGCCAGCAGCAGAAGCCAGTCATTTCCCTGTCTTCATAAAGACTTGGCCCATTAAATTCTACCTCCAGTCAATAATTAGGACTCCACAAATAAACCAAAGGCAATTAAATCAATGCTTCCCCGGGTCGGTGCCTGGACCCTACGGCCCACATGGACACTCCATCTTCACTGCTGGCCTTATTCATGGCGGGTTGCTGTGGAGCCATACAGTGCACCCCCTGGCCTGCTCATGATTATTAGATAGCACCGTCCCTCGATCCTGACTATGGAGCGCTGCTTATGGTGGCTCTCTACTGAGAGGCGTAGGGTTTGATTTCATTAACTCACCAGTGGAGGTGAGAGACGAGGAAATGAATGCAATGTTTCATTTGGTTTTGAGTGGACATGTGGGGCGGCGGTGAGGGGCCTCCGGAAATCTATGCCACTTCGTTGGCATGAGAGGATCCGTAACTCAACATATATATACACAACCGCATCTCTACACAACACACCTGTTTGCCAGTGTCTCGTGGAAGTCTCTCTTGTTACGTTGACATGTGGCAGTGGATGACAGTGATGGCGAACAATAGTCCACATACAGAGACACACAAACCACTCGTCTGGTCTTTCACACAGACACACACTTACACAGAGACACGACACAGAGTGAGTGATGGGTTTGCTATTGACAGGGCCACTGAGATAATAAAGTGCTGTCCCACTGGCAGCTCCATTAGGCACTGACAGTGACAAGATGAGGCTGTCGTGAGTGTGCACACACAAGTGGGTACACATACCCGCACATACGCACAGAGATGGACACAACCTCATCCTCTCTCAGTGACAGCCAGCCAGTTAAGGACATGGATCTCTCTCTCATCTTTCCTTTCACTGGGTCTATTTCTGTCTCTTGTCTTTTTTTTATCCAAAGAATAGTGTGTGAGTGCAGCTCAGGGGTAAGATCATATCATTATTAGGGGAGTGTGTTATTAGTGTCACAAGCAGGGTGACAGGCCGGGCCATTCCACTTCACAGATGTTCTGCTTGGTGAGCCTTTCATAAGCTATGACAGAGAGTAGAGAAATCAAGGGGCCCCAGTATGATAGTTCTGGAAGTCTTTTCCCCTCACTAAGAGAACGCTGGCTTCTCAGAATCAGCAGACGTGTTGCAGAGACATATTATTATCAAAGCAGTTTTTAAAATGTCACAGTAAGAGATCCACCTAAACTGAACCAGACTCAGAAGCTCAAATAAGTCAGAAATAAAACAGCTAGAGAAGAGGACCGAGCAAGACGTCCCCCTGATATGACAGTAGTCTTTTAAAAACCAGAGAGCAAGGAAAAGACAAGTTAAGAAAAGAGAAGAAAAAAATTATAAATAAATAAATACCACCCCCCCCACCCAAAAAAAAAAAAACAGAACAAGATGGACTTGAAAGGGGGATAGAAAAAGTCTGTTTCAGTGAGGGGGGATGACTGCGGTGGTCCCAGCGGTCCCCACAGGGACCTGGGGGCAAGTCTCAGCCTTGTCATACTCCGCTCTTCTCCTCCTCCTCGCCCTACACCAGCTCCGGCAGCCCCCCCCGTCCTCCACCACCCCTGTTCTGCCCACGGAAAACGTCGATAGCAGGCTGCTGGTGCCGAGGTCTCTGGTGGACACTAGCTCATTCTCCCGGCATCGACAGGCCCGCCAAATCAATATTTAGTTCCCCACTAACAAGCTGCCTCGGGGTCTGAGCCAGAGAGAGAGAGAGAGAGGGAGGGAGGGAGGCAGGGAGAAGAGAGAAAGATCGAGAGAGAAAGAGAGAGGGAGAAAGAGAGGAATGCGGGACAGTGGAGGATGGCAGAGAGAGACAGAGAACAGGGACTGAGAGCTGTCCAGCTAGAAGGGAAAAACATGGATTCAGTAGTGTTTTGTGTTTGTGTGTGTGTGTGTGCGTGTGTGTGTGTGTGTGTGTGTGTGTGTGTGTGTGTGTGTGTGTGTGTGTGTGTGTGTGTGTGTGTGTGTTAGTGTGGGAGGGGGAGAGGAAGGTGGAAAGGTCAGAAGAAGATCTGGGGAACAAGAGAACAGTGTCTGGTGTGTGTCGTGGTGCGGAGGCGACGCATGAGTGCCTGCGGCAGCCGCTGACAAGAACACAGACAAGACACACACACACACACACGCACACACTCGACACTCTCAATCATACACATATCACAGCGAGCAGACGTTGACAGCACTCCAGTAAAGCTCCAGCAGAGCACTCACAGATGAGTGGATGTGCTCACCAAGACCCACACACACTGAGGATGTAGTTGCTTTTCTTTGTTTTATCTTTTGCATCATTGTTTCAGAGCCTGGAGCAGGACACATTTGGGTGGGAACTAATATTCATCATCCATTTACTTAATATGGTTGTTTCTATCCTAAAGACTGACAGAGCATATCGGCAAGGGGCAGTTAAAATGTTTGGCACGATAGGTATCTAGAGAAAAAAATGCCAAACAGATACTGAAATATAAACACTAGAAATCAGACTTGAAAATTCAGACATTGCACTAATAAAGTCTACATACAACATTTTAGTAATTTGGAACACAGAGTAACATTATTATTAAATCCTAAAATGAAACAGCAAATTAAAAATAATAAATCAATATCTCTTTTTAAGCACTGTAACACATAGCACCATTATTATTTATTACTAATAAGTAAATATAAACATTTACCAGTGCATTTTTTTGAGTATAGTAGTAACGCTGCTCCATGTCAATTACTTTGTGTTACCATTAACATATTTTCGGTTACATTACCATTTCTACTACTGCAACCTCAACGAAAAGGGGGATGGTGAATTATTTTACTCTGAAGTGAGACGGGCGTTGCTGAGGGCGTGGAGGAATGAGCCGTGTTGTTGCAGACATGTGAGACTCACCTTTTGCTGCAGGATGTGGTTTAGATGGTCGAGCCACTCCCGGTCTGTTGGACCCTCTGAACGAGCCTCTGTTCCCTGCAAACACAACAGCCAATATGAAAATACACGATGGACATAATGCTGATGTTTAGAGAGAATGCTTATGTCACCTTTAATATTAATGCTTTGTATGTGGATGAATTGTGCAAAGAAGTCAAGTAAGTCTCAACATGTCCCTCAGACTTTTACAGAGAACCTGCCACTGTATCGTAACACTCTCTTCTGTGTGTCTGCCGCTTTAGGGCAGGATTGTAACATCACACCGGCCAGGACCTTGAAGGAGATTTCTCTGGAGACTCAGTGGCCGGCTACGCCAGTATATGTTTTCATGCTACTCATGTAAAGGCCTAACAGAGTGGTAGCCTTGTTAGTGCTAATGAACAGGGTGAAGATCGACTGCATGGCCATGTACACCTCAGCACTAATGTGCTACCTCTTCCCTTTTGAACCCCAGGTGTTTGCTGCTCGAAATGATGTGACGAGCCTTGCACCACCTCACAGGGACACGGGGAGGGGAGGGTGGTGGGTGTGTGTGTGTGTGTGTGTGCAGCTGCATTTGTAAGCTGAAGGACCTGACAGACAATCCTGTGAAGTCCGGAGAAGCATGGGCTGTCCAAAGCCACAAGTCCACATGGCGGCTTATGCAGACTTTATGTGAACTTTGATAGAGTCAGCTTCAGCTGCAGGTGCTGACTTCACTAGCAGAGTGTCTGATGAATGTTACCCAACATTCAGACAAACAAATGTTGGTTTTCAGGTAATAAGAAGAAAATATCTGACCAATTATGTTTTAGAGAATCCTCCACTGAGAATCTTAGCACTGTTAATGCTGAGGAGGGTCATAGGAAGTGTTCCTCTACATATCACACATCATCTGTATGTGTGCGGTTATTTTGTGCAACAGCTGACAACACATATTGCATGACCCTATGTAAATAAAATGTAGTATCATAAAAGAAATCCATCTGGATACATGTTTTCACTAATTCATTTATATGGTAAAACTGTGTGTTTGAGCATGAGAGCTTTAGACACAGCAGACACAATATGTACGTGTCACAGTATGTATGACCTTATGGATCTTATTTTTTATGTATATTTTATGTTAAAAAAAAAATCTCCATCCAAGCGAAATTATCTCCGTCCACACGAGAACATTAAGGACTACAAACGCTCACACAAGCTCACTGTACCAGTAGGTGGTGATAGAGTCTACATCAACCATGCGTCAATCCCAGAGAAGAACGCTGAAGTCATTTTTTCCCAAACGCTCTATTTTACAAGTTTTTACGGATACATTGAAACCTGAGTTTTAATGACTCAAAACTCAGTTTGCTTGTGGACAAAAGGCTCAAAGGCAGAGGAAAAAGTTTGCTTAGCAATATATCTATATCAGTCTGGACAGGGCAAATGACCTGCAAGGGCTTGAGAATTCACATTTGGATTTAAGTACGTGTTTCACCATTGCAGTCCCCAGCTTCCTGGAGCCCTCCATGTGTGATCCTGGTGACAGCACAAAGGCTGGGCTAATTTCAGTGTGTGCCTAATTAGTGACTGGTGCTTAGAGTAACTGAGAAGAAGATGGAGAGCAAGGGGGAGGCAATGTGTTGTTACATTAGTGAGAGAGAGAAAAAGAGGGTGAGAGAAGAAAGTCTACTTGTGACTGCTGCCTTCAAGCCTCCCACAGGGGTGAACATTGTGTGTGAAAAAGTGTGTGTGCGTGAGAGTCAGTCGGTGCGCTTGTCCACCCTTGGTAGATATATAACAAAGCACGGACGCTCCATCTAACATTAGGTGCAAAACAAACTGGCCTGGCAATTATAGGCTTATTACATCTGGATCATTAACTTCAAAACTAGTTGCCTAGGGAGCCTAGAGCTGGCTGCCCTGCCTGGTTCTCAGTTGCATGCTATGGAATGGATAGAGGCACATTACAGAGGGCAGCATGATACATGTGTGGAGGAGCTTCACGCCTTCTATACATCTATGTGCATCCATTACATTGATTTTTATGTTTTAAAGTGTTAGTCTGTAAGGAGGCGGCTCTAAGTTTCTGTTTTATTTTCAAAAGACTTCATAAATAATTAATAAATTAAAAATATAAAAAAAACAAGCCAAAACTAATGATCTGGAGAAAAGAAAATATGTAGTCTTTGGAAGAGATGGTGGTAATTACACGAAGGTCATCTGTTCCCGTAATCCTCTGAAATAATAACCACAACTAGGAATAATACATTTAAACATTTTGATGTCAGAAATTCAAAATCAGATTGATTTCCAAATCAAGTACCAATACCAATAACCCCACATGTTGGAAACTTCTGTGAATATCGTTGACAAGTAAAAAATCTGGCACACCAAAGAAAAGTAGCTCAGTTGGCAATGGAGTATTCTCATTTAAAAGTAAAACTGAGAAGTACAAGCAATCCCAGTGAGCCCTGTGCTCTCATTCAGCACACTGGTATCACAAAACCAAGTGAATAAATGAATACACTTGTGTTGGACTTGTTAAAGACTGAAATTCTGATAACCTAAGGTCATGTCCTCAAGTGTAAAGAAAAACATACAATCAGAGTAAAAGCTCAAGACAAATCACAATTCTAAATCCTGTATGAATTATAAATCTCAACACAATGTTGACATACAACAATGTACATCCAGCCAGCCTCAGTTTAGACTATGGACAGCTGTAGATTTTTTTAAATTCTAATCACTCGTCAGCACAGTGGACTTCAAACTGGTTACCTCTGCCATGTTTGTTTTGCATGATGGTTTGAGGGTTTGTAAGCAAGATTACATAAAAACAACTGGATTGGTGGGTCAGGGAAGAGACCGTTTTGGTGCTGATGTGGATGAGAACATTTTCCCAGGGAATAATTCATGCTTCTTGGTTAAAAATACAACAAACTGGCATATTTAGGTAACTGATATTTATGAGTGTGTGAAATGTGATGCAGCTTGATTGAATTCAAGGGGACTGTTCGGCCTTGGTGGAGGGATGCGCTCTGCACAGTGCCTTTCTAGTTTAACCTGTTTTTTTGAGCTGCTTCCAATGCCAAATTGAAGACACTATATGAAGACATTTTCAGAGCTCTTTCAGTGAGTCCAGCACGAGTTTCAATTAGTGCACATATGAAATCGCTCTTGTTTCCCCATGACAGCCACTTAAACAAATGCAAGTACAGACAGAAATGATTTCTCCTGGGATCTATCTATTTTTCTGACTCTTTAAAAAAAAAAAATCACACTCTTAACCTTACTGTCAATTATTGAATGGGTGTGTGCATGTTGTGATCTATGTTCCATCAATAAACAGGAAAAACCCAGTCGCCATGTAAAGGCACCGAGCAGTTGTTAACCACCATTAAAATGGCAGCGAAAACGAGTGGTGAAGACAAGAGACCGACTTCTCCCACAGAGGTTTCAGCCCTGATGAGTGGGACTTTTTGTCAAGTGAGAAACAGAGTCCTGTCATCTCCTGGGTGGAGCTGGGCTGCAAAAGGCTAAAATTGGTTTCAAGTGTGAGTAAGTGCCTGGTGCGCCGTCTCTCATCCTGTGATAGATGGGAGGAAGTCCCCAAGGATGGGAGGTTGATTGTAACACGGAGCTGCTAATTGACGACACGGCTGGAATGATGTATGGTGCAGAAAGGACCCACCAAGTTGGAAAAAGAGTGTGAAACTCAGACTTTTACAGGCAGATTGGAGTCAATAGCAAGAATCTTTGGCTCGACAACAGCTTTCACCGATGAGAAAGGAGTTTTACTTACTCAACTCGTGCCAAAATAAATCTTGTATCAAGTTGACAGGTGCTGCAGGTGTTGACAGGTTTTTGATCTTGTTGAGAGCAAGAACACCGGCTTTACACATGAAGCCACATCCTTTTCTTGTTGCACTGCAACTTCCCATCTTATTAGGGTCATGTCTCGGTGTGTGGTTCACCTTTAAAAGCACTACTTAGCGCTCAGCCTTGCTTACTTGCCCACGTCTATTTACTCATCAATAAGAGAAGGTCAGACAGGGCAGAAGTTTCCAGCGAGGCTAAATACTATTAGATAAAGGTGAAATGAACTAAGATCAGAGAGCTTAAGTTTTTCCTGATTTCCTCCATTTTCCACCAATGCTAAACTAAAGCATTCTTTTCCAGAGGTGAGGCTGAAGTTGCTGTTGCTCCTTGCCACACATTTTTTCTCTATTGACAAAAAAAGATACACAACGCCACAAATCAATATTGATGATGTGATGTCTTTCCCAATGCTCTGGTGCAATCACTGAGCAAAAAACCCCAGAAAACTTTTAACGTTTTTCAAAATGTTACCTTACAGAAAATCTATTAAAGGTATGTTGAGTGCTGTGGGCATGATTTAAACTTGATAAAGATCCTCAAGCATTTGTATAAAATGTTGACTGTCCCTTGGCCTTACCTGATCAGGGTCCATTATGTCCGCGAGATCATTCTCTGACATGTTGAGAATGGAGGCAGCGATGGATTTGGCTTTGATCATCGACTTGGCTGAGAGGCCGCCTCTCACTGCCACAGCGTTGGCCTGCCTCAACCTCCTCCTCTTCATCAACTGCTGCTTGACCTCTTGAACGTCTAAAAGTATTTCACTGGCCAGGGCCTGAAGGGGGAGGAGAAGAAGGAATAAAAAAAAGAAGAGGATGATGAAATGGATATGGAAAAACAAGAGGGATAGCTCTGCCTGACAGATGAATAAATGAAATTGATCAAGCATGCGCCAGAGAGGCCTAGTACATTATGGAGGAATATTGAGTTTGACACACTCAGATTCTCTTCGGTTTCGCCTCACGCTCCCTTGTAGGAATATGGACCTGAGGGTTTGTTGCCCCGTCGATTGAAAGCTGAGGGAACAGCGCTTTGATATCAAACACACCCCAAGTTTTGCTAAAATCTCCACAAACAGAGAATCATGCATCAGAGAGGGAAAGACAGTGCGCAACTGAAAATACATTCATTTATTTATTTGCTTTCTGAATGTCTCACAGTACAACAGGGCAGCATAACACTGTTAATAATTAAGCTACGAGGGGCTGTTTCAAATGGCGCCCGAGTGAATGGCAAGTGAGACGAGGAAGGCCGGGGATGGCACAGTTGTCTGGCACTAAATGGGAGTTTGCTCTAAATACAGAGAGACAATTAAATGTTAAAACTGCCACTGTACACGAGAAAGTCAATAAAGTAAACTCCCCTTTGCTTCATTTTGAGCTTATTGATCGAGGCAATAATCTTCTGTATCATTCCCCTGTAAGCCCGCTGAAAAGCTGACCTTGGAATAGGTGGTCAGGGGAGAGAGCTGGAGACAGGAGAAGTTGCAGTACACACAAACAAACAAAAAAAAAGTACAACTTACTCCTGGACATTGCACAATTTAACGAAGTACATTGTGTACACGACGTACACAAACGCAAGAAGAAACATATGAAAAACGATGAACAATGTTGCATAGCGACCGAGTCTCGATTTCAAGCATCTTAATTTCATGCAGGTGGACCAATCGCAGTTTAGAAAGGCAGTGGTGGTTCTCACAGGAGAGAGCTGTGGGAGTAGTGGGAGGCCTGCTGCTCACTGTATATGAGGAGTGCTGCAGTTTGTTTATGGACAAAAAATATACACATGCGGCGCACAGGCATTCAGAAATTTAAATGAGACAAGACCACAGTATACAAAGCCCACACATATTCAAATAATAAAGTTCAGTAAAAGGCCAACAATGGTATATATAAATTAACTATTGGCAGATTTGAACCCAACAACAGAAAGAAAAGTGTGAAATGTCTTCTAAATCCAAGTGGGCAGGTCCAGTTGGCTTTGACTTACTCTCCCTGATGCCTTGGCTACACCACTGCAGTTTTTCTTTGAACCCGATATTTGCCTCTCTGTTTAAAAAACACACAAAAAATCTCCATCCACATAACTTGTTTTTCAAAATATCTGTTCACGCGAGAACACAACTACAAACGCTCAAACAAACCTGCCGGGCCAGTAGGTGGCGAGAAAGTCTACATCAATGATCCGTCAAACACCAGAGAACTCTGTGGTCCAAGAAATATTGGGTTGAGGCAGACACCTGTGAATGATCACCATGTGGTGCGGTAATGCTAAATGTAGCAGCAAACTTTAAATTTTTTTATTTAAATGTAGAGAAACAGGTATATATCCGGCATTGCTGTTGTTTCTGGTGCATGCTAATGACACAAAGCAGCAGTGGGTATGCACAAAGTAAACAGTGACTTCCTCATTTCCACTGCACTTTACATGCACACACAGATACACAGAGACCTGCACTTTAGAAAATCTGTTTTAGTGACTTAAAACGCCGCTTGTGTGTGGACGAGAGGCTGAAACACGGAGGAAAGGGTTTGTTTTGTGCAGACAGGGCGTAAGCAACATTCAATTTAATTAAATTAAACGTCAAGTACTGTTAAATAATTTTCACTGGTGGACGTCTAATTTATATCAAAACGACAGATAGAAAGTATAACCATAGTCCATTTGCTGATAAGGGAAGAAGCTTTAGCTCTTTTTGGGTGATCTGAGTGCTGTGTTTACCCTGAAGGAATACACAGCTCATTAACCAACAGTCTTTTATTTACAGCCTAATAGATATTCACTGTCACTGGTCGAGGGCTGTGCTCAATTGACCTAAACCCAGCATTTGGAATAATCCAGACAGAGATTAATGGGTGAATTCATCACTCATTCTCAGTGCTGGAAAGGACAAAATGAGGGAGGGGGGGTACATAACCACACACACACACACACACACACACACACACACACACACACACACACACACACACACACACACACACACACACACATCCACAGCACTCACACAAGCTGTTCAAATGCGATGAAGGTCTGTGTGTGTGTGTGTGTGTGTGTTTGTGTTAAGAGCTCTTAGCCAGGCTCGTACCACAATCACTACAGCCAGAGGGCCAATTTAGACAGGATGAGGATTAGGGCATGGAGATGGGGATCAAATGAGCAGCTAAAAAACATCCTCTTTAATAACTAGCCACTTCTGAACCTCTTCACACACATGACGAAACAAAGGGCCATTCAAAAACATTAAGAGCAGAAAGGGAGGAAATAAATGCTCTGATTTTGTTAGATTATGCGGGCAGCATTGAAATGAGTGTCCCCTAAATCTTGGTGTGAGATGAGTCATAATGCAAAACTCTTTCAAAGGTATAAAAATGACTTTTAGGTAATCAGATGCAAAAATGTTGTTGCACTATTGCTGTCCAAGAAATTTTAAAATGTTTTATTCAAAAACAATTTCACCTTTCATTGGGGACGAGAAACCACAATATTTTATGTAAGAGAAATACCAAAAAGCATGTGCATGTTCATGTTCATGTCCATGTGTGTGTGTGTGTGTGTGTGTGTGTGTGTTTGTGTGGAGTAGTCACTACATGCAGGGCCACTGTTTAGCAGTTCAACAGCAGTGCTTACAGCCTGGGGCGTGTGCAGGGGCCAAAAGGGTTTGCTGGCACACACAAAAAAAAAGTCTCCACACACACACACACATATAAAACAAGGAGGCACAAAGAACCAAAAAAAAGAAAGAAACCCAGCTCATAGAGACACACAGACACATCTACACACACACGCACAGGCACATGCACAGCCCTCCGGTCCTGATCAATACATGACAAGAGTAAATCTCCTCTGGACGTCAGGCAGTCCAATCAAAGGGCTTGGTGTTCTTATAGGGGATCACAAGAGCTAAGGGGAGACAAACAATGATGTGAATCCTCGACAACAACACAATGGCCCCACCAGCCTAGGGTTATGGGAATGGAGGAAAGGAGTAAAACGATTGTGAATTTTATTTCTATGTATGTGTGTCTTCGCATATAATGCAGCTTCTATTTTTGGTTGAACCTAGATTTGCATGATCTCTTTCACACATGGTTTCACCGTGTGAAATCAGAGGAATCTGAGGCAGGAACAGGAAGTGGACGATTATACACATCCAATGCCCCTGCAGTTCTTTGCAGATGCAAAATGAACCATTCAAGGACAATAATTGTTCCAGTAAATTTGGTCTATTCTGGCATTTGTAGACAAAACGATTGCATACGGCATCTAAACTGTCGTAATCTTCCATTTGATTAATACGTGTGTGCAAATATACTGCTGCCACTATCAATCCCTGCCAAGCTCTTTCCTGCTTTGACAGACAGCCGTCAGATGAACCGTGTTGATGGACAGTCTTTATCAGTCTTTGCCAGACACACAAAGACTGACACAGACACACAAACACACCTCAGGGTGATGGATTAGGGCTACACAAAGACAATAGTGCCCATTCCCATTGGGCACACAGCAGTCTCACAGTAATGCCTTGTGTCACACTGTGCACATGCATTATGGCACATATACACATCCGTTCACCTTCTGACATTTATAGAAGAAACAGTTATTGTAGAAGGCTGAGCAAGGTTATACTAACATCATTCCTCCAAGACACATCCCAGAGCTGCTACTGGGGGATCCTAGGGCTTCCCCAGGCCAGCTGGAATCTGTAACGCCACCAAAGTGTTCTGGCACAGAGTGTCTGAACTTTCTGATCTGGTTCTTTTCAATGTGAAGCTACAATGGTTGGTGGCTTCTTAATGGTTATCAAATTGGCAGCTCTTACCTTTAGTGTTCATTAGCTTCATGATCACAGTTATGGTTTCGAATGAAATCGAAAAGGAAAACTGAGAATTTGTCTTGAAACGCTGCTCTCACTCCTCCCCACAAAAGCAGAAATCTCTTAAATCATTGCTGTCAACACACGTTCACTTGCTTTTGGCTTCAGAGGTGCTGATTCTCATGCTGCCATTCTCCACTCCTTAAAATACAGTTGACTTAAGATACAGTCGCAGCTCTCTGGCTATATGGTTGCACCATATAGCAATTGCTGTGAAATCCGAAAAATATCCACAGATGTTCGTAAATGATGGGTACTCATTTTCCCCTGGTAGCTTTCCACTACCGAGCATTCCAACTACATGACAGCTTCCACTCTGAAATCTAAATACAAATATACTATTCATGAGTGCACAAAGGTGGGAGACAATTGATGTCCCATGAGCAAGTTTTTGTTTACAGAGGTGAGCATACCAGTACCTCCACCTTCGCATTTTGCCCAATTATCAATAGATTAATCAAAAAAACAAACTTTGGATGTGGTCCTCCCACACAATATCACAGGTGAAGATCTTGCAGGCAGATAATACCTTACTGGTTTAAGACAAGTGAAATTATTCTTGGCCTTTGAACCCTTGCCTCTATTATACAGTACCTTGATGAAAGCATGAAGCTGTTCCAGCTGAGAGTAGACAAAGCCTAGCTGTCTCTGCAGCCTTTCCAAAGCATGGGAACTCTTTTGGGTCAACCCTTCCATTTGCTCAGCGGCCGTCTGGTCCAATGATGCCAAAGCCTTCTCACTGGCTCCTAAGCGAGCCTGTAGGGCATGAACGCGCTGATCCTGTTAAGAAAAACAGCAGCGGGTCAGCAGTCAGAAAAATAAACAGATCAGCCACAACATTAAAGCTGGACACTGACTTTAATGTTGAGGCTGACTGGAGAATATCCATGGCCTGTTTTGGAAGATTAAATTTGTGATCTTAAACCTATTCTTTAGTTTTCTTTATTTATTTTATATATTTATTTTACATTTTATTTATTTTTACAACTTTTACAAATACAATAGTTTTGTTTTTTGGAGAGTAAGGATTTAATGCACGGAAATGGCATTTTCTTAAACCCTGTACCAAAAATGTTCCTGCTATTAATGACATACAGTGAAATATGATTTAATGCGATGACAAATAAAATTTACACATCTGCTGAATAATGTGACAATGCAGAGCTATAGAGTTAATTATACTGGATACTGATACTGATAAAAGTGAAAAAAACAACCTGTTGAGAACCAAATTTTAGTTTTCCAAAACACTGCAGTGAACATTTCAAATAATCCAAATCCTCTGATAAAGGTGCGACCAGCAGTTTAGTAGTTACCAACCTTTTTTTCCAGCTCTTCCTTCAGTTTTGTGCTGGAGGCCTCATGCTGGGTTTTCTCTGTGGTTGCAACATTCAATCTTCTCTTGAGAGATTCGATCAGGGCCTTCCTGTTATTGCCCTCTTCCGATAAAGTTTTCACCTGGAAAGGTAGCCAAAGCCAATTTTGTTATTTTAAATGAGACACTTGAGTAACATATTTATCTTACATGTATTAGTCTTTAGACTCAACAGTCCCTGTCGTCACACAGGAGACATAAATCGCTAGGCTTTAAAAAATATTGAATAATATTGAACACAACACCTGATTTCCTCTGTCAATCTATCAAAGAGCATCAAACTAATGGGATGCCATGATGACAGAATCCGCTGCATGTACCTTCTTCTCCAGCTCCTCCACTTGCCCTCTGTAACTTTTCTCCATCTCCTGCAGGAACTTCAGCCTCGTCTTCATGTCCTCCACCAGCTGCCTTTTCATGTGCACGTCTCGCTCCGTGTGGCTCGCCCTGAAACCATTAATGTGTGTGAATTCTACAATGATATCTATATTTGTCTAAAGGCACACTCACATACAGCAGAACAGCCCCTACCACACAAACACACACACACACACACAGACACACACGAAGCTGGCAGGCACAGTGTCCCCATGCAGTGCATCAGGCATGACAGCTCATTATGACAACTAAATACACTGGCATGCTGTTTGGGTTAATGGGGGGGGGGTGAAATAAGGATGCATATATAATTCTAACTGGCATATATTAGAACAAGTGCTCTTGCGAGGAATGCCGCTCTAAGTGTGACTGGGGAGTCCTTTTTGACAAATGACATTTAGAATCAGCAGTGACACAACTTGAAACACTGCAATCGAGTATTTAAATGTTTATTATTTTGTACCAGTCACATTTAAAAACACATCAGCAAGGGAACTTGGTTTGGGAGAGACTGATTATGAAGGGAATATACTCTGGTTGTTGTTTGTGTTTTGTACTGTGCAGATTATAGTTCCCTACACAGAGACATGGCCGTATTGTAAATGTTCATATCTGTTGCAGAAATGCACCACGTGTCACTTCCTGTATTGATAATCTGCTGTATAGACATGTTTAATATTCCAGCATTCCGCACAGCTATATTATGGTGACGCCTTGTTTTAAATTGGCACAGTACGTTAGCATGTTTTATTCTGTTTTCATAAAAGGCAAATATCAGGCTTTTCTATACCTTGGGGAATCGGAACAAATAGAATAAAGATCATAAGGATGCACTTAATTAAAATGCTTCTCTATTTTTTATTTATTTCAAAGATGAAGTGGATTTTCCATCTCCCAAACGCATCAGGGCTTGTGTGTTTTTAAATAAACAGATGACGCAACACTGGAGCAAATGCTTTCGTGTAAGTAAATGTCCCTGTCTCCCTAGGTGGATGAGCGCCTGAGGGCAGACTGGCTAAATAAATGTGAGCTTGTCCTATTGGAGTGACATTAAATTAAATGAGAGAGGAGTCTAGCCTGGGGACTTTGGGGGAAGTAGCGCTGGTTGGTTACCCCATGGATTTGGCCATTAATGAGAAAACCCATATTGAACCTTTCAGATGACTGTCTGGTGTTGACTTAAAGACAGAGAGCAGCAATAAGAGCCCCAGCAGCTCTCCTTTGCCTCAGTGCTAATGGCAATTAAATCGACAACATTTATTTTAGATGTTCTCTTCTTCTGCACCCCAAAAAGAATAGAGGATAAAAAAGAATGAGGGATATAGGGTGCCTCTGCTGCAGCGTAGCGTGTGATCTCTATTTATGAGCGTTAGTGGAAAGAGAGAAAGAACTCAAACTTTATCCCGATCACTCACACGTTTGTTCCCTTTGTTCTGCGCTTGTTGGCGATATTGTTCATCAAACATGCGTGTATTGTAATGATAACAGTCAGTGGTCTGAAGTGTGTGAGCGTGTGAGAGAGCGAGAGCACACATTTCTGTGTATGTTGTTAAGAATGAAGCGCGGGTGGACGTTTCATGTGGCTGATAGACAACAGTGCTAAAGATGAAAGAAGCAGCTTCATAAATAAGGCAGGGCCATAGTGCCGGATATTGACTGAGGACATGCCGGTGTACTTTGAAATTCATTTCTTTTTTTCCCCCTTCTCTTCTTTAAGGCGAAGCAGCCTTGCTCCCTGTGTGTGTGCTGAGATGTATATTTCAGAGATGTCTAGACATGCCTTTCATTCTGAGAAGGGGTCCCTCCATGGAGGCAAATGGAGTGGAAGGGTAGAAGAGATGGTGAGTTACGCGTGTGTGTGTGTGTGCGTATGTGTGAGTGTGTGACAAGAGCCTGAGGAGAGACTGAGGCTGTCGTGGAAACTCAGCTGAGGGATGTTCGCTCTGTCTGACTGTGATCCACTGGTTTCGGTCACACACAAACACATACCCACTGTGATTGTACACATGCCCTGGATGCATTATTGAGAGCGGCAGGCAGAGGACACAGCACACTAGACAAAGAGAGGGAGAGGGAGAGAAGCCAAGTCGTTCTTTGGCCCTTTCCCTCGGTTGAAAGATGAGATCCTGATGCAGAATGATGATGTACGCCTTGCACACCACTTCTCAAAACTCGACATTTTCCCTGAGTGAATTGTTTATAGCTGTACATTCTGACTGTGTAATGCAGCAAGTGCTACAGTCGGTGAACCATGTAACTCATTAGGGCTTGTGGCCCACAGGCCAGAGCGATGCTGTGTGGGTTTTAGTGTCATGGGCCAAAATGGTCCCTCCTGCGGCACACAAACAATCAATACACTGCTTTGATCAGCACTCCACCTCAGCTACCCACATATGCAACACCACACTACATGACACACAAGACACCCACATGCACACATATGCATGCACACTAATTTCCTCAGTCGTTTTTATATACCCGCTCATGAGAATATGCATAATTTGACAAATGATTCATGCAGAGGAGAGACATGCATAAATGGAGTGCAGCAGACAGAGTGCTGCCACAGGGTGGAATCAAACACTGCAGATGAGAGCTGCACAGAATGTGCAAACATGCAGACGGAGACCCGGTGGGTTGGAAAGACAAAGACGGAGAGATGGGTGAAGAAATTAAAAAAAAGGCAAAGTAAGAGACGTACAGCAGAGCATCAGTAAGAACAAAAAGCAAAAAAAAAAAGAAGTCATTTTAATGAAGAGAAAGGTGTGAAACTAACTTGTCCTGCAGCTGGCGGAGCTTGTCCTCCTTCTCCTGGAGTTGGCCTCGCAGGGCTTTGTTAGCTGCCACCTGCCTTGTGACCTCCGCACTTGCACTCTGGGGGAAGGGCACACGGCGCGGGTTTGTTAATGTGTTTGTATACGACAGGGGGTGGAGAAGGCTTTCGCGACACCGCTGATGACAGGTCATGCACAGCATGTTTCCTCATTATAGTTACAGCGGGTGGGTGCAAGGTGCTAAAAGAGGTTAAGAGGAAAACTGTATTTATAAACGTGGATAAGATAAGGGGAGTAATTAGGAAAAAATAACAATTTGCAGACATATTCTACTTCACGCTAAGATTTTTGAAAAATAAACCACTTCTACGCTTTGCTCTTTGCTTCATGAGCAACAGAGACATATGGCGCATGACGACAGGCTGGCTTCTGATCATAACACTGATGGATATTTGAACGTGCATGTTCACTTTGGTTTAAAGGGCCCCATATCCCTTGTGGGAAGCGCAGCAGTACAAGCTTTTGACAATGCGCTCACTCAGTTTGTGCACCCCCACAGCGCACCCCTCACCTCACCCTCTTGGTGTCACCCGACATGACTTCTGCGGCTGTGTGTAACGACAGCAGCAATCTGCTTGGTGACACTGACGAGCTGGCTGTGGAGAGGGTGATAACGCCCTGGTACCACTCACACCTCATTCCCTGTGATGTAGGGCACGTCTCTACTGTTATTCCTCATTTCTCATCTGCCTGACAGGTGCTCCGTAATAAGATCAAATGATAAGAAATGCTAATTCATGTTGAAATCACATGCAATTTCAGGTGATGCCAAGCGTAAATTGAAAGGCTCAAGAATCTGTGTTTTTTTTTATTTTTTATGCATCATGATTTGAAAGTAAAACCTTGAGTGTGTTTTCTTTCAGAGTGTCTTAACTCCTCAAGGACTGCAGAGCATTCAAACCAGGGAGATCTGAAAGTGACTCAGAAATATTGATAAAATACAGAAGAAATACCAGGGGTAAAACATAAATGCATGTTTAATCCAATACTTTGTGGTATTGCATAGTAAGTAAGAAACAGCAACAAAAAAATCTTGTTTTCTTCCTTTTGTTCACAAACCACTATAAATATAAATATAAATGTAGCGTTTCATTCATTTTTGTATGAAACACTACTACTTTTTGAATAAATGTTCCAGTTATTCATTGTATTATCCACTCAAGCTTCATAGTGCACAAAATTGGAAATGAACACAATCTTTAATACCATCATCCTATTAAGAGCTTTATCTCATAAGGCGTGTACAAAGCCTGAAGGAAATTCATTACCTCTGGAGTTCTATTTGTGAGAAACAAGTCTTAGACCAACTAACCTTAAGTCTAGCTTGGAGTTGTTTGACTTCAGCCTCCAGGGCCTGGGGGGCCGGGTTAGCTGGGGAGGGGATGGTTCTGCCCTGGCAGGAGCACTCTGCGTTTACAGGTGCTGGTGGAGGTGGTGGGGTTTGCTGAGGGAAAGTGATCTGCCTCCACTGCTCCAGCTCCATCTCCAGAACCTTTTTCTGCTGCTCCACACCGGACAGGTCGGAGGTCAGCTTCTGCAGATTGACCGACAGACACAATTGGTTGCTAGTGATGATAGCGCGGAAAAGAATACAAGTTTTTCCAAATAGTGATGGGAGATATGATCCTGATATTGCCAAACCTAGCTTTCTCTGCTGTCCTATACAAAAATATATTACTGTTGTAAGAAAGAAATACTCTAACTTCGGTAAGTCTTACTTGAATAAGATAAAGGCAGAGACAACTTAAATAATATGTCTGAAATAGTGTATGTGGTAACCATGGCTGAGCTATGGGCTCTGCTTTAATATCACCTCTGTGAAAGAAAAACGCCTTTTTATGCTAATTCAGAAACACATGATACTGCTGTTCAGTCAACAGGGCCTAATTCTCACAGTGATTGGCATGCATAATAAAGTCGTCCTGCAGAATCACACAGCGCTTTGGGACAGAGGGAGTTCAGCATTTGGTGAGTGGTTGGATTTCGAGTGATGAAGGATAATGGCACTAGTTGATCATAGACAACGTACAGTGTATCGATGATTTTAAAGATAAGCGTCTGAGGTGAACACTTTTAACCACACGTGTGCGGTGGAGCAAAAAAAAAACAAAAAACCTCTTTGTCTCTTTATTAAGAAAATATGAGGCAGAAACACATCTCGTAATTTGGGTTCAATACTACCACAATTAGCTGATCTGATATCATATCAAACATCAAGAATGCTTAATGGCACAAATAGGAGACATGATACATGAAGATGTATGCTGCACTCATGGGGTAAATACTGGAACACACGCAGAGCCAGACACACACACACACACACCCACAGCCGAGTGAAACCGCAGATTCCCAGGGGTTTGCTCTCTGTTCTGCATACATGGAGGTTATTGATATCTGGTTGCTGGCTGACACCTTTTAATAGAATCCCTCTTGTTTTAGGTTTCCTCTGTTCTGCTGAAGACGCACATGCCATATCCCCAGGGAAGGGGGGGTGGGAGTAGGTGTAGAGAGGGAAAAGTGAGGCGATGGCTGCAGTGGCAGTGGTGCACGGATTAAGAGTGGCATTGATGACACTTCCTGTAAGACAGGCTCTGATTTTGTAGGCCATTTTCAGCCCCGGTGAGAGATGACACTGACATGGACAGATATACTGGTGGTCCATTAGGCTGGAAGAGAGGACAGCTCTCTATCTGTCTCTCTTTTCCCACAGAGCGACAGCTGCACTCTGTTTCAGAGATGCACAGAACCTTTCTGACAGTGTCTGTGGCAGTCAGTGAGGCCCAGACCGGAGCTGCTGGAGTTAGCACTTTTGAATATTAGCTCCCTCTCTAGCAACATGTTTTGTATAACTGATTTTATTACTGAGCGTAGTCTTGCTTTATATTTTTAACAGATGCCTGGTTCACTTTAACTGCCTCAGCTCCTCTTATAGAAACTTCTCTACCGAATATTAACTTTTTATCAACAAACAAAAAAAGAGGGAGTGAGAATACCACTGTTTTCAGATATAGTTTTCCCGGCACTCAACAACAGCCTGTTATCACTGTGACGGTCTACAGGCTCTGTCTAGAGTTCTGTTTGATTATTTATTTTTATCCCTCGTCTTTATTTTATTTTGTATTATTGACTTTTTTTTCTTGTTTGTATTTTGTATTGTTTTGTCTTGAGAAGCACTTTGGGGTGCAAGAAGGGTACCATGTAATAAAGTTTACTCAAGTTACTGTGCCAACTCCGTAGTCACTTTGTATTCCTCCTGCTGGCCAGACTCTCTATGTGGTATGTGCTGCAACTGTCATTAAAATGTAAACAGTGCTACAGAGCTTTTTAGGTTTAGTCTGTGATGTCTGATGCACTCCCTAATCCTGTGATAATCCCGGCGCCTTACATGTTAGAGGAGGGGAGGACATTCCACACTTAAAGAGATAAAGATGGGAAAATTGGGGGAGACGGCGGCCCAGTGCACCGAAGAGTGAGGCAAAAGGGAGAGTACCGATAATGAGTGAGGTTGATAATCCAAGCAACCAAAGGAGCCGGTATTTAGATTATATGCGTGACATTTCTACGAGGAGGGTGCACTTCACCTGTCACCTGAGCTTTTTAAGCTTCTTATTACACATTAAAGGAGAATTCCAACTGATTAGGCCTCATTTTCAAAGGTTTTGGCCTGTATTAAATACTGATGATAATATTAAAATCAGGGAATATCTGCAATAATAATCCCAACATAAAACATGAGTGGTCACATGAGCTGACATGTTTTCAACAGACTTTAATACACCTTATCTTCAAGAGAAAATGAAAGTAAATATTTTAAACATTCATAAAAGATCATAGACTGACTTGATGAGGAATCATAACTGGTCATTCACTTCCAGTTTTAATATATATATCAACCATTACATTCGGTTATTGAGATATTTAAACGCTCACAATCCAAACTCATAGAAAAAACACAAGAACAGGGGAACAGAAAAGGAAAATAAGGGAAAGCAAGTAAGAATGGAAGGAATAAGGAAATAAGGATTTGGGCCTGGAGGAGACGAGGAAGGAAGCAACAAGGGGAGGACAGAATGGCCAAAGGATCAGGAGACAGAGCAACACAAACAAGTTCCTGTGAAACTGCCATGCTACTTCTCACATGATGGCCCCTGTGGAGGCTGTCCTAAGCCAATTACAAGCAGAGGGTTTTAGTTAGAGAGTTGGCCCGGACCGGCTGGAACGAGCCCAAAGTCCATCACCTCTTGCCCTTTCCAGAGAGGGCAACAAGACCTGGCTTTGGCCAGTCGGTTGGCTGAAACTTTCTCTGGAGGAGTGGCATTAATACTGCAAGGAAAGAGGAAACAAAAAGGAAGACAACAATTCCCTCTCTGTCCACACATTCACACAACAGTCTGTTTTGTGTGTGTGTGTGTGTGTGTTTGTGTGCCTTTACTGCTGTGTCTGAGTCTAAGGTCTCGTTGGGCCTCTGCAATCAGATGCCCGGGTAGGAGCACAAGGGCCACTTCCTAGGTAGCAACACTATGAGGGCTGCACTCATGACCTGTGTGTACAAGTGCAATATACTTTATCTGTACTATTCCACACAGTAAATATACAGACATACAGACACATGCACCTAATCAGGTGTCCAGTGCACCTCCACTGGCTGCTGCTATGTCTGAATCCACCAAGTCTCCTGCCTCCTATCGGATTAACGACTCTGTCTCTCTCAGTGTTGGTGTGTGTATTTGTATGTGTGTGTGTGTGTGTACATATGTTGGTGTCTACAAGGAGGCCCTGACAGGAAAGATACTGTTTAGGGGGCAAAGTGCTTGGTGTTTTATTTATAATCTATACCAAGTCTAAGAGTTTCCTACCTGGAGGCAGGTAGTAAATAACTCAACGGGCGTATGGCACTGGACTCAGTCACCTTGTATTCGTCTGTGCACACAAGTGCATGGATTTGAAGAAATGTAACAGCTAGTGACACAGATTGTTGTGGAGAGCTGGCTCACTGAAACATTCAGCAGGATGAGACAACAGCCGAGTCGGAGAGGGAGAGAGAGAGAGATTCTCCCTCTCTCTGCTGCTCTGTGGTGCTGACCTCCACAGGCGAGGGTAGGCCTGTCAGCCACACTTATTAAGCATGATAAGGGCAAAGGACCTGCTACAGCTGCACTCTCAGCTCATAGCAAATACGAGAGAACCAGAAAAATAAAGACAAAGAGAGACAAATAAGAAACTTCCCAAAGCTTACAACAGGCTTTCCTCTTTACTCATCTCCCTGTGTTTTCTCCCCAAGTTACCTGTGTGAGCTGCTTCCTGCTGCCGAGTTTCTCAGTGAGGGAGTTGAGCCGTGCCACGATCTTCTCATTGGCCCTCCGCAGCTCTTTGGCTGAAAGCACAGCATCTTTCCTGGCACCTTGCAGTATGTCAATGTGACGCTGTAGGGACTCTACGCGCTGCTGCAGAGCAGAGGAGGAGGAGCAGCGCTGGGTCCTCAGCATCCTCTTCTTCCTCCACCTCCTTTTCTCTCCTCTCGTCCCTAGTTCCCAGGGCTCATGCTGTTTATCGTCTAACAGGAGGAAGTACATGCAGACGCCTCAGAGTTGACAAGAGCACAGGAAAATTCCAAATCCCTATTTAGAAGCTACTGCTGGGAGTTAACAGCCGGGTGTGAAGGAGTCTGTGTGTATGCAACAGTGAAAACTGAGATATATTTAACAACCTGAATGATTCACATTTTCCATTTATACCCACTTGAGGAGTGTCAGATTCTTGTGAAAAAATAACAAAACAACAAAGCTTGTTAACTTCTGAAATACTTGTTTCTGATCGACAGCATACATGCATTGAATGTTTATCCAGCTTCAATTAATAGTGGATTAGATTTTTCGTAGTTTTGCATTGGTACTAAAAAGGAAAACGTCTCTTACCTCGGGCAGGAACATTGGGTTGTTTTCTGTGAGATTCAGCTTCTGGGGCTTCTGAGATCCGTGAACACCTGTAGGACTAAAAGGAGCCGCAAAGTCAGAGACAGTTATGAAAAGCAGCTGTTTTAATGTAACACAACCGGTTGACATGTTACGCTTCCTGAGACGCGGCTCATAATGACACTGTGATCACAGTGTGTGCTCAGTTTAACGCGACAAGACAAATCACCCTGTGCTTTAATAATTCACCTGAGCGTGTTCGACTGACTTGGAGTTAAACGCTTGGAAGCACACTTATTACTTCTGACAGATGCTTGCAAATGCCGCCTTTGTTCAATCAGTCTGAGAGCTCAGATTCACTCCTACAGTATGACGAGTGTGTGTGTGCGAGTGTGTAATCATTTACACTCATAAGTGTCGATGCAAGACGCTACGGAACTTCACCGTTGTTTGTAGTGACATCAAAGAGCACTCCCCTACCCCCCGTCCTCTCTGCCTGTTTCCTTTGTACAGGGTCAGATAGGATTTGATCAGTGCCAGGTTTGATCAAACAGTGCCATGTGGAGAGGAGCAGCGAGACGAAACCTTTGGTTTGTGACATAGCGCGGCGTGAGGGGCCGGGCTGTCATAGCGATGAGCCCGGAGGAGCTGATGGGCACATTTAGCAGATCTGGAGTGGGGAAAAGTAAAAGGGGATCTGAGACTAGGGGTCCTGACAGCTCCCTAGCAACATTTACAACAGCCACCCTCTCTTCCTCTCCATCTTCTACCTTGTTCCCTTCCTTCCAAAAAAGAGAAATGGAGAAGAGAAAAGGAAAGTATCTTTAGAAAGGTCCCTGCTTTTTCCTCTCTTCATCTCTCTTCTTGACAGACATATCTCTCTGGGGCTTGGAGCTGCCATGTCCTGCTGTGAAGTGGTTTGATGTGGACAAGAGTAAGGGTCCAGGCCTATTGATTTCATGGCGAGAAAAGGAGACAGAGAAGAAAAGAGCATCTGCAACCAGACATGAGGAAGACTTTGTGATCGCAGGAGGAAAAGGAGAGGACACTTAAAAGATGCATACATTGGCACGAACGAAACCATGCAACAAAGCACAATGGAAAAACAAAAAAATGTATCATCAGGGAAACAGTTAATTGGACAGATATCTTCTTAACTAATTGATAAATTGTTTGCTTCATGAAATGTGAGTGAAAGAGTTAAAATAGTAAAAAAAATTGTAGACGTCCAGTAAAGTGTTGTATATGATGAAGACAAGCATCAAGAATGCACATTTCAGAAGCAGCAACAAATAATTCATTCAGAATTATTGAAGATGGGGCTGGTAAGGTGTTTGTAAAACCCTTGCACGACTGACCAATCATTTTATTTGGACTGAATGAAATGATTGGCTTGTATCGCTGTCTGTCACAACCCCCCCGCCTGCCAACACGCACTCCGTCCGTGCTCTCACTGCACAGGGCTGAGATCTTCACAACCCAGAGGGACACAAACCGCTCAGGCAGAAACGATTGTCAGACGTTTACGAGCGAGTCACAGAAAAGTCAGCATGTGGTAGTTGTCACACAGTGCACGTTCTTGTGTTTTGGAGGCGCGGCTTTGACGAGAGGACCAATGGAGGCTGGTGGTTGTATCTGTGGCATATTTTGGTAGTGTAGTCTGCTCTTGCAAGCTTCTCCAGTATGACCTACCCAAGCTTTAACTGATAAACAAAATAGCAGTTCATTGTATGGGCTAAGTTTTCAAAGTCAATGGGGTGCTATTAATCCTAACATTTTCTATGGCTTTGATAATGTAGCTTAACATAATTGAGCACATAGGAATCTTCTGAATTAAATTACAATAAATGTTGGTTAAATTCTGCTGGCAATTTTGTTTTGTATAGAATCTCAACACATCATCTTCACTCATAAATATGGAAACCTTTCCTCCGAATATAATGAATATCACATTGCAACCATTTTTACAGAAATAAATTAGATATTTAGGATCTAGAGGTCAAATTTGTACACAGTGCTGATACAGCTTATGATTATATAACTTTATTATTTGATTTAAGGATGAGGGCAAACCAACCTTTCGGTTTGCATGTTGTCTGCGAGGTGCTTTCCCTGAGGGCGCACTGTCGAGACTGTCCAAGTACTCCTCACCGCTGTCACTGTGGAGAAAGGTGAGAGGGGTTATTACAGACCAGAAGCTGAACCCACAACACTGGTTCTGAAAGTACCACCCTTGAACAAAAAAACAATTTACCATTTATGGTTGATTTAGTTGACATCAGGCAAAAATATGTGCATTTTGCCGCCCCTCCCTCCAACAGAAAATCAATGTCCCATCCAATTTCTGAGCTAGAAGTGTAAATGTGGGTGTAAATTAAGTGAAAAGCTGCAGAGTCGGGTGCTGATAGTGAATGCATCAACATGTATGAGAGCGGCTGTGGCCTTCATTAGCCCTCTGTGTGTGACAGACGTGTGTGAGAGGCACGGCTGAGCGGAGCCAAGCAAAGTTGCATCTGATGGACACACGGTAAGGGCTTCCTGAGGCACACACACACACACACACACACACACACACACACACACACACACACACACACATCCTCAAATACACACACATACTCACACAGGTTTATTGACAGTGACCTTTGATGTGAAGGTGGAAGCCAGTGACATTTACGCTGGCGGGTTTATTAAGGTGGGGCCTGGGAGAAGCAGCAGAGGTAAAGACCACAGAGAGAGGATATAACTGGTACTTGACAAGACTGGGGGCTAGTTAGGGCTCAACCTGGTCTGGAAGGGGCAGAGGGACTTGCTGATGATAACTAATCACCACCACCAAGACCCCACAACTAAGAAATTATGCATTTGATGAAAAACATACCCTGTTTTTGCTGGTAAGATTTCTAAAGTTTGACATAAATTAAGCCATGTGAATACAAATTTAAATCAATATTTTTATTAATTTTAATATATACCATATTCAGACTGAAATGAACAAATACTACATTCACTATGATACGGTTAACATGAGGCCAATCAGTCATCAATAATTAGTGTAACTGAATCCACAGACTATTAAAGTTGTCTCCTGAATGTGCTTCCATATATCATATAGTAAAGAATGCTGTGCTGGCATTTTAAGATGATGCTTCAGGGGATTTGTGTGCCTGTGTATAGATACTGTACATAAAACACAGATCTGTGCATTAACAGGCTGGATGCAAAAAACGGTGCAAGTCAAATACAGACACAAACTAAAGAGAAACTTGAGTACTACTCAGCTGAGCACATACTGTACCTCCGCCAAGGCCCAACAGTATTAAATCCAATCAGGCTCGATCAAATTTCATTCACTCAAAGTAATCAGTCCCCTAGATTTGCCCGATTTTTATCCATAAATATTCATGAATTAATCTCTGGGAGAATGGTGAAAAGTTTGAAAAAACGCCCCACCTTGCAATGGTAAAGAATGTAATTTTTGTTTTTCTGGATTTACACCCTGATCTAAATCTGCACCAATATTTAATTGGTTGTTCCCTGACCCATACCACATCCTATCAACTATCAAACTAGTTTTGTTGAAATCCATCCAGTAGTAATTGCATAATGTTGCTTACAAACAAACAAACCAACCCAACAAACAAACAAACACACAGGGGTGAAAACATAACCTCCTAAGGATATGATAAGGATGCTTCCAAGTAAACAGAGGGAGTCAAGGAGCGAAACACCAAGCTTTTGAATAAATGGAAAAAAACCATAGTAATCTCTGAGCCAGATCCCAAAATCAAAACACCTAATGAGGGATTATCTTTAAGAACAAAAGGGCCTTGATTTCCTCCAAAAAAGTTCCACAAGATTGAAAAAAATGTAATGTTTTGTTTGGTAATTTGCCATCCTCCTGTAATGTAGTGTCCATCAAGAACCTCTGTAATATATAAACACACCACTTCCTTCTAGCAGAACTACTCAGTGAGATATTCTCCGAACCCCCTGCTCGCCCACAAAACTGATGATCCGCTCAAAATGGTCAGTTTCCTCCAGCAAGCTCAAAAATTCAGAGAGCGAGCCAGAGGCAGCGAGAACTAGAAGGGGGGGGGGGGGGGAAAACAAAGACTTGGCAGTAGCCTTAACGAGTCTGACATCTTTATTTGACACTATTAGGGCCAAAGCTCCTTAGGCAGAAACACTGTATTTCCGGCAGCGCCTACCAGAGACACTGCTGGAGGAGACCCCTGCGAGATACCAGACGCAGGAGGCTTTACAGTAACAAATCAGTTGACAGGTGCCTTAAATAAGACAACATCTCAGTTTAGACCCCTCTCTCGCAAATCCACTTAGATCCTCCTCTCAGGTAAAGCGTATATTAGACTGCTGCTTATTAGCTACACGGAGAGGCATTAGGAAAGCAGGGCATAGCTGTACCCAGTCCCCGTTAAACAGCCTCACGTGGATAGAGCCGGGGATTAGAGTCAGATGAATTAGTTGGTGAAGAGATGGTGAGTTAGTGGGACAGAGCAAAGAGAGTGGAGAGAGAGAGAGAGAGAGAGAGAGAGGGAGAGGGAGAGGGAGAGGGAGAGAAAGGGAGAGGGAGAGGCATACACGGAGAGAAAGTGAAGGGAAATAAATATCAGCCATAGCTCTGAGTGTTTGAAATCAAATCATTCCGACCATCACTCAATAAATGTTGGCTCAGTGGCTTTTTTGCATAAAACATACATGAAATAATTACTGTCGATGGTTCGTAATTTAGAGGGTGTTAAACAGCTTGTAGACATCTGGTACTGAGCCGAGTAGGGTCATTCAAAATGTATCTAACTAAATTAAGGCACGGAGAGGAGAGAGGAGGGTGGGTAGGAAGGGTTTGTGTGTTTGTGTGTGTCTGTTGGTGAGTATGCATATGTGTGTTGGGAGCGGGATAGAAGGGTGGCTGGAGGAAATAAGTGAATTGCGAACATTCGTGAATTGCCATGCCACTAGATAACACAAACATGACTAAACATGGAGGCATTGGCTGCTGTGTGTGTATGGTTGTGTGTGTGTGCGATTGAAGGTGGGGGCTTGGTACTTGCAAGGGGATCCTTAGCGCTGTCAAGGGGGGGTTAGTGAATGCACAGGACCAGTAAATTAAATCAAACTGCCAAACTGTCAATTTCAAGATAGCGTGACTAGTGCATGAAAATGGCATCACCGGAAGGTATCAAGGCTGCGGCGGCCTCCTTATCCCTTGGCTTTCCTGGCATCGGTTCAACTTTTTGCGGAGAGGTGGCTAATTTTGCATGCAAATTTCAGTCAATAAGCTCCAAGCAAGGCATCCCAGGATATTTCAAAGGATCTGACAGTAGTCCCCCCCCCCCACCCCCCTCCTCTCCCCTACTCTCTATCATTCTTGCTCACATTCTTCTTTTGGCTTCTGAATACCAACTAGACAGACGATGAAATTCAATCACCCATTTGCTTACGCTTTGCATATGCACAGTGTCCCCTCGATGCAGCGTGGCCCCCCCACAATTCTGCCAACCCGCCCTCTCCGCTCCTACCACCCTAAAAATAATGAGGCGGGAGGCAGGAAGAAGAAGTGTGTCTGTGTGTGTGTGTGCGTGTGTATCATTACCTATCTACGCTCATGTCCTCCCACTCGTCCTTAGTGGGACTGGGGCTGCGGCCTTGCCGGCTGATGGCTTGATTGGGGCTGACTGCTCGGTGGCGGCGCTGCTGTGGTGGACCTCTGAGCCGAGTTGTTTTGAATTTAACCTTGCTGCTAATGTTGCTAGCGATCCCACCTGCCCGCACTGGCCCTGCTGCATGGTTCCTGTAGAAGTCCCTGGCTGCTCTGAGAATCCCCAGCTCCTGTCTCAGCCTCAGCAGCTGAGGATGAAGCCTGGTAGCCTCTTTCTGAGACGCAGCCAGCCGGGCTTCGACAGCCATGATCTCGTTGCGGTGCTGCTCCCCCTGGACCAGGGCCTGGTCCTGGGCTGCCTCTTCACGAGCAGCTTCCTGGGTCCGCAGGCGATCCAGGGAGGCTTGGAGTCTGTGGCAGTTGAGGGCCAAGTCTTTGTTGGCCTCAACTAAGTGTTCTTTCTCTTCCCTCAGACTCTCTGTCTCCGCGTCCAGGGACTTCATCTTCCACTCCAGCTGCTCAATCTGATGGAATCAGAGATACATTACAGGGCCACAGTGGTACAACATTGATTTTTGCATATCTGTCATTTTTTTAATAAATTCTAAAACTCCTTCACACACGGGTCTTGAAAACAACGAGTCAAAGTACATCCTGTTGTTGTTCAGGTGGAAATTATAGTGCCTGATTTGACCTGCTTGTGGGAGCATGCATATGGAGGCTTTCCTCTCCACTGACATTTTCTAACAGGGGGGTGTGCCAGCGCATGCGGCTTAAGGCCGGCGCATGCTTCTGCGTTTTCACGGGCCCGGAGACGCAAGAGCCCTTCCGGGCCCCTCACGGCCCTTCTTACGTCCTTACGTGCGTCGGCCAATTTTTCTAACTAGACGGCAAAGCCCCGCAAGCGTCACCCTGTGATTGGTCTGCTAACTACATCATTTCCGGAGTCGCATTTCCGGTTCATGCCCGGAAACCACGGAAGATTTAGAAGAACGAATATGGACCAAATAGAAGAGCACTTGGCAGAAGAGATCCGACACTATGTCCACTAGTATAATCCGTCACTAACCGGCGGATTTTTCCGCCAGAAAGAGGCTCAGAGGAGCCGCCGTGGCGATGTAAATAAATCGCTCTTCTTCGTGCAACACAGGAAGAAGAGCCGACTTCGACAAAAAATATTACTGCGCCTAGTGTTCTGGCGGGGAATTGCATGGCAACACGCGCAACGGTTGGAAAACCATGAATGAGAACGAGTCCTGCGTTACAGCTGCGTGCCTGCTGGCCCCTGACAATGCAGAAGCATGCTCCGGCCTTTATGCTCTGTAAAAGGCTGGACCAGTGAGAGGGGGTCAACTCTCCCCTCCGCAGCCTAGCAAGATCATGGGCATCTGACTGGCACCCCCTTACCCTGATCACCCCTAACTAGACAGCAACCAAGAACACTTAGTCTGTTTGTTAGATCTTTGGTGGAGACTGTTTAAGAGAACAGTGGATGCCTGCTGGGTTTGTGCCTCCAGGCAATTTTTCCCTTTTATTTGGCTCTCAGTCTGCCCGCTGGTGAAGCCTCGTACCTTTCAAAAAATATTAGATGGCCATCCCTAATCTTGATAATTCACTGCTATGAAAGTCAAAGGAGGGGGGGGGGGAATATAAACTTATTAAAGCGTGGGTTTTAAAAGCATGCTAGCTACTAAGAGCTACTATACAAAAATGTTGTATTCTCTGCGAACTTAATACACGTTCCTATACTCCACTCCAACAGTTTTTATCTGTAGTAACAACTGGAATTGCTTTTAACTTGTAAAAAAACCAAAACAACGTCCTAGCTGACTCTTGACTTGGAAATTAGCGAGTGACCAATCCTTCCAAGAGCGAAGAACACTTTCAAATCGTTCTTCATAGAGTAAAACCAAAGTGTTTGAGAGGCATTGTGCTTTAGTTATGGCTCTGTCGGGTTTCTTTTATTGGCAATGACAAGGAACACTTAGTGATGGCATAGTGCTGTACCTTTTTAAATGACTGTTCCACTCGTTCGGCAGAAACAGACGGCTTTTTCGGAGTGCTGCTTTTGACCTGGCGTTCCTCCACCACTTTGTGAAGCAATTCTGCAAAAGGGAACAAAGCTTGTTATTGTGACATGATTTGTCAAACTCGGGCTGCTCAATCAATAGAAGGATAATAAAGAGGGTACATTAAATCAATTAGCATTACTAATGTGTAATTTCTGTCTTAAGGTCCAGGTTCTTCTTCTTTTTTCAATCAAATCAAAAGGAACACACAATCCCTAATGCTTAAAGGTCTGGGAAATCTCACGGCTAAAAACCTACCTCAGGTTTCTAAAATCTTATCAGATAACCTTTTCAACCAGATTAACAGAAAGGTGTTTTATTTAGTAGCCCACAAGGAAATAGGAAAACACTGTTGAAAAGCACACACACACACATTGGTACATGCAATGGGCAACCTCTCTCTGGAGATCTTAAACAAACGAAGAGAAGTGCTTAAATCCCTTGTGGACGCAAGCCCCAGGCTGCACTGCTTTGTAGTCCACTGTGTTTCCCCAGTGGACAACTAATCTCACCAGACTAACATGCTGCCATATTCTGAGAACTTCAAATGTGGCCTTGGCAAACATATGATTTAGACTTTACAATAACAACAGAATAGATGCGGGAGTCAAAGTGTATGGGGATTTGATTTTCACATATTCATGTGCGCATACACAATCCAGGAGGCCTCAGTGTCACCGATGTTTGACATACAGTAGATACACCTGCAGAAGTTGGAATATCTTTCCTGCTCACCTAGATGCAAAGGGCAACACAAAATAATACACAACTTTCTGCCTTTCATTCTCGCCTGTTAAACATTCATGACAGAACGACCAAAAATAATTTGTACAACGAGGCTGGAAACATTAAATATTCAGGACCTTGACTTTTAGGTCAGTTGATCTTTTGGAGAGCGAGTGGGAAAAAAGAGGCCATAGGAGGAGAGAGTAAAGAGAGAGAGGGGTTATGCTGTGAGAGGCTGCTGCTTCTTTGCTTCACATTTGACACTTTGCCCAGGGAATTTTGTTACTTTGAATTAGGCTGTTCTTTTGTCTTTCCAGCATGTCACAGTCAATCAAACGGAGCACCAAATAGGACAGGAGGGCTGCCGTGTTCGCTGGGTACATAACCAGGTTGGGAGACAATTATCCAGCTCCCGGGCCGGTGGCTTGGGAGTTGGCACCTCAGCACTACCTTGATAAGAAGACGTGGTGGCTCCCTAGTCACCCACTGTTGGAGGAGGTCCTGGCACTGCGGCATACATTAACGTCCCTCCCACGTCTCCTCATGGGCTGCAGCTCAAAGGCCCTGCTCCTTTCATCTGCTGCCTTTCGTTAGTGTGATTCCAGTGTTAGCCATCAAACCGCTATGCCTTTGATCAGGTCACAGAGGTTCTTCAGGAGTAAATGTTGTGGCCATTCGCAACGTTTATTTTAAATGACGTCGGGGCTCAGTTCCTCTTGTTGGCAAACATGTTGACACAACCGACATTTATTGATTCACAAAGTTAATGATGAAATCATCTTTGCCTTAGTCATCAGTCGGCTATGCAACTTATTGACTTTCACAATTAACAACTGCGATCAATACATTTTCTATCACGATCCTCAATGATTTATTTATTTGTTGCATTTTTTAAATGATTTATTAGATTGTGTCCTTTAATATAAAATACGGCAGGCAATCTAAAGCTTTACTGTGAATCCAGATAGCACACGTGTTCCCATTCATTGTGAGACTGGTCATTGCAAAGTTTTGTTATTATATTTCAATCCTGTGGCAAAATAATTCGCTGTCATTCATGTCAACATAATATGCAGTATCATCCCAAATAAAACGTTATCCATAACTTCATATTTTATGTTGTTTTGGGACAGAGAGCATTTTTAACATTAATACAAAAAATACACCAGTCCTGGGGAGAACATTGTGTAAAGTCACTGACCGTTTCAAATATCAACACACGTTTAAGTTATGATTGGCATTTATTTTTGTGAATCTAGGCGTAAACAGTACTTCACAGTTTAACCTTAAGTGGATTCATGACAGAAGCTGTAAAATGTTTGGTGAATAAGAAAGGTGCTTGTATCACATTTATATTTAGAGACTATTTGCCTGATAAGATATAAAACTTATGTGCCCCTTCTAAGGCGCCTTTTATCCTGGTTTTCCTGACTAGACTGTCAATAGGAAGACAATCCCCTATTTTAATTATTGCCACCCGTTAAATCACAGGCTTGCATCTCCGACAGACACCATCATTGGCTGTGAAGAAAATTAAAGTGATCGAGGACAGATTTGTTATTGAACGAGTAAATTAAAGCCACCGATTGCAGTGGTCGGCGTCTGACAAAAGGATGTGGAATCAATTACAACCAATAGGCTTTTTAACTTCGGGAATGATGTATTCAGACAAGATGAACACTACTTGATCTTTCAATCAATTTGCAAGGAACTGATCAAGTCTTAATTGAGTTGTCCTATTAATTCCACTGGGAGGGATCTGATTAATTCCGCTCACTGGTACACATGGCCAGGAAGTGAGGGTAGCCTGAAGGTGCTACGGATACTTTTTGATTGGCATGTGACATTACATTCAATTTAGGCAAAAGATTTACAAAAAAACACAAAGGAAAATAACTTTAAACAGTCATCACCATTCAGTTATTTCTTTTGTCTCCAAAAGAGCTGTCATACAAAGCAAAAGGGGCTCACCTTGGTGTTCACTGGTAAGACACAGGTGGAGCTCCTTCACTGTGGCCCGGTCCATCGCTGCCTGGACTCGCAACATGTCCATCTGCTCTTCCAAGCCGGCTCTGCAGTCACACACATTATAAACCTTTCCTCAAATAACAATTAAATATATTCTCCAAATACAAATTCCAAAACAATAAAAGATGAGAAATCAGTACCAACACGAGAATAGTAAAAATAGTATATTTTTTAAAAATCTGGATTCCTCTGTGGAATCCTTTATTCGAGACACTTTTGATTTGTGTGCACTGGCTTCTATCCCAATGGTAAAGACAACACGGTGAAGAAATCAGGTAATTAAAATGGTTTTTAATTCATCTGAAAATCAAAGTGACATGCAACATGAAAGGCCAAGGTGGGAGAGTACAGTGTGCATCTGTGTGTGTATCATCACAGACAAACAGAGTGGAAAGAGTGCCCAATTACCTCTGTGCAATTAGCTTGATTTCTGCTAAAGGCTAATTACGTGGAGCCATGCTCGAGTCTTTGCACTTTCAAGTTATTATTAGGACCCCAACAGAAGTCTACTGAGGATACACATGGCCCACAGAGGCAACCACACCTGAAACACACACCTAATTCCCCTCCCCTCTGCGCCACAGAGTCAGAGAGAAAAACTAGAAACAAGCCGCTGCTGCTGTAGTGGCCTTCTTCCCTCAGTTTACCTCATTACAACAGTAGGTCTTTATTCTGACCGACTTCTTAAGGGAGGTGGTGAGTGCATCGTGCATGATACACTCTGAACTATGTAAAAAAAAAAAGCCATTTGTGGTTATTATGAATTGTGATGAGGATAATGGCAATTAACTTAAACGAGACACTTTTTAAACCAATCTTATTTTGCAAGATCAACCGAGAGATTTTTCAATATGCCAAGAAAATGACTTGGGAAAATTATCACCATAGCACAGGGAAGGGGAGTGATTAGCTTTTTAGCCCACACAGTACAGCAGAGCCTGGTCTAATGGCTGACCGCTGCTTAAATAAGTACACAAATGACTCTCCCTGAGGGAGGTGGAGGAAGCAGATGGATATGTGTCGCTCGTGTATGGATTTGCCTCCATAAATGAACTCAAGTCGATGAGGCACCGGCACTCGTGTGTGGAGGTTGTTAATGGGACAAACAAACTGAAATATGCAGTATGTGGTCGGAGCCTGTTCCATCTCGTGTTTCTCTTTTATGCCTTTTTGGATGCGGATAGTATTGACGCTAATCCAAAGTTCAGATGCAAAACATTCAATTTTGTTGAAGGATAAGCATATTTTCTTGGATGAAGGAGGGATTGGATTGCAGATGTAGTTCATTGGCCAGGGGCTTCCAGTTTCACAACATCACACTCTAGAGATGGAGGACTATTGCATCCTTATTCAGTAACACTCGCGTTGTTGCAGTTTGTGCTTCAATCTGCTATAAAAAACTAAATTAACACATCGACAAGTGGGGGTGTTGCAGGAAGAATTATTGAGAGTAATAGCTTCAATATTTGCAAAGACAACATTGTGTACTCGAGGCAATTCCAAGCCTGAAAGTCTGGACCAGGGTCTGAAATCATGTCTCTGTTACATTTGGTTCCGGTTAGTTTTGGTTTCATATTGGATTTTATGGAGCAGAATCTTGTCTGACCTCCTGATGTCATCACTTACATGGGCTGCATCTAGTACATGGTAGTAGATGCTTCTGCTTCCTCTATTGTTTAATGATGTTTTCAGTTTGATCTGGACCGAGACCACCTTCTTTGGTTGGAATGCATTTTGGCTTATTGGTCTGAATTCTGGTCTGAGGAACCTTTCACTCCTGTTATTTTTTTGGGGGGCACTAAACTGAAAAGTCAGACGACCAAACAAGACCAAAAAATTATTATTTTATTTAAAAAATGTATCTGGTTTCATGTTTATATTTTAGACTTCAGTTTTCTAAACTTGCATTGTGTGAGTCACAAAGTTACAGAGCCAGGAGTTTTGTTTTGTATCAAAACACCAGATGGCATCTGTCAACGCATTTGTTTAACAACTTGGTCAACATGTTAAAATTCTCATTTAAATTAACCGTTAATACGAATACACATTTCCACAGTATGTACTGCCTTTTCTTGTTTCCATAGGTGACACAACACATTTCGAATCTATTTCATTCTTCACTGCACAAAACTGTATTCTTGGATGGCGTATGCTCATATCTTCCCTTCCAGTCTCACTCCTTGCACATTGCTTCCTCATGTGAGTACATCATTTGATAAACAGATGCTTACTATTTTCACGCCACTGGGGTCCTGATGATGGGAAAAGAGCAAATTTAAGAATCCAAAAGGATGTTTAGGCAACACTGTAAGGCTGTGGTAGCACTGAGATAAATCCCAACCTGAAGGAGCTACCTTTAAGATCTGCATCACATTATAACTGCCTCAGAGTGAAACAAACTCCAGAGGTTAACCCTGCGTCAAACTATACCTCCAGTAACCTGTAGTTATGTGAACTTGAACTATGTTTTCCAGTCATAGTCGAGCTATCACTCTGGAAAGGGGGTTCTCTACAGATTCACCTCCTATAGGATACACAAAGTATTTTATTTAAATCTGGATGACAAATCAAATGAAGCTAGCCACAGTGTTCTACTCCCTCTCAACTTGCCACGTCACCTAAGGCAGAATAGTCAGCGAGTATAAAAGCAAAAGAAGATTCTTGGCAGAAACCAAAGTAAAATCAACAAACGGGTGTTTTGTTTGGTAATGATGTGGTCTGCAATAGAACTCCGTGGCTCACTCCGCATTTCTGGCCCTGTTTTAAAAAACATTTGCACATTTGAACTTCCGCCCTGAGTTATCCACTCCATGTCATTTGATCTCATCCCTACCTGGGCTGCGCCAAACACAGCTTAGAGCGCCAACTGCCAGCCTCCATCCACAAGGGTGTACAACACAACATCATCTGCAGCCATTGTGCTTTCACACGCCAGCCCTCCTTTTGGTTTCTTGCTCGGCGCATAAAAATACACGGGTAGAGCAGGGAATAGGGTGAGAAAGCGAAAACACCTCTGGCATTTTTATCACAGGGGAGAGATTCTTGTTTGTGTGTGTGTGTGTGTAGTGTGTAGTATTCCCTCATGGTTAAAGTCAAGCTAGAGGGCTGTTCATTCATAGAGGGAGTTTGGGTGGATAAGCCACTGCTGTCAGCAGAAATGGTGACTGGTGGAGTTTACATGGCTCGGTGGTGTGTTTTAGCTTTGGGCAATGTAGCGGCAACAGCAACAGTGAGTCTTTAAGAGGAAGGTTCACAAGCCATTGATGCAAACGGTAAATGGGCATTCATGTAATAAAACCGCTGGTGGGATCAACCTAGGACGTGCACACATTTCCCTGTTTAAGAGGGATGGGTGTCACTAGGTATCCTAGTTTAAAATAAAACATGTCCTTGTAAAAATAAAAACATCATATATTTATAATATTATAGTATTTATTAGGTTGGCCCTGTGTCATACCTGCAACCTGTCCCCTTTCGTTTGCCTGTTTTCAGCTGGGATTGGCTCCATGCACACCACCACCCTCAAACCGTACAGCTGATGAATGAGTGAATGAATGAAGGGATGGATGGATGATTTATATATTAGCACATTCCCTTCTGAAGGTAGGAAGTTTATTCGTGAGATTTGGTTCTTTGAAAAAATAATCCTTTGTTCTAATTCCATTTGCTCTTTTTATTCGAACAAACCCCGACTGGAAGGCGCACTGAAGCTTGCATCAAAATTAGTAAGTGTTAAGCAATTTTTTTGAACGCAATAATTAATTTATCAAATAATTAATGAAGGAAAAACCTTACTTGTCTGAATTTAAATCATGAATAAAACATTCTGTTTGTGTGTGTGTTTGAGCAAATGTGTCCCTCCTCCAACTAAGCCCTGGTCCAGGGGGGGCAAAAGACTCATTACTTCTAATACCTTTTAGCAAATCAAGATGAAACTAAAAAAATATGAGACGCATCAGGGTAAACTTTATTAAACTTAATTAGTGTCAACGTCGCTTACTGGGGAGGTTCACATCCATAATGGTCACTCTCTGCAGAGGAGGTTTCACTGCTGCTGCAGAGCAAATGATCTCAAAGGCTTTTTCCCCCAGTAATCGCTGGCTAATTTATGCTTTGATGTTGTCTGAGCATAGCATCTTAAATCTGAGGATGCGCTGCATGTGTTTATTCTGTTTATGAGGCCTAAATAATCCCTGCCTCTTTTTGCCAACAGACCTTTAACAACAATTAACAAGCATGGACATGGAGTGCTGCAGACCGATGCGTAATGAGGCAGATAAAACGACCCCAAGGCAACATTTCTAGCCCATCCTGCACATTGTTACTTGGCAAGAAATTTCAATCAAAATCAGTCTTGGTGTCCCAAATATATTTTGTCCCTTTTGCCTTTAAAAAACGGTGAAAGGTTGAGAGCTTGGATGCTTTTGTGTGGAACACGATCAGTGCATTATTTGATGACGTTTTTTCTGCAATTTAAATGTTTGGTGAATGAACCATGAAAGTAGAAATATAGCATTATTGTTAAAAGTTGATATAATGGATTGTTTGGTATCAGTACATGAAAACTGATTTCAAGTGGTTACTTCATTTTTAATCCAGAAGACTGTCTGAGTTTGTCATGAATAAATTCATAGTTCCCTAAATGTTGTATATCAAGGAAATCTTTTCAGTTTGTGTAATCTTGCTTTTACAACACATACAAACAAACCAACATATAAAAGGATAGGGGAAAAAATAACCTGCTTGGTTGAGGTAATTAACCTCTTTATAATTATTATTATTTATTTTTTTCAAACAAAACCTAAACTATATTTAATAATAATCTGACAAGGGATTAACCTGATTGTTTAGAACTGACCACTGTGTCTAATGTACGTCATCTTCCAGCATGTGAAAAAGTCACATGATGTCATCCTTCTATTAAATTCGTATGAGATATTTCAGCCATGCTAAATCCGACCAGGTCAACTGTGCTGTTTGTCTGATGTAGAGATCTCAGCTCAGATGTGAAGTGGCAGCTAACACAAGCTCACTGACATGCTTGGAAATTGTTCGTCCTCCCGACAAGTAGTTCATGCTGCAGGTGCATGCTCTCATTTTTAAGTTTGAGTTATTGAAGAATAAACAATTTGTTGCTTATTGCATCCTTAAGTCATGAAATTGAGCCACAGGGAGCCAGTAAATCAGCTAAAAGAGCAGCGAAACAAACCTGTTTCACCTTCTTCCTTAACATCTCATTCAAGAGCAGAGATTACAGGGGGTGCCTGGGCCTTATAACCTTCTCTTAACACTGTTGGGACCCACTGAGCAGGAGTTATCCCAGCAATATTAATTCTGGGAAATGGTCATTTGGGCCTCAAGACACTGTTTTACAAGTGCTGCTGTCGGAAGAGGTGATAGGGAGCATCTGTGCGCAATCTCATGACAATGAGGAGGAGAAATGAGAGACAAATGGAGTTTAAACAGAATCTCTCCTCTGAAGCCTGCCACTAGGCATTTACAGCTTTATAAGGGGTCTTTATTTGGCCCTAAATTCTTCCGCTGCCAGGAGTTAATTATCCATTAGTGGATCATTGCTAGCACTTATCTAGCATAACCTTCACAAGCACAATCATTACAATACGGTCAACGGAACAACAAGCTATAACTGCTTGCCCCATGAGTTCCCTTGCAGTTTTGCTTGCAGAAGCTGTTGTTGTTATGTTACTGTCATATACCAACTTTTGCCCTCTCTATTGCCTCTGATCAGAATTTTGCAACCAGAACCCTTGTTGTTCTCTGTTCCTTTGAAAAAGAGACGGGCAATATGCTTTTGTTTAGTTTAACACACTGAGCTGTGCATTTGTACAGATGTGTGCCCTGGAACCGAGAGATTTTTAACAGCCCAAGTGTAGAGATCCTATCCAAGTTTACTTTGCACCAGCCACCCGAGTAAGGAGGAGTCCTGGGGGCGCGAGTGGAGGAGATGAGGTGAAGCTGGTCAGGGGCACATGAAGGGGATCAACACTAACCCCGGAGGACAGGCCGGTTACACAGTTAGAAGAGACGCCAGGCGCTTACCATCCCTCGTGGTTTCCCTCGCAGGTCAGTTCCAAGGACCCTGCATGCTCACTGTGGTGTAACCCCCCCCGCCCCCTCAGGCCCCAGCCCTAGACCAGCCAGCGCTCCGCTCTGCTCAGCTCAAGTTGTGGCCGGGCAGGCGGGCAGGCAGGTGGATGGACATCCCTTAACAGGCAGCATCGGCGGCACTGGGGCTGCTAGCCTGTAATTAGCTCGGACAGCTCAGGCTTGGAGAGAGGCAGCCGGGCTATATCATAATGAGCTCAGCTGGGATTAGGAGGACAGGGCAGGGGGGTGAGCAGAGGGGAAAGCAGTGGAGGGGGGGCTGGGCAAGTTCCAGAATTCTGGCCTCAGCCTACTGCAGCATCACGGAGGGCCGGAGGGAGGCAACTGGGAAGGCAAGTAAGAGGAGAAGAGGACGGCACCGAGGCATTGGAGAGAGGAGGGAAGAGGTGAGGAGAGGTGAAGGCTAGGGGAGACAGGGGAGAGGAAGACTGTGGCTTTAGGCCAAGCTTTGTGTAGCATCATACCAGGTCAGTGTTACTGGTACTGTAAAAGGGGGCTTCTTTAGATCAAACAAGACAATGGCTACACTACACCCAGAGACAGAGGAAAAGATGCAGACAGGAGGACAGAGAGAGACGGAAAGAGTGGGAAAACTAAGCAACAAAGAAAGAAATACGGCACCTCTTGCTTAAAAGTCTGACTGTGATTAAAACAGTCACTCGGGTCACAGTTTACAGACCGAGTATGCAAAGTATCTTATTGACACTCGCTTAATAACATCAGCAACAAGATTACAGTTTGGCCCTAAATGTTCCATTAAAAATACAATTATTTCAAAAAGACACAGCCAGGGATTCTGTTAATGTGATTTTACTTCCTCCACTTTTATGTGTGAATTTTTTGGGCAGCCAATTTTACAAATGAGAACACAGTGTAACGATCTTGCTTTGGCCCCCGCTGGCTGGTAATGATGTGGAGGGCCAGGTGCATGCTGTGAGGCTGCGAAGGGCGCACTCAAAATTCCAACACCAACAAACAAGAAGGGACACTGGGAGTGTGTGAGTATTTGTGTGTATATGTAAGAGAAAGTTTTGAACACATGGAATGGCCAGACCTATGTGGGCTTTTGCCTTCCTATCTCTTCCTGGCTGGAAGACCCCTACCCCTCTTCCCAACAATATAGTGAATCTATTAGTCATATGGTGTTGTGATTTGTCTTGCCTTCTTGTCAGCATTGTGTGCGTGTGTGTTTATACTCAAATTTCCAATGCAGGTCAAATCTGTGTTGGACTTGGGTGTCACGTGACTTACTTTTCAGTGGAGAGTTTCCTGGTGAGGTTTTTCAGGTAGGTCAGTTCATTCCACACTGCATCACTGTTCTCTTGTCTGAGCTGCCACGGCTCGGCACGCTGCATCCTTCCACCGGGCCTGGACACACAGGTTTGTGTAGCTATCAATATAAGGCCTTTGCATTGACTTCCAATCACAGTCTCACCAAAACCGTATCTCCAACCTTAACCAGGACCTAAGTAATTAAGGTTTTTATGACCGGGCTGTGGTTCCCATGAGGTTTACTGGTCCTAACAAGATCAGTGTTTATGCTCGGAGCAAAATGCAAAATGTAGAGGCAAGCAAGTCCCACATATTGAACAGATAGCCACGCACACATGCATGCATGCATGAGAAGCAAACATACTAACAAGGGGAAAGTGGCTGGTACTGTACATTACCTTGCTCCCTCTGGTCAGTTCACTTGGGGTAACAAGACCCCTTAGTCTCACTCTCGTTTTGTTATTCAGCCATCTTTAGCAGTATTCAAATGAACAGCCTTGACTTTGACATTTCAGTGGCAAATCATGTACACACGTATGCATGTTTGTTAAAGCCCAGGGCACTGCCTGTGTGGCAGGGCAGGGGACCATTCCCTGTGTGCCATGCAAATGTAAATAATGGCAAAAACACACTCACAAACGAGGTCATTCAAATGTCTACACCTCACTTATGAATACTTAATGACATTTTGTGCTCAGTAGCGGCCCCCTCCACTGGACTTCCCCTTCAACACACACACACACACACACAAACACACAGAACATCCCTACAGCCCGAAACTGCATCCCTGCACACTACCCGACTCATCAATCAGTCTTTGCCCAACACATTCAATTCCAATTAGCCTTTCATTTGCAAACTAAAACAGCTTTTAGTGAGAAATCCACAGATTGCAAAACTAGCAGATGAGGAGCAAGTACCATTTTTGTCTCTCTATCTCTCTCACACACACACACACACACACACACACACACACACACACACACACACACACACACACACACACACACACACACACACACACACACACACACACACACACACACACACACACACACACACACACAATAGTTTCTCATTTTCACTCAATCAATGAGGTAGAGGTGTGGAAATGGATTGTGAGGGTCACTGCTGTGGCGAAGCGCTCCTTTTCCTGTGGTCATTATTGGCTACGTAGACGCCGCCATGCTACGCTAATACTAGTTAAACCCTAGTGCCTGGGATTTGGAGGCTACTGAGGAACGGCAAATGTTTTCATTTAATACTGCTAATGCCCCTGTGAGCAATTTGGAGCCCTTGAACTTATTCGTATTGTATGTATGTGGGAGTATATATATGTGTGTGTGTGTGTGTGTGTGTGCAATCTGTGAGTTTGGGTTCGTTTCCCAGAGTGCCAAGCTACTTAACGGATAATCTCACTGTACAGTCACAGAGATTGATACTTTTACTTATTCTCCTGCAAGCACAGTGACTTCGGTCTGAATAACCTTAATACTGCCTGGAGCTGTAATCGGACGCGATAATTTACCCACGGCTCCGTTTGAATTCTCTCTGTGTGATTTTAAGTTGTGTAGTGTATCAACTGCATGTCTTATGAAAGGTGTATAAAGCTTTATTAAGTCACGGTAAAGCTTTATACGTTTTAATTTGTTTACGGTGGGTCTAAAAGCCGTTGAACACGGAGCCATGAGAGAGCTATCTACTGTAGGCCTCAGTGCTTCCTTCCCTGCGGTCTCCGAGTTTCCATTATTAAGCGGGAGGAAATAGAAAGAACTTTTCCACGCCGCTACGGCTAATTGCTCTGATTCAGGGGGAATCTGTTTATGGGCGCAACTTTGATCAGAGTACGGATGCTTTAATAACCTTTAATTTTATTTGCTCACCCCCATCATCCCCAGTCTGATTAAAAAACTTTTTCCCTTCTCTAATATAAACAAGAAGTTGGCGATTTCCCCCCTCTCCTTCATGCCATTTTGGGAAAATATGGTGGTAATGGTGAATGGCAGGGTAGTTTCACTGGGACTGGCCAACTGCGCACCACCTGCATGCTGATGAGCCAAAAGAAGCTGTGCGTGGTTTGTGATTGGCTGGTAGTTCTATCCTGGGCGGAACTCATTATCACGAACACGGGTGACGTCACTCAACAGCTGGCCATCACATACAGCAACATTGTTCAATACCTTACTCTGCTGATGAGGATTTATATGAAGGAAAACTAAAATCTAAATCGTACCTAAGAACGATGTTAGGGTCTAACAATAATTACAATTATTTACTGTATTATATATACATATTCATGTATACATGCAGTCATATAAATACATGTATATATATATATATTACAGACCTATGTCAGGTAAGGAGGAAGACGCAGACTTTTTTTTATCATTTTATCCGGCACACAAAGGGGGAACAAAAAACGACCCCCCGCATCTTTCCAAAAAGGCAACAACACAGCATGGAAGCTACAGGGAAATCCCTAACAAGCTCAAAATGCAATGAGACTCAACGCCTATCCCCACTGACTTGTTAGGGCCCTGATTCCCCAGCACTAATGGGAGTATTTAAGTCATTTTCTATTGTCTCTCATCCAGGCTGGCATTACCCCAGTGGGTTTAACAGCTATTTGAGGATGGGGCTTAATGCCAAATGAATGCCAGGATCATAACATTGAGTGACTGGCTGGTGCCATGGTGGGCTTTGACTGAAAAGGGCAGAGCTGCCTATTGCATCAATTTCATGTCAAATCAGTCATGAAATACAGATACTGAGACAACACACTGTAGATCTGGGTCCTCTTAGCTCGACTCATAACCACAGCCCGGATTGTCTTATTACAGACACATGCATGTTTTCTTCTTTGCCAAAAGTACACTAACATTTCTTTGATAACCTGTTAAAATGTGTAACAGAGGCACATCTGGGGTGGACTCCCTGATTTTGCTCTCTGTACAGCTCTCTGTCTTTGTTCCCACTGTCTCAGACACATGCTGTTGAGCCGCGCTGAGCTGACATGAGCCGAGTCGAGCCCAGCGCTGAACACGCTCTCACACTCACTCCACTTTCACACGGGCTCACATTGCACTGCTGTTTTCTTTAATTAACCCTGAGAGAAAACAGCTGACGGGGTCAACACTTTGCTCCCGCGTGGCCACCAAACATATGCACCTTTAGCTACGTTTTGAAATGCCCTCAAAGATGCTGTTATAGAAAATAAAACTCACTGGAAAAAAAGTGGGGAAAAGACTGGGGGAGACAATAGAAAGAAAAGGGTCCTCATACTAAAGACTTTTTTCCAGCACGTTTGTGTATAATCCTGTGATTTCTGGTGAAGATGACAGGTCGAAGCTGGAAATGGCCCTCCTCCTCCTCGCCCTCCTCCTCCTCCTCCTCCCTCCTCCTCCTCCCCCTTCTCCCTCCTCCTCCCCCCTCCTCCCTTCACAGGCCTCCTCAAACACCTTGCACCGCAGGACCAGACACCTCCAGCCACTGGTTCTCCCGTCCTAATGAACACTAAGGGAGAAGAGACGCAGAAGAACACACACTCACTTGGCACAAAACAGCCCAAGTTGACCAGGCTTAAAAACCTCTGAGCTTTTCAAAGGCAAAGAGCGGAATTCCGCCTATTTTCTCCAAATCCAGCACTTAGGTCTTGTCAGACAACATGTGGGGAGCAATGAGGCCCTAAGACCATTCTGTGACTATTTGTGAGAGGTTTCGGGGTTGTATTATTTCACAAGGGCTTCTAATATAAGGCAAGGTGAGTTATGTGCTTTAAAATGTCTGTTGCACATTGCTGCTGAAGAAACTTTATGTACGCAGGTCACATTTTCAGACTCTTCGGTGGGTTCACCAACAAGTCCATTGAGATGTATTTTGTGTCGTATGTGTAGTGTGATGGGACTTTGTTGCCAGAAATTAAACAGTGCACTCACAAGCCGTGGGATTTCTCCATCTCTTTCAGCTGGTCTCTGATGCTCTTGTAGTTGGCTTGAATCAGACACAGACGTTCTCGTCGCTTATTGTGAGCCCTCCTCAGCTCTTCATTCTCCTCCATCTGTAAGGCACAGGTACAAGATTTGTTTTGTTTTTCAAAAGTCGTACACATCGAATGACAGATAAGTTAAATGAAGAAGAGAGTTAGCTTCATGCTGGCACAGCAGTGTGGCAGTGAGTAGGGAAAGCCCCTCAATGTACCTACATATTTAAACTGGTCTACACCTCTGCCTGACAGAAACCAGCAGGTTCAGATCATTCTCTCCTCGCTCCTTGACAAGTGCTTCTACTCTCACTGGGCAACTGAGACATCATTAAAGGATGACATTAAAATGACGAGTCACAGAACACGAAGAAGGCACACATGCACGTGCACACACACTTGAGCCAGCAGAGAAACTCGCTCACTGGAGTAACCAACTGATGACCGGCATTTGTTGTGTTGGTGAGGGTTGTAGCAGAGGGTGTGCTGCTGCCACTGTTGTTGACAGCTATTAAAACACAGCGAGATTGGGCTCCTGCTTTAAAGAAGGAGTAAGAGAAGACAACATATAGATTTTTCTTGTCAGGGGCACCCCTCCTCCCCATCACACTGACCTTAACAGCGAGGGCGATGGAGAAAACACTTTCAACAGGCAGGACAAACAGAGGTGGAAGGAGAGCAAGGCAAGAGAGCGAGGCAGCTAAAGGAAATATAGGAGGGAAAAAAGAGAGAGAACAGTGAAATTATAAAGAGAAGAAAGTGAAAAAGCGCAGCAAAATGGAAAGTGAAAGGAAGAGCGCAGGACAGGTTTCTGCTTGAGTGGCCAGGGCTGGGGAGAGTTGTCGAGTGCTTTCTGAAGGGAAGGAGCTTGTTTACTGCTGATATGACACGGCTGCCCTGCAGAGAGGGAAATGCGAGCCCTCAGCCCTGTTATTATTAACAAGGACAAAGAGAACAGAGACAGCACACAAACAGGCACCGGACCCACAACGGGAGTGCGCACACTGATACATGTTCACACTGCCAATGTGACAAGTATGGATTTTCCCTAGTGCAGATTATTCACAGAGGACATCTGCAAGACATCCTCGGCCCCTCCAAGCAGCCCCCGACCTCTCAAGAAGAAGGCTCTAATGAAAGGGGCCAGTCCGGGGCAGTGTTAACTGGTGGTGCTAGGAGCTGGGGGAGGACAAGGAAGAGTTCGGGCTGACTGATGGAGGGGCCGGATGGAGCAAGTGGCAGGGCATTAGCCACATCATGGCTTCCCAGGCCCCTTATAGATCTTCCCCTGGGCAGCTCAGCTCTGGTCATCAGGCCACAGACCCTTGCCCACAGATCGATACACACCCCCTACTCAGCCGGCATACACATCTGTGGACGTTCTCAAGCTGAAAAATAATTACACAGCAACAGCTACTGTTTACTTGAAAGTGTGCGGAAGGGGGGGGAGGAGGCCATTATTAGAAGAATTGTTTGTTTGTCTGCTGCTGCTTGCTGCTGAGGTCAACGTGTCAATGGTTGGTGTACCCAATTTGAAAGGCATTCTATTGGAAAGAATTGGATTGGATCAAGTGAAGAACAATGGACTGGACAGAGGGAAATACTGTACTGCAAGTGGCTGGAGGTGAGGTCTTAACTGCAGCTGGTGGAGGGCATGTTGCTCAATGCCAGATCCAAGCAAAAGGCATAACCCCCAAATAATACTCTGAACTAATGCCCTCGTTAATGTGGTCAAAGATGTGAGTTGGCAATCAGGATTTCTCCTGTGCATACCTTTACTAAATGCCCCTCAACTGGCAGACACCTAAATGGCACCATTAACTAAGACAGTCAAGCGTGTCATCTGAGTCTATTGAGCATTACCATCTGACTAGGCGTCTGCCGGTGATGTAATTCACACACTTCAGATCTGACAAGAAAATTATGCCTAATGTGTTCCTGGGACTATGTTCAAAGGATGGTGACCTCTGCATAATCACTCCCTCAGTGGTCAGTCTAAAAATGGAAAGGATAAAGACCGGCAACACGCTTTAGGGTGAAGACAGAACAAAACAAGACAATGGCCGTGAAAAACATAATCTAAAGACATAAAATTAGAGAGCGAAGGTCACAATTTGAGACCTTAATAGAAACATTGGAGGAGAAAGGACAAATTGGTGTCTTTTTCTTGTGAAAGAGAAGAAAAAAAACCTATGGACAGACGTCATAGAGCATGTGAAGGTTAAAAGGCTAATAAAGATAATTTGTTTAAGGTATAAAAAAAAAGACGACCTGCTGCATCCATTTTCACCAGAGTAGCTCGTCTCCTGCTGCTTCACTGCCTACGCACTCGGTTTGTGTGTCTGTGTGTGTGTGTGTATGAATCTTTTTGTTAACCTTGTTGGAACCAACGACAACTCATTAGGACCAAAGACTGGTCCTGGTGAGTTCGGGTTAGAGGTAAGGTGTGAATAGAGGTAAGGTGAAGGTTAGGGTTACATATAAATTGGTTATGGGGTAGGGTTTGTTTTAGGATGGCAACCTTGAACAGAGGTCAATGTCCCAACAGTTATAACTGTGCAAACATGTCTGCTATGGTTGTGTGGACAAATTTAGGGTTGAAGCCGTTGTCAAGACATTTTGACATTTAAGTGTATCCTCACAAATACTGTTTAAGGGTTTGAACCTGGTTTTAAGGTTATGGTTAGAATTGAATAAAGATCAGGGTTAAGCATATAGGTGTAGTGGTTAAGGTAAGGGGCTTGCGAATACACTGTCAAGGAGTCTCCTCATAACTACAGAAAGACTTGTGTGTGTGTTTGTGGGTATAAGACACTGTAAAGGAAGGTCATGGAGGAGGCAGTGACAGCAGTAGAGGAATTGAACCCTTTGGAGACCACGACTGTTGAAGTGCTGCAGACTGAGAACAACCCAGCCGTTGATAGCAGCAATCATATGTGAGATAGTGGCCACAGGAATAAGCGGCTCCATTAGACCCATATGCTGGACACTGCTGTGCCATTCAGTAAAATATATCTTTGAGTATTTCAAATTCAATGGCAGCCACCAGCCGCTGGCATGTGTGGAAAACTGAGAGAGAAGATCGAGACAGAAAAAGGCAAAGAAGCTGATATGGGCTGAATGAAATTACAGACATTAACCTCAAAGAAGAGTGAGGGATAAACAGATTAGTGTAGACAAAAGAAAAGGAGAGGAATTCATCTATTTTAGCAACTAGTTACCTTCAGCTGCAGCAGCTCCTCTAGGTCTTGAACCCTGTGTTCTGCTCTTCCTCTCCTCCCACTCTCCAAGTCAGCACTGCTGGCTGGGGACAGGGACCTGGACCGCTGCACAGGTGCACTCTGGGACAGGTGAGCAAAGGAGCACTGGGGTGAGAACTTGTGCACACAACAATTAACATCTGTAGAAGCACTGTGTGGATGCCAATAATGGAATCACCAGTTCATTCCATTTCCCCCTCACCTTGAGGAAAACATGCACATCGTCTTCTTCAGTACACACGTATGCACATTCAAACCAACATGCTACCAGATGAATAAAGCAAGCTGGAGCAGCAGTCTGCCGAAGCTGAAAGTGGGAGGCTAACTTTGTGTGTGTGTGTGTGTGTGTGTGTGTGTGTGTGTGTGTGTGTGTGTGTGTGTGTGTGTGTGTGTGTGTGTGTGTCTGTGTGTGTGTGTGCGTGCGCGCTTGGGAGCGGGAGTTGCAAGCTGAGAGCTGCAAAGGTTTCTCCCTGCGACTGGCTAATGAGTATGTTCATTTCCATTTACATTGTTTCTTTGACAATAATGATGTCCCATTAGGGGAGACTAAAGGGGCTATAGATTCCAGAATGTGCTGGGCTTCATTACAAGAGGTGGGCAGGGAGGCCGCTCTAATTGCTCTACTAGGGGCCTCCAGGTTACACTTGATAGGACAACTGGAAGAGGTGCCGATTAGGAGGGGGGAGTGCAGTTTGCTAGCCAGCCTCTTCGCTGGAAAGAAGTCGAGAAGGGCTGGGACCACGCTGTAGAAAAGCAGTGGGAACAATATGCTAGTGGAATATGAATATGAGAGGATGGGAGGCCCCCTGTGGTGCCAGGCAGGGCTGACCAGATGGCAGGCTAAAATATGCAATACGACTAAATACACAGCAGTCCTTGGGCAGGAGCGAAAGAGGAGTCCAGGAGGAGGTGTAGGGAAAAAGTTTAAGATAGGATGTTTGATCAATACTAGCCCCTCCCTGTAAAAGTGTGTTCTGGTGGCTATTGCAATATTTGTTGTCTATTAAAGTTATAAAACTACACACTTCCACACTGCTTGATTTGTGGTTGCTGGAGGTAATGGCAAGTGTATTTTAATAATACAGGTCCCAGTGCTCCATGTATCTGACAATGGTGGCAGAAATCATATCTGAAGGGCCTACGGTCGACGTACAAGCGTACAATTTAATTCTAACACAATAAAACTGAACTCACGATCAAGTATGGTTGTAAAATGGTGACGTGAAACGCATACAGGTAATTGCTCAATCCTGCAGAGCAAAACAGTAACAATGAAAATACTGTACCTTTAATAGCAAAGGCAGAACATTTTTACATTCCAAAAATATTACAACACCCAGAACATATTTATAACATTATTGACAACAGTCTAGTTTTATCACTACAACCTGCATATTTGTAAAAATCATTTGTACATAAACTGACATGTTCCTGTGTTTGGGAATGTGCCCCGGGGCTACAGTTGACTCCAGTGACCTGATGTGCCCAGTTCTGCTTTCTTGCTGCGTGTGTGCCAACCATGTGTTCTAGCTCAGCCTTAATGACTCTATGTAACTAATTAGCAGATTGATCTGCATATTCCTGAAGAGTGTAAGGCCAACTGGCTTAGCTTGTGTGTACATGGGGGAAGCACAGGGGCCAAAAAGGGAATCCAAAGCAGATCAACGTCCAGGAATTAAAGTAAAGATGACCAACTATGAAGTATGACTTATTGAAGAAGTTCTAAATAGGTTTTCCAGGTAGAAATACATTTAGTGGAGATTATTATTACTCAATAATGAACTGAATATTATTAAATCACGCCTCCTCTCTAGGTGAGAACCAGAGCAGAGAAACTGTGAGTGTTTTTCTGAAGGGGTACAGGGGAAGATGACATGGCTACACTGACAAATGATGAAAGATTTGCTGTAGATGTTATCTCTGGTCCAGTTGCACGGCAGTCTGCAGTCCAGAAAACACATGAGTGCCGTCTGTTTGTGTGGGAAGCTCTATGTTGTGACATTGCTGGTAATGTTCCACCAGACAGGCCCGAAAGATAAAAAGCAGAGAACAAAAAGGCAAAGAAAGATGCGCCCGCTGTCTACCTCAGCTCGGCAGCTGGTCGGCGGCCATGACCTGACCTGCACATCACACCCAGTAATGACTCTGTAAACATGACAGTGCAATGCAGATGGAGGAGCAGAGGGCAGTGGCGGGAGAGGCCGGTATCTAAACAGAGTCTGTGCGTATGCCAGAGTAAAACTCTTATTTACTGAGGGGTCAGTGTCACTGGTTGTGTAGCAAAGAAGAAACATTTCTTCGCCTAACTCCCTCCTCCTTTCACCTCTCCGCCACCCTCTCTCCCTCCATCTCCAAGAGAGCGAGAGGGGTCACTGTCATCAATGGGCCTCTTTATGATTGCAGCCGCGTGTCATGTGTGTGTCTGGAGCTCTCAAAGCTGAACTTGTTCGGGTTCTCAGATGAGGAGGAATGTTGTGCACATGCACACGAGTGCAGGACAAGAAGGATACCTACTTACTGTAGATAGACAAACATAGACTGACACACACACACACACACACACAAAGCGAATCTACATCAAATGTGTTGCCCATACAAAAGTGTTAAAAGCAGCAAAAGAATTCTAAAGACCAACAGATACAGATACTTTAAAGAGCCAGTAACCTGAGAACTGAATGAGGTAAACAACGAGGTAAAAACAAACCGATTCGATTCAATTGTTCAATATTGTCCTATACCAAATTTGACTGGATATAAAATAAATTCTGAGAGGAGTAAAGCTGTAAACTGAAGAACACATTCAATTTGTTATTTTTTAGATGAAATGAGGAAGCGGCCGAGAAAAATTTTAGTCGCACTTCACAGAATGTTGGTCGCACTTAACTTCGACTTAATCGACTTAACTTTTTATGAATCATTTATAGATTAATAAACTTTTAATACTTATTTGGAATCAGGTTTCCCAGTTCAAACTGAACTTTCATCACTCAAATTCAGAGACATTCGTTTAATGACAAAAACACAGCACCTGATTTTCATCTCCAGTGTGTAACAAACTCTGAGTCATGCACCACTGTGACTGCTCGTCACCTCAGCCAATAATCACATCACTTAAGGGCACTTACTGGAAGAGCTGCAAATCGTGCCCTAGGTGGCAGCAATAGGATTCACAGAGGGCTCGTTTCATCAGCTTTTGACCTTGCAGTTTGGTATTATTGTTTGAATAGAGCGTAATGAAGCACAGCAGGTTTATGGCTTCTTTGGAGCATCATCATACTTGGACAATGAGAAGCTAACAGTAACAACAGCATAAAACGTTCATGTGTTTCTATGAACGAAAAGTTTAGACTTGATGTTGTTAAAAATGTTGTTTAAGGTAAACGTATGTGAAAAGTTGGTAAATGAAGTGACAAAGGCACTAAGTAAGCAACACTTACTGAAAACACTCCCTTGGTGACATAGTAGAAGCTGTTCAAATCATTTTGTTTGGGGAGATAAACAGCCAATAAGGTAGATATATAGGACATATTACTACATGTCAGCCGGATATATTAAAATGTGCAATTTTGATTAAATCTCTGTGGGCTCTACTCTGGCCAAGCTCCTGCCATACGATCAGGCGGCAGCACCAAATTGTAATTTTTAAATGTAAAGTACGTATGCAACAGATGTGTGTGTGGTCAGGGGGGAAAAACTACAATATCACATCTAGTGAAGCCTGTCAAGACGGGACAGGGACGTACTCATTTAAAGACTTTTCACTATAATAGTGCACCACGCTGAGCCCAAGTAATGAGAAGAAGGATGAGTAAGCCTCCTCATTTTATATACACAGACAGGGTACGGGTGATGAAAAACTTCAAAATGCTGAATTCCAGAAAAGTGACTGTGCTGTGGTTGTCTTAGTTTCTTAGACCTTTGAGATCAAGTCAAGTTTAGTTTTGACTTGAAAAGGACAACGCAGGCACACTGCATTAAAGACACCGGTTTACACTTTCATAAATCCCATTATGCCTAATGTTATTATTCAGTGCAATAAGGTATGAAAAATGTATTACATATAAATCAATTACAATCCCTCTGTGAGGTAAAACTATCGACACCAGGATCAGAAATATGTGTTAACAGCCAGATTGTGTATATGTGCGTGTTCTAAGGCAAGCATAGCAGTGCCTACAAAAAAGGGAAGCACATCAAATTAAATTAATACAATTTATCTATTTCTATGCATTACTTTTAATATTCTGTAAAAAATAATTACATAACATGTATAAATGGCCTAATAGAAGCACGTCTACTGGAGCTATAATGAGGACAGTGCTGTTAATCAAACAATGTGTCTTCAGGCCAGGTTTACAGTGAGTGAGGCCATCTAGAAACTAACCTGCCAAACTTATGAGTGGAATACTGAGAAGATCAAAAGCTTCTTTTTTGTTCATAATGTACTGCTGAAGCGGTAAATTAGCCAGTGCCTGAGCCCAAGGCATGCGTGAAACCAGCAGCACACGCCGGCCTGGTCACAGTAGGAGGGGCATCTGTGTGTGTTGTGGAGTTCAGGACAAAGGTTGGCAAAGCCAGGGTCTGATATATCACATGATTCTCTACAGATCATTTCCTTCGTAGCCCCTCTTTGTAGCTTTGATCTAATCGTAGCAAGGTAGTGATGGATACGCGTGGGCATGTTAGCCCCACATGCTGTCTTTGACATAATTAGCAGTTGTGTGTGCGCTAATCTACCTGATGTCTTTTTAGGGAGCTGGTGGATCTGCGTTGTGGGCTCTTGTCCTCTGGCCTGGGGTCTGCTCCTCGTTTGGAGCTCTGGTCAGACGGGCTACGACTCTGAGCTACGGCATGATCCTGCTCTGACACCACTGCCTGTAAGGAGGGAAAAACAAAAAGATGTGAGAACAAAAGAAAGGGAGAGTGATAAGTGTTGCAACAATGTCTGAATCCAAAGTTACAGTAAGCATATGCAAGACAACTGGCTGCATTGACAACAACATACAAGTTGCATGTCTTGACATGTGAGAATGACTGAACAGTCATTTGAAGCTTTATTTAGATCAGACTCAAGAGGATAACGTTTTCATTTGGTTAAGAACTTATTAGTATTACTTAATAGTAAGTAATGATACATCCTCGTGACATGTCAAAATATCTTTGACTGTTTTTTCCCCAATGAAGAAGAATTATAAACTGGTTGTGGACCATCATACAAAACCGAAAACTCAGGAAGCAAAATAGAAGAAATGTTAAAATACTTATTAAATTTGTGGAACACGATGTACTGGTAAATTAAATTATTATTAATATTGCCAAAGCAAAAAAATAATGCAGATAATTCAGATAAAATTGTTCAAATACAAATTGTGGTTAGTTGAGTCGGAGTTAACACAACTTGGTTTTGTTTAGCAAATCTAAAACATAAAAAAAAGGAAAATATCATTTTTGTGAAATCAAAGAAAAAGCCAAGTTTTTTCTATTTTATGATCACAAATTATAGTATCCATGGTGTAATCTATAGGAGAGGCAGAGACACTGTTTGCCCTGATACAATCTTAATGGACCAGAATGTAATGTTATGAGCTCTGGACCAATGCAACAACAAAATCTACAGTATCAAAGTGTGTGGTTGAGTGGAGTGAACCTTTCATACTGGATGTCTAAGTTACATTTCCTTAAATTGAAGTCAACCAACAGATGGGTCATGATGGGGGTGGGGCAGCACATCTACCACCAACAACATTGTGGGTTAGTGTTAGTGTGTGGTGTGTTATCATGGCATATCTATTTATCAGTGTCTATTAGCAGGGTCTTGCAGCATCTGCACACCTCAGCACACAGCAGGGACAACCCGAAACAAACTGAAGAAGACCAGGATGAAGCAGAGGGCCGACACAGGGAGAAGCACGTGGTGATGTACACATTCTTAAAATGAATCCATGCAAGTAGGAATTTTGTAATGTCCATTTCACCTATATTTGACATTCAATCTTAACTCTTCAACAGTTCCTTCATGATGCTTGCAGGGACTTGGTCATTTTAAAGGACAGGATATGTTTAGCTTTACAGACGCATTCACTCAAAAGTAAGATGACTCTTTTTACGTGAAACTTCGTTAATGTCTTTATCTTGATGTTAACACGCACCCACAGACCTCTTGACTCCATCACCTCACTGCACATTTACACCTTTCTTTTCTTAAATCCTTGATATAAAGGTGTGAAACACTTGGAGACAAAAAAACAACCTCACCTGCTGCTATCAAGTGCGTTTTCAACACAACACATCAAATTGAAGGCTTTTGACAAATAGAGGCATTCACAACTGTGCTGTACCGGGAGGTCAGGTATAGTGAGGAAAACCGCACAGGATGTCATCACCTTTTTTCCAACAAGTTCTGATTGCATTATCAGAAACCTGGCATCTGGGCGTGACCTTGTTAACTGCCAGGGTAATCAACTTTAACCAAAGGGGAGGAGAGGGGATGATAAATTATTAGTGAGGAAGATTTTGTTCATGTTTTATTAAATTGGCCTGTCAAACGGGGTTGGTCAAATTATCTGGGGCCTCGTTTATTGGAGGCCGGCCATATTGGCGCATCTGTTACAATTATTTATAATTTCCAGGCAGTCAGGAGGACGGGCTGGGTTTTTCGGCATCAGCCACATAAAGCAATTTAGAAATTAAACCGAAGTGGGAGTGTCTGAGTTATTTTTCTCTCGCAATCTCTCTCATCCCCATCCTAAATTTTCCATCCAGCAAAAAACTGGAAAACTGCAGAAAAGGTGTAAAAAGGGAAATAAACATAAACATATTACAAGCAGCTTAGTAAATGCAACAGACAGGGAGAGAGCGCGTGAGATTGAAGGAGAAGAAAAGAGCAAGAGATAGGGGGGGAGCTGGGGGAGGGAAGGAGGGTAAAAAAAAGAGAAAAACCAGTCTTGGTAATTACTGAACACGATTAGGTTCTTGGGGGAACTTGTCTGGCACTGGCGGCCCTTGCTGGTGAGGATGCGGCAGGCAGGACCATATGGAGCGAGGCTTGTGATTGTGCTCCCTGAAGCTCGTGACCCGTCTGCTGCCGAGCCCTTGAGCTGAATGTGAAATGAGACTTGCCAGGCCTAATGTTCTACACATGCACCATTTATGCCACAAAACAAATCTGATCACTGTTAATTATGGAGCAGCTATAATCAGGAGGGGCCCCTCAAACACACACACACACACACACACACAGACACACCGAAATACATACTTACACAATCACATTTGCACACATCTGCAGAGGGACAAGGGTTTGTGAAAGTGATCTGATAGGCTTGAGAAGTGAGGAGGAGGTCCCCCCCCCCTCCAACAGGCCAAGTGCACTTTGTATTCAAGATGATGATTCTTCAAAAAAATGCGTGTGCATATATGTATGAGCGTGTGTGTTAACTGGTAGCGCAGTGGAGAGGGACTTCATAGAAGGACAGTGCAAAGGGAGTAGGATGCAGAGTATGTGCATGTGCGTCCGTGCGGGTGTGTGTGTGTGTGTGTGTGTGTGTGCGCCCTGCGTCCTCCCACACAGCCTGTTTGACCCGGGTGTGTGTGTGTGCGCTTGGACGAGTGAGTGCGTGTGTATCTGCAGCGGCACATGGCTGTGCTTCATTAATGAGGCGAGCTGCACTACGCAGAGGTTTTCATCTAATGAGAGCAGTTGAGCTGGTAAAACACACCGCTGGAGTCCATGTCATTAGTATGTTTCTGGCCCCGGACATGGCCCGGCTCCAAATACGCACACTCGCACACAAACTAATGTTGACAACACTATTTACTAATAACACGTACACACACAGCATACGCAAGATGAGAGGATGACAAAAGTTGCATTTTATAATTCAACAAAATTGCTTTCTATTTTCAAGCATTTATTTTTTATTCATTTATAACGTTTAATGTTTTCAAATAATGAGGTTTACTGATGTACCTGAGGTGAGGGGGTGTATGTAAATGCAGCAGGAGGTTGCAAAACATTTGAACATGCTTTTAGAGAGGTCCTGACAGAAGAGCTGACGGAGAGGCATTCCCGATGGAAAAACAAATGTTCACAGTCAAAATAAGATCGTAGAGAAAACAGCTCAAATATATCTGATAAAAGCTTTTCATAAATGTTGTTGTGAAAAGTAGCGGAGAAGACTTTAAGCACACGCACAGTAAATACCATGTACTTGCTTCTTTCGACTTATATTTCCTTTATCCTTCTGCTGTTCAAAGGTCATAGCCACTAAAAAGTGGAGCTTTTAAAAAATCTAACAGGAGGAACCTTTGTCTGTTTGCATATTTGAAATGTATTTCCGTTTTCCCTTGCAGCATTATGGTGTCCTCGTTTTCACTTGACGGTTGATATTAATGATGAGGATGATCAAAAGAAACGTCTCACCTAAGCAAAATGTGACCCGGCAAAACGGTGGGTGTATTTGTGCACTTTAATTATACATCTAAAAGTGTTTATGTTGGTAACATAAATAACAAGGGAGAAGCTGAAACCATCTCAACAAGCTGAGGGAGATGCACAAAAAAAGGCTTCAATCAATTTCACTAAAAAAAAAAAAAAAAAAGCTTGGTCCTCTTGGGAAATGTTGCTTTTGTGCTTAAGGTAATAATCGTTTGAAGAACTCTTATGTGTGATAAAGATTGTGTGCATCATATGCTACAAATTTCAATTTAATGCTAGTTTCAAAGTAAGGTGATGATACATGTGCACAATTCTTTAGGGAGCGGCACAGTGGGTGGGGTAGCTGGGCATAGTAAGAGGTCATAGTGAGAGTGAGAGTAATTGATTGTGTGAAAATAAGTCATCTTCAAAGAAGATGGAGAGCACAGATGTTACTTACAACATTATTGTCTCTTTTCTAATCAAGAGTCATGACAGTGTCACAGAGTCAGAACAAACAAATTATAAAAACCTTGAGCCTAAAGGAGCAAAACGGAATGAAGCCATCATTAAATCATATTTACACATGTAGAAATCTCTGCTGTGATAAAAAAAACAAACTATTATAGATTAAGTTTCAGTAAACATTTTAGAGACAAAGTGGCGTCTTTCACAGAAATTTAGACTGAACTTTTCTGGAGAGAGCAAACAAGCCTAATTTTCCCTTTCCAGTGATGATGAGAAAGTAACCGGTGCTTTGAATAACTGCCCACACAATTAACAACTTACCACTCATTTACAGTGGTGAAGCTTCCAGAAAGCCTGAGGTCAGCTACGGTTTCTAATGTTGGTCTTTAATCACAGCACAGCTCTGACAGCAGCCAAACACCCAACTATTAGAAATACAATCATGCAGTTAGGGAAAGAGTCATAAATGATTAAATGAGCAGTCGAGGTTGTGTTTTTTTGTCCACTAATGAGGGATCTTCCCTGCCTATAAAGTGTAATGTCACCACCCAACCTGGCAACCCGAACCTCTGAAACCTGGCAGTTTGCTCAGACTGCATCACATGCTGTTCAGTGCAAACACACACAAACAAATATATAATACAGAACACACCTGAAAATACATACAGGGCAGGTTCAGTTGTTAGAGTTGTTGGAAAAACGTTTAAGTTATTAAGAATTTTAAAAAAACGGGGAGCTTTTTCCTTTTTAATTAAATTGTATACGCTAAGTGATGAATCATAAAAACAATCAGCAGTTTAAATCAATTATATGAAATTACTATGAATTAAGACTTACATGTGATTATGTTTTTCTGTGGGAAAATACTGAAGTTCAGTCAGCTACTGGCTCTACAATCACTTTGTTGCACAACTGGACAGGTTGTTTTAATATATTTTTGTTTGATTTTTTAAATACACATACACATTTAGTTTATATTTTTAAGACTAAATCTGTTTTTTTAATGTTTATATATCTGTGCTGCTTTTCTTTAGATGCCCTGAGATTTCCTTCAGGGTCAATTAAGTATTTATCTATTCATCTAAAAAACAAACCACCATCAATTTCTGAATTTAATGTAGACTGGGAGGTTGTGAGGTTTGTTGATACAGTAGGTAAGAGACTGCAAAAAAAAAAATGAAATAACCCCACGCACAGCATTGTTCATTTTAACAGGCAGGAAGAACAGTTCGGTTCACCAACATTGTTCATGTATGTTAAAGCCTTTGTAAGGTCTCATTAAGCTTCCTGTAAAGAATTAACTTGGCATGAGACAGGAGAGAACCGACATTCAATCTTTGTGCACAGCATGAAGTATACACACAATGGGTGTTATTCCTCTCACCCACCCTCCACTTTTATTCCCCCCTCCAAACCACTGCGGGAGGGGTGTTCAAAGCCGTCACTCTGGTCTATATTCAAATGAGCGCTGCGTCTCTCCCCTGTGCTCCCGTAGCGATCAGCACTTTGATCACCTCCAATGGTAACTTCCACCAAAACATTTAAAATTAAAATCAAATCTGCCTTAACAACCTGAGCATTAGAATTTAACAGGTGTTCGGGAGGAAGTTGTTACAGAATTTGCGATTATGTGCTCGGAAACACACACCTTTAGTCAAACACACGCCGCTGCAGACACACGCGTACACACATACGCACAACCTGTCAGGGAAATTACAGAGTGGGAAACAGAAAGCCCTCCTGACTGAGCGCTATACCTTGGGATACTTGATCTGTTCACTTTGATGTGAAAGAAAGTTAAAAGTTATAGAAACAAATCAGCCAGACAGCATCTACATGTGTTCAGTAAACAAAGCTTAATATTCATTCTGATCACAGGATAAATAAATAATACTTTTGTAATTATATCTTAAGCTAGAAAATGCTTGAGCTATTTTATAATCTGACCTGGCTGTGGAAGAGAGTGAAGGTGAAGTGTGCACATACGCACACACACACACACACACACACACACACACACACACACACACACACACACACACACACACACACACACACACAACCACACACAACCACACACACACACACTCACAAACACAATACACTAAATGCATGTATGCACTATGCATGCATGCATGCCCACTCTACACACACACATCGTCTCTAAATGTAGTATTAATTACTGGAGGAACACTGCAGTACTGAATTTAATTACTGACTAAATGATCCATTTATACTTCACAGCTGGTTAAATTAACAGGGTTAAGTGAGACAGGGCGATTGTAACTCACTTAATATTTGAGCTGATATCTTGTAGCTTCCGCAGTCTGGGAACAGCACTGTCAGAAAATATCAACTAATCAAATTAAACAGTTGCAGTCTCTGGCCCAAAGAAATTACTCAACTGCTGCAAAAATATATATATTATCACCAGCTCCTGAGTTGTTTTACCTGCAATCAGCCGCAGTATAAACTGAAGTGAAAGTCGTGCTGCAGAACAGACGGAGTCTCGTTAGAACTCGTGGCTCAAGTGTACAAGATACAGATACCTGTTAGTATTCTCCACCCAGTCTTTGACACTGTGTGGTCCGAGAAGCACCGATCACCGTGTTATTAGTAGTTATTAAAGGACACTTAAATTGTGGCTGCACCATTAAATGTATGCTTCAGCCTCTATCGCCTTGGGGTGACAGTTCAAAGGTAGAGAGCTGAAGCCAAACCCCTGCTGACTGACAGATGTAGAGCTGGAACTCAAACAGCATCTTCAAGAACATTACCCGGCTCCAATTAAAGCACCTCTCTCCACCTCTTAGCTGTCTTAACTGCTATGTGACCGGAGTGTGTTAAAAGGACTTCCAGGTACTTGAGTGGGAGGAAAGAGGGAGAAGGTGGATGAAGAAAGTCAGCGAGTGCATGTGTTCCTAGGACCGGGAACGAGGGGAAGATCAGATAGCTGACATGAAAGACACTGCTGCTAAGAGAGATGGACAGATCAAAGGTGAACTGGAGCGATATCAAGAGAGTGATTCTCAGTATAAGACCACCACCACAGGCCATGGTGGGGCTTATCATTTATTGCTGCACCTACTTATCCACCTACACTTTGCCGTTTCTATTCCTCAGGACAATTAGACACTAGCTCTCGACAAGTGATTGACAAAAGCACCATGGTTTAATGTGGGTATCGTGTAAGAAACAAAATATAGGTATAATAAGCAGGGAATAATAAGCCTACTGGAGTTTGTTGCAAAAACCCACACAATTCAAAGTTCAACAACTGCAGCAGAGCAGAAAAGCACTTCTTAGCCTGGAGTTGCAATGCACTAGGTAGACTCTAATGAGTAGGAGAGGGTGACCAATGAGAGGAGTGCTTACCTTAAAGTTGGTTTGTCTGTTGGTTGAGGAGTTAGTTGTTGTCTGCTGAGCCTGTAGCTGCTGTTGTTGCTGCTGCAGTTGTATTTTCTCCTGCTCCTGCTGTTGAAGCTGGGCCTGGAGTTGCAGGATGTGTTGGTCTTTCTGAGCCAGCCGGCTGCCCAGCTCCTGGTGACTCTGACGGAGCTTGGCCTCGCTGGACACGAGGGCCTGGTAGCATTGACTCAACTCCTTGTACAGCTGTCAACAAGCACAAATAAAGACGGACAGGTTGGTCAAACAAACAGAGTGGAGGAGGGGAGGTGACGAGGTAAAAGAATGGGTCAGATCAACTAGAGATGGGATGTCAGATATGCCGATGATGTCCTGACAATAGAGTGCAGACATTTTCTGGATTTTGTCTTTCATATACGAAGAACACCCGGGACAGATGCTTTCATAACAACAGAAAAAATCTCTGTAGCATTCAGGTGAGGGGGGGGCACCAAGGCACAGCATCTAGGTGGAGGACATTACCGCTCCAGAATCTAGAGCTTTTATATACAGCCCCTATGGAGAATTTCCAGGGTCCAGGGCCTGTCTAAAAGAGGCTTTAGAGGAAGATGAGACAAAGTCCCTCATGTAAAGAGCAAAAAATGATATTTTGAAATACAACAAATGTTTAAAAAAAGAAGATATTGGTGAGTGGAACCAAAATGTTCATTCATATTTTATGACTAATCCTTGCTCCAAGCCTCTGCCAGTGCTCCCCACCTTTTTTACGTCTATGGATGAGACAGAGGAACAGTCATCCGACAGAAGGGTGAAAGGTTAAGAACATATTCACTAGTAACAGGATACTGTGGGAAGAGTCCTTATTTTCTGGCACCAGTAAAATAATTGTAGGTTACAGTGAGCCTGGACATAAATCACCCAAGCGGGTGAGGCATGAGTGGAGCCCAACAAAGTGGTTATAATAATGACGAGTCTGAGGTTTGGCTTGTGTATGTGCATGTGTGCGTCGTACCCTCTGGTAGGAGGTGGTGTCAGCAGTGTGCGCCTCTTCTTGGTTCCTCAGGACTCTCTGTGTGTCCAGGTTGAGTCCTTCCAGTTGCTTGATCAGATGGCTCTGCTCTGCTGCATGGTTTGAGCTCTGTCTGTACAGAGTCTGCACTTCTGCAAACTCACGTCTATACACACAAACATTTACAGTATACATAATGGATGTGCATAAGAAAAGTGATGTCCTTGAATATAATCAATACACCTAAATAACGAGTCAAGCAAGGGAACACTTTGGAAGTGTCTGCATTCACCCATTAAATGTGTCTTAAAATATTATTTGATTTTAAGCTAAATTACAGCAAATTACAAACAGTCCATTTAAACTAATGATAGAATCGTATTGTTTTTGTTCATATTGAATCCACCATTCAAGCAATCACAATGTAGGTTCCACAAAATAATAAACCCCAAGGCTAAAAACAAAAGATAACTGGAGTCAGGATTTAACAAACCTGGAGTCAACTCAATGAAACCAGATTAGAGGTGAGGATTAGAGCCACTCAAGCATTGAGAGTTTGTCCATCCACAAGAAACTTCTGCTCATGTGACTCATGCCTTGCAAAAGATCTCAGAAGACTGATGATCAAAAACTGTTGATTTTCATAAAGGTTGAGAGGGTCACAAAGATTTTAGATATTCGTCAGTCGACAGTTTGACAAACTGAATTTAGTTCTGTGGCTGCTCTGACTACAAGTTAAGATGACTCCAATGGCACAAAGCAGAAACAAGTCCAGAGTAACAGCTACAGGTTGTAAGGGATCACTGAAGCTGGTTAAAACATCAAACCTGTTTATGAGTCAACCATAGACAAGTCATGGTGCATGGTTGCACGGAGCATGGCTCCCAAAGCAAGACGCCAAAAAGGAAACCTCTGCTCTACAGAAAGAACATCAGAGCACGCCTGAAGTTTTCCAAAGACAGATTGAGATTCTATAAAACTACAGGGAACATATTTTGTGGGCCGATGAAATTCAGGTTAAACCGTTTGGGAAGATTACACAGCACTAAATATGGCATAAAAAGGTCACTGCATACCAACATGAAAACATTATCCCAGTGGTTAAATAAAGTGGAGGGAGATTTAATGATTTGGCACTGTTTTGACTGCCTCTAGAACTGAACGGTTAAAAATCATGGAGGGAAAAACGAATTCCCAAAGAATTTTAGATGTTAATGTCAAAGTGGCTACCCACCAGCTGGGGCCTGGTGATCACTTCAGGACAATGACATTAAATTCATTTTCTGATTTGTTTTGTGTCCCATAGAATTAACACAAAGTGCTCTCTAACATTTGAGGACATCTCTAATCACGTAGCTAAAACCTTGGTTGGTCTCTAGACGTGGTGTGACTGACACATCTGAGCACCTCTGGCATTAAAACAGGAAAGTAGTTAAAAAAGGTTGAGATTACCACTAAGGCTCGGACGGTTCTCACAGTTTTTATCATATCGACTAAAGCTTAGCCAAAGCCTTCCCTGTTTCCCTTTTCTCCCTCTTTTAAAGCATATCCACTATGCAGGGCTTATCAAGTGGCTTTAGGTGAGCCAGAGTGGAAGAGATCTGTGTCACCCCCAAGCCTCACGGCGTAGAGTGATATACGAGCTGCAGCAAACAGAAACCCGCGAGAGGTGATGTATACGCATATGCCTACACAGGACAGCTGATACTTTAACTACTGAACTGGTCCCAAAAATCAATGAGAGACTTGAAAACAGCCACTGAAATGTACAGGACAAGGCTTCAGTTGGTAGGGCTCACCGAAGTTGACTGAGTTGCTCTTCTTTCGCTGCCACCTCCCTCTCTTTGGAAGAAATCTGGTCTGCTTGACTGCTACCGTGGCTCTGCAAGCTAGACAACTCCTTCCAGGTATTATGTAGCTCCTCCTCCAGCTCCTTGAAAAGCAGAGTGAAATTTAAAGCACTTACAGGAAAATAAAGGGAAAATATGATTTATTTTTGAAGGGTTTTTCTTGACATATTCCTCCTGCAAAGACACAGAAAAGCAGTTATCTGACTGATGATGACAAAAGAGGAGGAAAGCAGAAGATAGAAAAAGACGAAAGAGAGTTACAGAGAGAGGTTATATTATGTGTTTTAAATATTAGAAATCGGAAATCAAACACAGGGTTTTGATTGTGTTCATAAAAATAACATAAAGCCAACTATAAGTTTGCTTGGCATTGAAACCTGATTCAAATGTATTTTACAGTAAACATTAAAGAGAAAAATATGTTGAATATCGAAATATTTTTCTTTTTATTATAGATGCAACTGGTGATTATTTTCAAATTTCATATTAATTTTATTTATTTGTGAAAAATTGCCACCACAAAGAAACTATCTAATTCCACCTCTGACAACTATATTCACTTACTTAATAGCAATAAATATATATATATTATTTGCATTTTTATGTCAGCTTGTTGATTCAATCATTTCCTTATTATGTGTTTGTCCTGGGTTTACCCAGCTTAGTCCACAAGTCACTTTTTCATAGATTGTTTCATTTGGAAATAAAATAAAGTGTATCTGTTGGACTTTGCACAAGTCACAGCTGTTACATTTTTTAGCACCACATATATTTCAGATGTGTTGTTCTCACATTCTGTCGGACTGAGATAAATGTTTCAATTTTGTAACATAGATCTTCTTTTTCAGCTTCGAGTCGCTCTTCTTTCAAATTACACTAATGCATATTGGACTTTGAGCACTGACAGAATGCTTCAGAGCAGATGAGATGAACACACTGATGACGAACTGCAGCTGCTGCTATTGTGCTGCTTTCACTCTGAAGCAGGTGTAGACAAGGTGCTAGTGACAGCTTTTCCTTAATAAGAAGAAACCATTAGTGCAGGCCAGATTGCGTTGCATCAAACACACAAAGGTCCCCGAGCCTTGATAGTTTAAATCTAATTAAAAGCAGTATTTCACAGGGCCAGAATCAACCATATGAAAAATTAATTAGCCATTAGTAATTACAAGGAAAGAAATGAAGAAATACCACAGCAGTTAATGTACATAAAACAGCAATTATGCTTGTTTAGGAGCATAAAATAAAAAAAAACACATCTTACAGCAAACTATGGTTACCCTGCAGTAAAACATACAATATTTAGAACATACAATATTTAGTTTTTAATGAGACTGTTTGTGTTGTTGATGGACTTTGATCATCTAACATTTCTACATATATGACCATTATAAAACATCAAGCACTTCTTTCATTTTCAAATCTCCTGTGTAGTTAAAAACAAGTAGTAAACTATATCATATTTGTACCTAATCTATTTGTGGATAAATCTTTACTATGTCAAACAAATTGACACAATGTATCCACCTGCACAACCCGTATTCTCCATCTCCATCTTTCAAATCAAAGTATGATACTAAAACTGAGGAGCAGGTCGAGTGTGTTAGGCTGTGATGGATGTGCATAAAGCCGAGTTGCTGGGCTCCATCCCGTCCGAGTGTAATTACTCTCCAGTCCTGACTTATACAAGACTTTCTGTCTGACTCCATTTCACGAGAGTAGCAGTATGTTTCATAATGATGAGTCTATTAGGACAGACGGAATGTCAGATTCCTCCGTAGCTCCGGTGTCCTGAGACTCTGACAGAAAAAATTAATTCTGTAAGGAAATGACAACAGGCGAGAGAAACCTCCTCACGGACTCTGATTGTGATCCGATTGGTTGAATGTTAAAACAGTGATACGGCTGTCACTGTTAGATCAACTCATGTTCTCAGAGATGGTATTGATGATAAATAATGACGCACATTTGGTCTTGAGTCTTCAGTTGTGGTCATCAGGTGAACAGAAAAAAAGTCTCCCTCGTGTTTAATGATTCATTTTCCTTCCTTTGAATATAGTCTCTACATATTTAAATAATGCGATTTGCTACAGATATATTTTATATTCTCATGCTGAGGAGAGGATGTGAGGGATCACAGAGTTCAAGGTGTGTTCAAGATAAAGGACCTGGCCCTTCCTGTGCAACTTTGAGCGTGGGTGTTTGTGTTTCTTACTTTACTTTGTCAGGGACAGTGCATATTAATAACATTTCGGAAAATATGCTAAACGGACTTGTCCCCGTGTTCATACCTTGACTCTGGCCTGGGCAGCATCCCTGTGGTCTTGTTGGGTGTCGGCCTGCCTCTCTTTCTCCTCCAGGTCAGCTTGTAGGGCGGCCCAGCGGGAAGTTAATCCCTCTTTCTCCTCCTCTAGAGCCTGCACCACCTGCCGCTCCTCCTCCTCCTTCCTCCTACACTCCGTCTTCATTTCCTGGATAAGAGGTGTGTGTGTGTGTGTAAGGAGAAGAGTGGGAGGTCATGAGGGCCAAATAAACAACAGTGACGAAAGGAGAGAAACAGAAAAAGTAGCAATTCAAACGGAGAAAATGAAAAAAGAAAGACATAGTGATGCAAAAAAGAGAAGCAACCCATGGGGCTGAGGCGGAATGAATATGTAAACAGTGGACCGGCTTTGCTGCGGGAGCCCCCTGCATGGGCTGCTGTTTGGCCAAGGTCACCTGTTCTGTATGACTGGGCCGAGCGGCCAGATGTTGGCTGGTGTGGACCGAGCCGTGCTGCAAGAGCTGGGCTCCTGCAGGTACTGGGGCCAGTCTGTCGGCTTTAATGACAGGCTCCTAATGAGAATGGTGCTTGCTGCAGGACCCATTAGACTCAACCCAGGTCTCCTTTGATGCTGTCCCCCACGATTTCACGCCATGAGACCTCACCAAGACTGTGTAAGGACCATTCCTTTATCAATTAATCATAGCCCGGTCCCATCTAAGCATAATTAGAGATAAGCCACACCATCACATGCACACTTTTCACTTTCCCCCACTGAAGCGGTCATTAAGTATTTATCTGAACCTAAGTTAACAACCTGCTTTTCTTTCTCTCCCTCTTCCTCCCTCACACACACACACACTTTCCAGCTGTTAAGTATTCTCTATTGTCAGTAGCGAGAAAGAAAGCTAAATAACAAAGAAAGGCTTGAGACGGAGCGAGGTTGAGAAGTGAAGAAACAAACACAGAGATTGTGTTAAAGATAGCTGAGAAATACTCCCGCTCCTCTAAATGATTCAAATGGCTGTGGGTGAAGCCGAAGGGAGGACTTGTCGTGTTCAATGCCACAGAGAAGAGACTTTCCGGCATAGGACCCAGAATGCCACTGAAAATTTGTGCCACCAACCTTAAGTTCCTGCTCCTTATCGCTGAGTTGTTCACGCAGAGCTGTCAGCTCCTTCTCCATTGAGGCACTGTCCTCATTCACTGTCGTCCTCCGCTGCACCAGGTTGTTGATCTCTTGCTGTTGCACTTCCACTTTCTGGCAGAGAGTGAGAGGAAAAGAGACAGCGTGACACAGATAGAGAGGAGACACAGGTTATATTATACTTTTAATATTGGGAACCTCAAATCAAAATAAGGTTTTGATTGTAAAAGAAAAAAAAAATCAAATGATTTTTATTGGTGGGATACAACGAATGATTAAATTCATAATCCAATATTTTGCAGATTATTTTCTTTATAAATGACTGATCTTTAAAGCATCAGAAAATAATGAAAAATGATCATCACAATTTTCCTCAAACCCAAGTTGACATCATTAAATCTCTTGTAATGTTAAACTATCCAAAACTCAATGACATCCAGTTTCCAAAGATGTGAAGACGATAACGAGCTGCAAATTCAAACATTTGAGGAACAAGAAGTTGAGTCATAAACTAGTTGACATTCTGTTTTGAAATAATACTTAAAATCATTTACCAACTATCAAAACAGCTGCCAATTAATATTCTGTTTTTATTCCACTCTTCACAGCAACCGCCCACACTCGACTGTAAGGATCTATATTACACTCGTTTTAATTCTACAATGAATTACAAAACATTGTAAAGCGCAATAATTGACCATGTTCACCAAACAAGACACCTCCAAATATGATACAATTATTTTAATGACTACCCAGTTTTGATGCTGGTGTATGTTCACTTCATGATTTTTGGCAGCCACCGCGGCCTGAGCAGGAGGAGGCTGGCCTCTGAACACTGCATCAGCTGGGGTTTGGCGTTGGCTGGTAATCCACGGCCTTCTGTGGGTACACCCCTATCTCAAATAACGCCGTGCTCGGGGATGCAATTAATTGCCATGTTGAGGGAAATCACTCAGATATATCTAGATAGTGGATTTAGCGTTTCTCGCTACTCCTAGCTCGTCGTGCTAAGAACAGAGGGGCTTTAATAGAGATTTATACTGGAGAGCGGACAATAAATTCAAATGTTGATAATGAGGTAGGCGAGAACAATTTGAAATCCAGTAGTGCTCAATTGATAGAGGAGAAAAAGAGGGGGGTTCCGCCAAGTTAAGAGGTCTAGGACATGAAGATTAGCATTTGAAAATTCCCAATGCAGTTCAAAAATGAAAGCTAATTATGTAACAAAAATGGAAAGGGAGCAGCGAGGGGAAGTGTATAGAGAAAGAGGTGGAATAAAATAAGAAGAGCAAGAAAGAAAAAAAAGACATCATCAAAGTTGGAAAGCTGAGACATTAAGAGGAGTGTGAAATCCTGTGTGGACCCAGTAGACCATCACATCTCCAAAAAAAAGAGGAAAAACCAATTAATCACTATTTGGGTATGTATGGCTCAAGACTATGGATGAGATTATGCCTCTCAGAGGGCTGAATGACAGCACAGAGCCGAGTGCTATTAATGAGCGTTTAAAATAGTCTGCAAGTTATAATAGCAACAGTTTGAGAAGGAGAACAAGCAGAAGAATGAAAATACGAAAGGGTTTTCGGTTAAAGCAGATTTGAAAGGCCTCAGATAAACTAATAAAACATCATGTAAATAGGTTTACACTTGCTGCAGAGGATGATTTTTCCATAAGCTACCAAACAATAAGGCCTCCAAAAAGAATCATGTTTTATAAATAATGTGTTCTACAGTAAGGATGTAATATATTTCTCTTGTATGGCAGAGCATTGCTCCCAGACATCATTGCATTGCCAGCACAGTCCTATCCAGAGGTTAAACAAATGCAGGCTGGGAGATTTGCTTTCAAGTTGGCTGTCGCAGGCACTAATGCATCCGCCAGACTTGAAAACTGATTCAAGCACATAGCACAGCCAAAACAAGAGGGCCACACCCTTCAAGAGGATTATACTATTAAACTTAGAGGAGGTTTCATTCAGATTTGTTTGGAACCTTTGGAAAAGTGCTGCACTTGGTTTCTCAAATTAGCTCTGAAGTACAGTTTGATGTCATCACACATGTTGTAATTCTATGAGCTACTTCTCTGACTGTTAAATTGACTGGATCAGAGTTAAAATGGCCGAGGAGGGCAAAGTAAGAAGAAGAAAAAAAGACACTAGCTGGCAAGTTGATGACTCCATTACAGCCAGTCTCATTAGGACCGAACACGGGTCTGGGTGAGAGACGCTAATGAAGGGGACTGACAGATGCTTCAGTGAAGGGATGATGATTTGGAGTAAATTACATTAGTGATGTCATTATCGTTAGCCATCATACCATCAAGAAAGATTACTCAAGGGGCGAAGGCAAAATAAAGCAGGTAAGAGAGTGCTACAGCTTGAAGTATCCAGCTAGAATTACACAGATTATGTTGAATATTAAGTCCTTTACAAAACATTAGCTTATAAAAGTTTCACCTGACATTTAAGCAAGCAAGAACTTAACATTTGTTGATAACTGTGCAAGGCCTTTGGTCAGTGTATTGACATTTAACTTTCAGTTTCCAAATTAAAGATTTGTTAATATGGTTAGTTTATACAAGGAGGCCAAATACAGTTGTGACATAAGTGAAAAGCAAATTTATGAATATGATTTGATTCAAGATTTCATCCATATTTGTTTCTGATTCACACTGACACATATAAAAGACAGTCCTTATCCTGGACGTATTAACACCGTGTAGGACCTTTGCTTTAATTCTTCTGGGTATGAATTCCAGATGATGCGTCAGCTGCACATTCAGGCTGCAAATGTCCCAATTCTACCACATCACACACACAAAAACATACTGGTTGTTCTATTGAATTCATATGCAGTGATTACAGAGGCCACTGAAGTACAGTTAGCTCACTGCCATGTAATTAAACCAGTCAAGATGACTTTTGCTTTGTGACATGGAGCATTTAAATGCTGGAGTAGCCATTTGACGATTGTAAACAGTGGCCATTAAGGGAAGCAAAGAAGTGTCATTCAAAAAAAGGCTGATTGGTATTGAGGGATCCAAAGTGTGCCAGAAAACATTCCCTGAACTCGTATAGGGCTAACAGCAGCAGCTTGGACTGGTGACACACGGCATGTTGGGTCCATGGATACAAGCTGTTGATTCATCAATAAAAGAATTTCAATCCACGGAACTGCTGTTGTTGTTTGTCGCTCCATTCATGAACAAACAGAGGTACTGGTGTTCCTTATAACGTGCCCAGCGATTGTAATTCAGACCATGTTGGATGATCTAGAACTCTAAAAGACATTAGTTTAGCACAGACAGTTACAACCTGCGGTACTGTACCTGTTCCAGCTCCTGTAAATTGTTGTCTTTGATCTGGAAGATCTCCAACACCTTCCTGTCCTTAATCTCGGCTTTGTGTTTCTCACTAGAGGTAAGAGAAAAGAAAAAGAAATAAGCACATGGTCACAGTCATCTGAAATCCAGTGACTTGGGGCTTTGGATAAGATAAATGAATTCTGCTGTGGAAATCACAAGTCTTGGTCAAAAGCACATCAACACCGCTGTGGGGCCTTATCACCTCAAGCTCTAAAATCAAACTCTTGTGAAAATGTTGTACAATTTAATTATTTGTGTGCCTGGTGTACTTACCTTATAGAGAACTTCATCCTGTTACATGTGGCCCATGTTATTTTAACTCTTACCAAATTTGTTGATGCCAAATTACAAAAAAATAAGGTTGTCAAGAAGTTAGTTTAATCATTAGCTACTGTTCAGCTACTCTGAACTTTTGTCTCATGCCCACTAGCACCTCCTTTATCATAATGAACTTTTAAGGAGAGAAAAACAAGGCATCAGTTTGGGACCTGTTTGTTTCAACTGCTTTAGGCCACCAGGGGCCCTCCATTCTCTTCGCTCATCATTTGCTTCTTCTACACCTCCCGTCTCTGAGGTCTTTTTCTCCCGTCTCTTTGCCTCTTCTGATCAGCCGTCTCCCCTGGTAGAAGCTGAAATAAGTATCTGGCGTCCCCAGAGGGGCTGGAACGCAGGCTGGCCTAGCTACATCTCCTTGTATATTGGGCTGTGTTCACCATGTCCTGAGCAACCAACCAATCATTCTACAAGATCCGTACGGGAGGGATAGGGGAGGGTGAATGGCAATTCCCGGTGCACTAGCGCTTGACTGGAGTCGACACAATTACCATGTCAATATTCTCCTGCGCATCAGGTGATACAATACACATGCACTCTATGGATGCATGTTCCCCCACTAGTCTCAGCAGAGCAGCATACTTTGATGGGTTTCCTAAGGGGCTGTAAAGGAACTGAAGAGGGTGTGGAGAAGGAATGAGACGCACAGGTACTGGGGAACTCTCTGCACTATGTTTTACCCCTATTAAGGGTCTGGCAACTACTGACAGACCTCAAAAAGTAAGTGATATGCACCCATGATAGGGCACATATCATTCTAATGTATCCCCAAAAGACCAAGAAGTCAGTAACAACTGAAGTATTGAATGAAGCTTTAAAGTATTCTCAATTGTATTTGAAACTTGTTTGTAAGGCATTTCAAACTGCAGTGATGCCTGTATTATAACAACATTTAACGTGAAGGTTTTTTTTGTAAATATGGAGAAATCTTTTTCATTCATCTAGCTGTGCATTATCCTTCCCTCCGTCTTTTCTGAAAGTTCCCATGCAACTGCTTTTCATATAGCTTAGCCGCCCTGCAAAAGAGGTCATAGACAATCTCACAATTTATCCGATAAAGACAAGTATTTGGCAGGAGCGTTTCAACTGTCCAAGACGGGAGCGGCAGCGGAGGAGTGTTTTCATTAAAAGGGTTTCCATGGTTGAACTGCTAGACCGGGGATAAGAAGGCTTAAATCAGCATCTGCACAAGATTTCGTCGTAACCCCAGCAGAATGGCCAAGGTGCCTTAAACACCCCTTGAACGACTTTCACACATATTTCTCCTCACTTGTGAGATAAAGGAATTTTCAGCTGTTGAGCTTCTCCGGTAGCACTTAAAAAAAAATGAATTGACTCACCGCTCAACCACCAGACTGACAGCCTGGGTCAAGTCTGGATTTGCCACTTGCAGGCGTTTCCATAGGGACCACACAAACTCCTTGTCTGCCTGTGAAAATATAGATTCAGCAAGTCAACAGCTGTTATTCTTAATTGAGATAAATAGCTTTTGCTAAATATGTCTTAAGGTGCAGCAAGCTCCTTATTAAAAAACAAAAAATTAGATAGGATGATCAATGGCATTTGCATACGACAGAAGGGGTAGTCAATCAATAATTTAAATATCTTGTACAAAACAGTTTTTGATCTGGACTGGCCTCTCTAATCATGAGCCTCACTAAACAGGAATCTCCATGGCTGAGATGTGACCTTCGACTCAAGGGGAGCGAGCATTGACACTTGTCATTATGCACTATTTATGACTGGGGAGAGCTGGGCTCCAAATCAAAACACAGCGGTGGAGCTTGCATTTTCTTTATTAATCAATTGCTCTCCGGATATGTTTTCCACTACAGCTCCCAAGTAACTAGCCCCAAAGAAACTCAAAGCTGATGACAGAGAGAGTCATCTTCAAGCAGAGAAACCCAGCCAGCCCCTGACACATTTCCAATTCAAATTGTCTCGCTGGTTTTTCAAACATTTTTAAGCTACATTACATTTAATGAGGGACATCTAAAAACTACATTTTCTGACATTAAAAGACAGAATTATACCAAATCGACTTAATATAAAATTATCTGATAAATTATGTTCACATCATCATAAGATAAAAGTCATCCCTCCCACTGGAATCTACTGGTCTCCAATTAGTATATGAATTTTAACCCCCTTTTCAAAAGTGTCTAATCAATTATTTACTAAAAATGGCAGAAACAGACCTTGATAAGGCCACGACTTGAACATATAAAGTGGAAGGACTGTAGATATCGGTTTCTGTATGCATCTGTATGTAACTGTGTGTGTGTGGGTGTGCGTGCGGCGATAGAGATCTCACCACATCAACCCGGCAATGCAGCTAACGATGAAATTAAGCAGCATGGCTGACATGAAATAGGTGGTCTCCCTCTGCCTGGCCTTTGGCTGCCATTAGCCAATCCACAGACAAGTGTTCAGTCAGGACTCTCATCAAGAGCGCTCCTCTGCCGTATGTGTACTTAAAGATGCTTTGAATGTGTGTTTGATGATCACTGAATTATTCATTCTAGAATCCAGACACTGAAACACCATGGGCTAAACATACCAAAAAGAACCACTGGAACTCACCCGCATATTAATAAAATTAGCATGGTCTAGTAGGAACATTTGCTGGCCGACAGATGAGACTCTTTGTAGTTAATGGCCGTCCTGAAGTACATCTTGCGAGGGACTTAAGACATCAATGGTATTCTAATGCCACTATTTAAATGGTACAACTAAGGTCCCCATTAGATAGACAGAATCACTGATGTTCTGCTGGAAACGAGACCACCGAGGACGGTCTCCATGTCAGTTCAATGTAAAGTAACAGGAACTGTCGCTGTGCAGTAATGCTGGTAAACTGGTAAACTGGTTTCCATATAAGACTTAAATACACTGAATTACAAATATTAAGACAAATATTAAAATTGCTGTGTAAGTAGAGAGTTAATTTGCATGTCAAAATGTTGCAGGACAAATGGCAGTTATACATGTACTTAAAGTACATTTGCAATACTATGGGTATTTTTTAGGCACTAGAAATATTTTCCTAATGACAATGTCCAGTTAAAACTCTGTTTTGTGAGTTGTTAGTCGAGCAAAACCCCCAAACAATTAATACAAACAGTCCTGCAACACTGGAAAAACCTGAGGTAATATTTGATAAATACTATCTGTGTTACATATAGTTTATTTAAAACAAAATTAGAATTGAATTGTATGAAAAGTAAAAAAGGGGTACAGGTCACTTTTATGGCCCTGATGGAAACGTACATCATGTTATTAGATACTGGAAATAAAGTTATCCTGCAGTTAAAATGTGTATTTTATGATGTCTAGATTCCAGCCATCAAATTTTCATACCCAATCCTAATGAACAAGAAGCTACTGAAGTTTTTATTGAATTGAAAAGGTGCACACATTGATTCGCACAGTAAGTGGGTTGTACTTGTGTCTCCTACAAATTAAAGGGGAGAAAGTCTGAAACTTCTTTTTCTGAATAAAATTTAGGATGTTAACTTCAAAAGTTAATTCGACAGGCGGTTTGGTAACAGGCTCATGTGCAGTTACAGTCAAACTGCACCACAACAAATGTCCCTGCACCACGTGTTGTAGGTGGTGGTATAGTCTGTTAAAAACTCAGAGTAACACATCATCATGCAGTTCATGCCGAACCCAGCTACTGTGTACATACCTGTAGGGTGCTGTGTATATGCAAAATAATAAGTGCTGGGTTCACTTCACTCATGTTATTAGGCACCACCTGGTGGTGAGTATGCAAGGACACTCTCCCTCAATCGCCGACTAACAGAGTGAAGCTGAGAGGTTCGGCTCAATAGCACTGACTGAATCTGTGTTTGTATTAGGCAGAACAAATACAAAATGGGGAGGGCAGGTCAGTTAATTCAAATGTTCATCGAAAACTGAGATTTCCTGCAAACTATTTTGCCAATGCTGAACATTTAATAAGGTATGCTCAGGAGATTTGCACACAAAAGAGACAGAAGAACAATTTAAATACACTTCATGCGATTTAGTAAAATATATTCATTCAAAAACTCATCTTTAAATCACAACAAACTACCTGAAATGCATATGATTTTAAATTTCAACTGTCACGTTAATCATACAATAATAATAATCATGAGTTCACATCTTTATGGGTAAAAATGAGAGGATCTGACACAGATGTACTTCCTGACATGTTTCTTTATCTCCCCAGAAATCCTTTTTTTTAATATTTAATGGCCGCCAACGCTGGAGATATGCTATGCAAGTATCTTAGGTGAGTCACAGGTCTTTGTCTGATCAAAATTAATGAAAATAGCAGTAATTAAGATAACAAATGGTTTGGATTATTATAAAAAGAAGCGGGCAGTCATTGTCTGATGGAGATGAAATAGTGAAAAGAGGAAAGAAATCGTGGCGCTTACATTTTACACTGACAAAAATATGTTCTACTCCCTGGTTCACAGGGTCCATGATAAGATTATGTGAAGCAACAGTTCATGGGCTAATTAGAGTCAAGTGGCAAATAGCATTAACCTTTATTACTGCATTAGTGCACAGTAAGAATTTGATTATACATCAGTGAGAAAATCATGGTGCCGCACTTGAACATCTTTACTTTACAATCTTACTCAGACTAGTGAGCTGAACAATTATCCATGTGTATAGACATTTTCTGACAAACGTTGCTTTCGTCAGTTTACTCAGTAGATTTCACTGTTTTAGATTAATTAGATGTTATCCCATTATAGATTATAACGAAGCAAAGCCTTAACCATTGGTGTTTCTTATCCTTCACAGCCTCATAGAGCCCAACAATCTGTACAAGATGTAACATCCTCTGTCCTTATCCTTTGAATAGAGTGATTACCAGAAACCTCCTCACAGTATTTGGTGTGTTCACTGGCAAGGTGGTGTAGTTTGTTCTTTGATTAGAAGGCTTTTTCCAATAAATCAGAAATCAGCTCCAACACACAAGTGCTAGGTTGGGGATATGATGATGCACCAGGGGATCCACTCAAGGTTTCTTATAGGGTCTGGCAGCCATTTTTGCAGTAGTTTAACTTTCCAATTAGACATAATGGAACATCGACAAAAACTTTTAAATACTATGATTGGAGACGCATATGTGTTTGTTAAAACGATCAGTGAGCAACACCAGAACATTAACTTGAAAATATTTGGAAAATAAGCTAAATTAAATAACGTTAAGCTGTTCGCAGCATCTCAAACATCAGGATTTGATGCTTTTCTTTTGAATTTAGAAGTGAAATCTTGGAAGGTGGACAGCGAGTGGACAGGAGAACATTTGAAGATCTTCAGAATTGTATCATGCTACAGATGTTTGTGTCTATTGTCTTTATATTGCACTGCCCAGTTCATCAGTATAACCAACTACATCCTCACAGATATAAGACTCGAACACCTACAACATTCAACAGCTTCTCTGAAACCAGGATTTCTTGCAGGACAGGCTGGATCAGCTGTGGCTTCAGGTGTACCTAATAAACTGACAGCTGAGTGTAGATGCATACACACCTGACATTGCATCAACTCGTCTGATAAACTGTCCACTTGCTCCTCCAGGACCAGGACCCGGGACTCGTCGTCTCTGGAGGACATCGTTGGACTGAAGAGGAAACAACAACAACAACAACAAGTGAGCATCACTTTAATGTCCTCTCATGGCTGAAGTGACACTTGTAGCAGCAGAGGATAGAGGATGCGACTCTTATGGTGATTTAAAAAGCTTGTGAGCCCATTGACGAGCCTTGTTAGCTTCTTTAGCACATTCCCATTAAGCTGTGGCTCCACGGAGGAGTCTTCCTCTTCAGGAGAAGTGAACACAGCTCGTCTCTTACCTGTTTTAATGCCTCTCTACCCAGCAGCTACTAGCATTAGCGCTGCAGGAGCTAACGATGCTAACAAACAAACACTCGTATGTTCCGCTTCTCGTTTGTTGTCAGCTTCCTGCCTCACGTCCCCGGGCAACGTCACGACGCCTGGCACCGGGGGGATTTAACTGGCAACCATATTTATTCCATCATCGTCTTCAAACCCCTCGAAAAAACAAACACAAACTTTTCCGGTGACCGTTGTCAATAACGACCAGGACGCTTCCTCCTTTCAAACGAGCCCGCTGTTTTAGGTTTCACGACACTTCACGACAGCTGCAGTCCGCGTACGGCAGCGTGGAGCCGGTGCGCTGGTTTTCAATGTTGGGTTCATGGACCATGAGAATCCACTGGGAGTTTTTAATGATGCTCGATCTAATTCCAGCTGTTTGCAAAAGTTTGTGGTTCTTTGGGTAAGTTTACTCCCGGGGTGACAGGGCATGTGCATGTTACTGTATAATATAATAATAACATAACTGTATGTATATGCTTAGTTTGATAATAATAATAACAATTTTAATCATACTTATCATCAAAATCATACATTTTAATATAGCACTTTTAAAGCAAGTTCTCAAAGTGCTTCACAGACAAAAAAACAAAGGATGCAAATTACAACTTTAAACAAGAGACAATGAATAAAATATCTAATTGAAAGCCATTTAATAAAAATATGTTTTTAAAGAGGGCACTGGTGCAGGGAAGTTATTCCACAGTTGTTGAGCCACCTCTCTGTCTCAAGTCCGGCCATAGGTACCAACAGCAGGTGAGTAGATTGGAGGGTGAGGTTATAAGGGATGAGGAGGTGTGGGTGGGCGGTGTTCATATCTTCGAGTTCTTGAAGAATCATATATCTGCCATGTAGGTGTTGATTGATTTCTGGGGGAAACGGCGAATAATTTATTGCAGTAATCTTATGACCTGAGGAGAAAGCCTGGAGAATTGGGTCTGGACTATATTCTCAGTTTTCCTTCCACACATGCACAACCAGGAGATTTTCTGCACAGACACATTCACAACAGCAACAAATTATCCTCATAATTCAGGTGAGGGGTTGGGCAGCAGGCAGGGGCAGGAAGTGACGTTGTTGGTTCTCATCACCACAAACTCTCGTCACATCTTCGTTGGTGTCTTCTACGTGTTTGGCTCTGCTTGTTCACCTGAAAATATATTTTTTTAAACTCTGAGGAAAGTGCGGAGAATCTCCAGAGTTCAGTGCATGTCTGAAAGCAACTTTAAGGAGAAGAATGACACAAACCATTAGAATGTTAGGGTTAGGGGTTAGGGGTTAGGGTTTAACCTTAACCCCTCTGTATTTATATAGTGTTATTTATAGCTAGGCCCGGGGCGATTATTATGTAATTTAAAAGTGTTGCCTTGGTTTGAGCTTGATTTAATCTTACAGCTACAGTAACTAGTTCCACTATTTATAAGTTATATGTATGTCTATTTACATTTTATGGACTGACTGAGTTGAGATTTAAAATATTCACAGCATATGTTTATCACGACAGGAGCTGTAGACTAACAATATAATTTGTGTGCATAGTTCACTGTGATCCCAAACTGCTGCGGTGGTTAATCCATCCATCCCTGCTATTTCGGTAGATTTAACATATGTTCAATCCATATTGCAGTTGGTCTGAATTGCCCCGGTTGTGACTTCTTGAATCATCCCAGGCCTCCCACCAGGCGCTCATCAGAGGCACATTTTAGCTGACTACTAGTTAAGATCAAGACCAACTTGAGCAATGACTACCAAGTCCAGACCACCGTGGGTCAAAGCCATGGTTTCTAAATTATGAATAACTATATATGAAAGAATTCATAATCATCCAATGCTTTGGATGTGGAGGAAGAGTTCATTTGCCATTACACACCTAGTCACTTATTGCTTAGTTTATTTTGTAGAACTCTTCTGATAACCACTAAGACATTGGTTTGTACATTTATTTACTTATTTACTGCAAGACACTTAGGTCCTGAGATCCACCTTACTTACTTTGAAGAGACAGAGAAAATACTTACATAAGCATAAGCAAGTAATTGCAAGGACAATATTTTTTATTTAATTAAAAAGATTTGGGGCATTGCAAACACACAAGTGTTGAATGTGTGCATCAGCGAAGGAATCCACCTCAGGTAACAGAGCCTGCCTCCATTAGACTCTATTGTGGTTTTGGATCATATAAATAAGGTGTCAAATTAATTTGTATCATGTTAGTCTGTTGTACGAGGCCAAATTAAATGTGTACTCTACAGAATAAAACAGAGGTACATTGTGCATACAGACTAAAGTGCAAATCAAAAAGCAAGCCCAACGAGATCATCCGCACAATTTGGGTGATAGTGTGTTATTTTAGGTCCACATTCAAAAATAAAAACTTGACGATTTATTGTTTTTCATTTATTTGATTACCATCGTTGCTACTGTATCTCAAAGGGAAATAAAACATCTAAACCGTTTAATAATAACATTTGAATGACTTGCTAAATTGAACTTGAGTCTTAAGAGCTTTGCAAATGCTGGATAACAAACACTGGACAAGTTAAAACACTCATTTGTTATTTATTAATAATGATAATAATAAGATTATTGCACACAATTAATTATACAGTCCCAAAATACCGGAGGTGTAACAAAAACAGGTTGAATAGTAAGATTTTACACAATTAATCAGAGAAATATCATCAAAATGACAATAATACACACACACAGACACAAACACACACAGACACTCAACACACACACACACACACACTCAAAACCCTGTAGCAGAATGATGGTTCAGACAAATGAAACTATAATAGGATATTAATCTTTTTATTGTAGTTTTTAACATTAAAATATTGGATGGTTGGATATTTTTTAATAGATTAACTGATACCCTCCCCATCTGTTATGATCCATTGTAGGAGGATCTATTATTTACAGCTCATTCTGATGCCTTATACTTCACAGTGGGAACTTTGCGAACTGGATGGAAGTGAAGAAAAAACGGAGAGAGACTTCACGTTGGACATCTGCTCCGCTGGTGAGACAAAACAACTCCATATTGTGTGGCTAATGTACTTAAGTGTCCAGCCAGATTTTGGAGCCCAGGGTGAGGGGCGGAAAATGAAGAAATATGAGGACTGGCACTCGGGTTCAGTCGGACAAATGTTGGTTCATCTGCTCAATTGCTCTCTCTCTCTCTCTCACACACACACAAACACACACACACACACACACACACACACACACACACACACACACACACACACACACACACACACACACAAACAAAGAGACAATATGCAATTGACTTAGCATGATTAAGCTTTTCCTTGACTCACAATCACTGGTGATCATTAAGATCCCCGTTTGCGGAACAATTGTAGAGGCAGTAGACTGGTACGTAACGCATAACATCTGCCTGCCCCCTGTTTCTTATTCAGACACACAGAATGACACATGGTATCTACGAATAAGCCTCTCTCTCTCTCTAACACACACACACACACACACACACACACACAGACACACCTCATGCATCGACGACAGGAGTCTGGGCCCTCCAGCTGCACCTTTTTCCTCAGGCCAAAAGGCAAAAATCCAGTCAGTAGAAAGTCAAATGAACAGAGTTCTCTCTGAAGACACTGGTAACTCACAAGGATAATCCTCTAACTTTCCCCTCTTTCATCATCAAATGTGTGTAATTTGGCCCCAGACACTTCCACTTGCCTGCACGCTCCACGCAGGCGTGTCCCACCATGTTCTGACCGGCTCTGCTGTTAATCTTTCCCAGGTCTGAAGTGCAGCCTGTATCTCCCCTCGTTTTAAGTGTTTGTTGTCTGTGCCACTAATGATAGATTCAGATCCAGGTCCAAGAGCATTTCAAGGCAAATCTCAACCGAGCACTCTGACATGTCACCGACGACAAGTTTCCTGCATTTACAGTAAATAAAAAGTCATGTTTCAGAAACTCATTTCAACTGCTGCCATTATTCTTTCTCTTCTGTCATTTAACTTTGTTGGACGTGTGGAACAGTTCACACACCATGACTTTACAGACTTCATTCATAAGGCAAAATAAAAATTTACATATTTAAATTGATATAGATATAATGCAACACGGGGATGAATCTACTAATTCTAGAAGTCTCCGTCTGTCTGTCTCATATCTTGAGAACTATTCATCTTTTCAGGTTCACACTTGGCAGGTTGATTATTAAGGACCCAGTGTCAAATTTGAAGCAATTTTGACAACAGATATGTTTAAATTTGAAGAACCAACGAGACCTCTATAGCAGCAGCGGCTGGGACTGTTGTCTATATGATAACGGGCACGTTCACACCAAGGGCAACGACAACTGATTCTACAGTCCGGGGTTCTACGTTCTGACTCGAGCTTCACTGAACTTTGAATAAACAGGTGAACAGCCCTTTGTGCTTTAGCAAGGCATCAGGTTTCCACAGACTAAGTCTCGCAGCTGGTCTTTACTTTGCCACGGCTCAATTCACATTTACAGCTTCAGAAAGCAAAGCTGCAACCAGCATCACCACAGGCCAAGCGAACAGCCCATTCCAACCAGTCAGGTTTAGAACGGGCACTGCTCTAGTTACTATCCAACACAGGTCTCCTTTAAAAAACAGGATTTCTAATAACACACTGAACCGAGCATTAAAATAGAAATGAGCAAAGAATAAAGATTTTAATTCATTAAAACACTCAATCATTAGCTCGTCTCCTGGCAATCACAGGGATTACGGTTTTGTATCTGAAAAGAGATTCACCCTGCCAGATTGATATTTATTTCTATATTTAATTGAAATCTGTGAATGTGAACCACAGCTCAAAGGATTAATCTTTAGTCTCTGTTATGATCTGTGCGGTGTTTGGAGACAGACGGGCAAGTGATTAAACTAGATACAGGCTGTTTTCCCTGTCGTAATGAATATCATTTGTAGGTTTGGTTCACATGTGGAAAAGTGCACACAAGTAAATCAAGCAAATCGTCCTGTTTTGTTGTGATTTCCACATGAAACAAGCTGTCATTGCAAACGCTTTATCCGTTGCCACAGAACATGAGTGACTTGCCACAGAGTATGAGTGACTCAGATGTATAGCAGCAAATGTATACAGAACATGAGTGGCAAATGTAAACTGACTCTTGTTTGAGGTTGTTCTTCTTAAGTCTCTCGTGTCTAATTGCCCGACTGCTAAAATGTGAAGTGCCACCCCTTGGAACAAGACAGCTCTTGCATTGACAATCCCCAACAAGCACACTTGTCTCTCGCTCTTTCTCTGCCTCAGCGGAGTCCCCGGCAAAGTTCAAGTGACACAGGATTGGGATCATGCAAATGTGCCTGCATGAAAAATTCAAGAGCCAAATGACAAGCCCCGGTGTGCCGATGCTGACAGAGGAAGGAAGAGAGGGGAAAAACATGACACTCCATGGAGAATTGGGAAAGCACATTCTCCGCCTGCCGCCTCAGGTAAGTAGGGATATTGTCTGCATTAATGTGGCCCGGCTTTGATGCTGAGGGAGGAAAGAACCTGAGAACTGCGGGAGATGACAATAGATACTAAAGCGTCACAAGTCCCCAGCTTTAAAGGAACATTGATTGTACAAGTGCCAGCTGGGATGTCAAACCTGCACAGTGTTTAGCAGAACATCACTCCCCCTGCATGGAAATGAGACAGGCTCCAACATGTGAGAGGAACAGTGAGTCTTTGAACGCAGCCACTTTGTAGTGCGGCTGATGACTCTATTTGTTCGGCGTCTAATGTTTTCCTTGTTGAATAAGATTAGATAATAACAAGCTCTTATCGCACCGGGGGCCTTTTGAAATTGAAATTGGCCATCCCAAAGCTTTGGAATTGCCAAATTCCCATTCAATTGCTGACATTTTAAGCCTTGTTTGTACACATTTCTATTCAAGCGATGCCCCCGAGGAGGGATGTTACATCTCTCCGAGTCTGTGGGAGAATTATCAGCCACTCTTGACCTCGAGCGTGAGCCGTCCTCATGCTGAATCCTGTGAGACCTTGGACCGCCTTACAAAACCCCAGGACAGAGAAACCATTGATTACTGCTTCTCTTCCCTCCTCTTCAGCCTTCATGCAGGATCTGTGCACCTAAAATCACACACGCTCAGAACCTTTAAGCACTACAAAACTAACACTTTGCTCTTGCTGTCATGTGCAGCCCCCCCACACACACACACATGGTCTGTGTGCGTGCTCCCCCTTATTCGTGTCCTTTAACCCCGGCCCCGATGGGATGGCGCTGGCGGCGACCTCTGCTTGACTCCCATCTGATGACCTTCTCGTTGTATCCTCAACAGACAAGCGCCCTCATAAAGGGGGAATTGATCCACACAAGACCCGGCTCCTGGAGGCCGCCGACTGTATGTGTATGTGTATTTGTGTGTATCCATGGTGCCAGGAACCTCATGGTCACACTCACGGCTCTACTAACTCGTGTGGCATCCCAACCCCAGTCCCCCCCCCCCCCAGGATGTGTGGGAACAACGAGTCAGACTATTTCCCTCGGGCTCCTGTCTGAGAGCTTGTCCTTTGCTTGGTGAAAGGGTAAAATAAGGTGGCGATGGGCGGTTTAAGTTCATATTTCCCTTGAGTAGGAGAGAGGAGACCAAGGACATAGGACATCGATCACACTGAGTAAATGTTGTGCAGTCAGGAAACAGCTTTTAGCTGAGAAAAGTATTGTCTTATTTCAAACACCTGTGCTTCCCTGTGAGTAAGGAGGGAGCAAAGTAAGAAATGTAGGCACTGAACTGCTTCTGGGAAATAATACAGTTTAAATTTAAGGACTGTTCACCTCTACCTTGTTTGATCTGGTACTTCAGACTTTTCAGTTTAGTCCGAAACTAAATAACAGGTGTGAAAGGTGAATCAAGGCACAGTCTGGACCAATGGACCAAAATATAGTTCAGACAAAGAGGTGGTTTAAGTCCAGATCAAATTAAACAATGGTTCAAATAATTTGCAGTGTAAAAACAGACTTTCAGGCCAATTAATTGAGACGGAATTAAACAATGTGTTTCACCATTCATTTTTTATTTTTATTTTTTACTATAACCAAGCCTATAGGACAGAAGAAGATAATGTGTTAAGCCCACTGAGGCAAGTTGGTGATTTGGATTCATGAGCGTTAACTTAAAAAAAAAAACAAGATAACCAAAGTATCTGGCGTCAGAAAATGGTCGCTCCTAATAAAAAAAACTTGCAGCCACTAACGGCCTCCTGATTGGTGGAGAGAACTGGCAGTATGAGCCAGTACCTTTTAAAAAGTCTTCTGGGTTCATGGGAACAACCAAAATGACCTTTGTTGACCTTTCTATGGCTTGGTAGTGACTGGGACTTAATGAACAGGAGCCCCTCTGTGGATTTGATGGATCCACGAGTGCGGTGCAGCAGCTCATGGCCATCCCAGGAGGCGGAACACTTCAGTAGCAGGTTCAATAGCTCATTCATTATCAGTGGTCCCGCTGGGTAATTAGCGAACAGTGGGATTCTGTCAGAGGGACAAATAAACACATACACTTTTTGCCTATCAAGCTGCCTTTGCTGCTTACTTGAACAACATGGGTCTGTGTCGTCCTAAACGCCAGCTGGTAAACACTATAGCCCATTTGAAACAAGATTTTTTTCAGGCTGATTCCAATATTTACACCTTTGTTAATGCCACACATTGTAATATAATAAACAGATATCTTGCTAAGGATTTTATAAATTTGTCTTTTAAAAGATTTTAGTTTACAGTTGAAAAATTCACCAGAGTTCTACGGTGGACAAGCTACCAAATGGAAATAATTTTATGTTACTGTTTTCAGAAACACTACTGGAAACATGGACAACTTTCGATGTGAAACCTACGAGCTGAAAATGACACGTTTAGATTTGATTTATGCAATCATACAGTCGACACACGCCTTATTCTGACTTATGCTTTGTAGGGAATAAACAACAACAATAACAAAAACAGTGAATGTACTGGAAATGCTGCACCGAAAGAAGTTTCCCGATACACAGACTACTTAAACTGTTAATACACAAATACACAATCACTGTAGTTTCATATGGAAAACAGAAGAAAATAGACGTGAAACTTGAAAACGAAAAAATGCTCTGAATGACGAGCAATGCATAAAAATTCCTCCTGTGTGGACCCAATGAAAATGGTTGAAATCATATCTTTAGTATTTCTGTTCTTTGGCACGAGAGTGGTGGTCCAGTGGCTAACATTGTCTCCTCATACGGTTTCCCGATCTGAATTCAGGGTTCTCCAGCTTCCTCCCACATTCTTAAAACATGCAGATTGGAGCTACTACGTTAGACGCTCTAAATCAGCCCTGGGACACGCAGGTACCCTGGTGTACTCCTACTCTCGCCCCAATGTTCGCTGGGATTGGCTCCAGCTGCCCGGTGAATCTCAAAGGATAAGTGATGGGATGGATGGATACTTTAATTTCCTTGCTATTTTTTGATTAACATACACACTCATGTCAATATCAGTAATGACTGATCGCTGGCTCAGGTTATTCATCAGTCCAGCTCTATGCCTTGATATATATATATCAAATCAGTGTGAAGATATGTTTTCCTGAACCTTTGTTCCAAGTTGCGCCATAATCCAAAACAGCACTTAACACGTTGTCCCACATGTTAGCGAGGTTATACTTTCTGTTGAAACTCCACTAAATCCTTTTCCTAAATACATTCAGAGGGAAACTGAAGCTCACTTGGATCTACGATATCAGTGGTTGGGGTCAGTCATTTCTAAGTTAACTTTCCGCTTCAACAACAATGAGCTCAGGGGGTGAGTGACCCTGCTCACGCTTCCTATCCGTCAACACAGAAGCAACCGTTCCACTGATAATGAAGCTGAAAATACAGCAAGGCTGCATCCACACGCCCACGATCACATATGCTATCTCTGAGTTTGTCATTACATAGATTTATAATTTGATAGCTCTGCAACATGCTAACGGGCAAAGGGGAAAAAAAGGGTCACGTTTTGCTTTCATGTGCAGTACATGTCATATTACTCATCCATATTTTTACATGGTTTATCAAGACTGCTGAATAGAAATCGCTCCCTGAGTCAAATTAAAGCAGCATCAAAGCTCTGGAAATAGACACAAAAAAAAATCCTTTACAGGCTTTTTGTTTTGTTGCTCACATACGTATGTAATATCTCATTTAATTAGCAATCTAAGCCCTCTGACAAACAGGCATATGGTCCACGCTCTCCCACGGCCTTGGCCAACCGATGAATATGCATATCCTGGGACCTCAGTAGCTTGTTACCCTGGAATGAATTCTACACAAGCCTAATCCCTGATCTATTATTTACCCCTTGACCAAACATGCAAGTGGGGCTTCCAGACGCTTGACTTGATAGAAATGACTGCTCTGGGATTCGGCTGCCTCTCTCACCCCAGCGGAGGAGCCAGGCTGAGGCAGGCAGTCACTCTGAGGAGCTGCTGCATGTCTCTCTCTCTGCTCCAGTCTATCCTCAAACACACACACACATACAAACACACACAGTGAAAAACATGCACACACACACACACACACACCACACTACCCCTTCAACTCTTCACTCTGGAGATGTCTCAGTCAAATGCTGAGCAAATCCCCATAAAAACAAGTGTACAATGAAACTTTAATGAGCGCGCCCACATCTGAGGGACACAAGTTAGGAAATCAGTGTCACATCCCTGCAGTACACAGAGAAGCCCTAAACTATTTCCAAGTGCCAGAGGGTGAAAAAAGTGAAAGTTTGCTCAGTGTAAGATAAAGTGCAGCTTGTATCACCAAAAATAAAACTTCACACAGCATTTCAAAAGATGGAATAAAAGTTGTGTTTATTGTCTGTTTGGTAGGATTTGATCCCTCATCCTACAGTAGGTCCAATGTTGTTTAAACACACACAATAATAATAATAATAATAATAAACACAAGTTAAATAAATTTTCATTGAGTCATCGCTGCTTTTCAAAGTGTTTCCACAAGTTGTCAAAGCGCAGCTCTGACGATTCCTTATCTCGGGGCCATGCCTGCGCGTCTGGAGACAGTTCTGTTCCTGTCGCGCTTGGATGTGACTCCTCTTCATCCTCTTCATCCTGAGCCTCACGTCTTACACCAGGTCTGTGGATCCACCGTCACTCTGGTTACAGTCACACACTCGGCGTGTAAAACAAACACACACACACACACACAGGTCTGAATTCGCCCTAACGTGAACACACACAGCCAGCCAGCTTCTCTCTCTCTCCAGCCCGGACCGGCCACAGCTCTCCGCGGCGCGCTGCGCTGACTCTGCAGAAGGAAACCATCGGGGGAGTGTGGGAAGGCGTTTTTTTTTTGTTGGTGTGTGGCGTTTATCCTCAAGGTGGGACACGCAGCTACAGCCCTACTCCTGGATGCCAGCGATCCAACCCGTCTCCTTGGCTTCAGATTGCGGTGAAATAGGACGGAAGGAGCCCGGGAGTCGTGCGTTCTTCTCCGAGGGAACGACGCGGTTCCAAAAAGCCCCCGACGCGCGTAATTTCCCATCTGAAGCGGCGCGGACACACACACACACACGAGTCTCTGGATTTAAAAAAAAAGAGAGAAACGAGAGAGAGTCGTCTTCGCGTTGAAGGTGAAATTGAAGTTTGAGAGCAGAACACCCACCGAGAAGCAGCCCCAGACACACGCACGCCACTGACGAGGAGAAAGTTCCCCACTTGAGGGCGAAATCAGACTTTTTTGAGGACGCCAAGTTTTGAGAAGTGCCAGCAGCTCCGGGGTCTGTGAGACACAACATGCAGCGATGGTAAATATGATTTTTTGTTGTGTGTTCTTCAGTTGCTCAAACTCAAAACTGTGAATAAACTGTGGCATTGGTGACTTTTTCTCTCTTTCACAACTTGTGTGTTGATGTGTACACACTCATCAGAGCAGAGGAGAAGTTCAACTTTTCAGTCTCCGTGAATAATTAATTCCCCCTTATTTATTTATTTTACTCCCATGACTCATCATCCTACTTGATAAACTTTAAAGCTGCATTTAAAAAAAGAAATAATACTTTCTTCTTCTTTTTCTGATTGCTTTGATTCTTGTTTCCTTGTCTCACAAACCCAACACTGATCCCTTTAGCTTACATGTTCAAACTGATCAGAAATGAGACATTCAGAGCAACTGAATGAAAATATCACCTGTACTTCCCTTCATGTCATTTTATAGATTTTGTCCCTCCTTGAAAAATTGTTAATGGACTCTCTGCTCTCCTCAGTGGGATCACAAACTTTGTACGAGAGGTGTGTTAGGTAAATCGTTAACTCCAGATACAGTTCTTAAGATTTAAAAGAAAAATAGTTTTCTTATTTGGTTTCCATGATAATCACGTCTGAGGCCTCCTCCTGCCACCTGTAGCTTCATACTGACATATTTACAAACGCATGCAAACAAGTTAATGATAATATCAAGAGCAATTCAGTGTAACAGACACACATACTGTACATACATGAAGCTGATCAAAATTTAGTGAGTTATATTGTGTGTTTACTTACTTCAACGTGAGCTGACTTTACTTTTGTAAAGTAGCAAAATTTGGAGTAATTTTTTCAGGCCTAAAATCCCTCTGCTGAAAACTCTGCAGAACTCTTCTTGGAGTTACTATTCTCCTGCAATCTTTTACCAATTTGTCTTGAAATATCAACAGTCTGTAGTTTCAGTGGATGTTTGCATTCGTCTTTATTAGAGTTGGGATTATGTGAAACCAGATATGTGCTATAGATTCCAGTGCAAACAATGTTTTAGATCATTTTTTAATGATTCTCTTCATCTCTATTTATTTGAGTTAGTAACACTTTTTTGGAAAATGCCAGACAGTGCCGCACAGACTTTTCTTTGGTCTGTTCATGTGTCCCTGTGTTGCAGTTCAGCTCGTAGGGAGCTCCTGCAGCCAACCTGAAACACAAGCTGAAGTGCATTTCCTGTCAGTGTTAGAACTTCTCAGCGCAGACGTTTCTGAACGCTTCAGTGGACACAGGGATCAAAAAAAAGTCGGACCAAGGGCTAGAAAAAGAGAAATAGCAAAAGAGATTGAGATGAATGGCCCGACTTTAAAAGGGCCACAAAAGTACCTTCAGCGAGATGTGTGTGTACGTGTGTGTTTGAGATGAATGTCTCTCCCAGTGCTTTGGCCTGCACCGCCCGAGTGTGTGGCAGGGATGTTTCATGAGCTCGAGCTGGTGCTGCTACTATAGAGAAGAATGCCAATTTACATTCCAGGAGTGTCATTTCATTACTTTTATCTCTGCGCTGCTCTCTCCCTCTGCCAGGGCAGCCGGGGATCTGGATTTCCTTCAGCACATAAGTCACACAAGTTTAAAAAATGCTGGTGTTCCTCTCCTTCTGTGTTTCTCTCTCTCTCTTGTGTGTCAGATAATTGTACGCTTATTACTTTCACAGAGTTACTGACAGAGAAAAAGGTCATGCTGTTTTTGCTGCGTAAAAACAAATATATATTTATATATAAAAAACAACAAGCGAGACTGGAGAGCACAACTCCATATAGAGAAAACGTGGCGCTGCTACGTGAGGTTAGAGGAAAAAGTGAAAGTTGTCAGCGAGGCTGCAGCAGGGTCGTGATTCCTCTGGGTCTGCAGGAATCAGAGAGGGGAGAGCGTGTGCGAGTGTGTGCGCGTGGGGTGGGAGCCACTGGTTAGCCGGTTCAATAATCCGCTGGACAGGTAGGCCTGTGACGCCCCCCTTAGAGAGGCTGCTAATGAAGAGAAAGGCTGCTTAGTGGTGCTCCGCTCTGACCCCACCAACCCTCCCTGTCCCCCCTGCTGGTTTCCTCTGATTACTGCTCACATGGAGAACTCTCTCCCTCCTTCTCCCCCCCCCCTCCTCACCCTCTACTCCATCCTCTCTCTATTTCCCCTGCTTTTCTTTCCTCTCTCTCTCCTCCGCCTCCTCTTTATTAAAATAGAATGGGTGCTAAGTGCGTTAAGGCTCCTTTAATAACTTGCATATCTTTTTATATATCTCGGTGTTTTGTTGCTCATTGTTTTTAACTTTATGTGATTAATAAGGGGGAATAATCACTTCCTGACCTTCCATGTTCCTCCATATCTTCTGTGCAGTTTGAGCTGGGATGAGGCCGCACTCTGAATTAAAGAGCTTGACCCCAGCGGTTCGCTAAGTGTGGAGCAGGAAGGAGAAAAACAAACAAACACAACTTATTTTAGATGAAGGGTGATATCGGCTTTCACATACGCTCACACTTAGAGACATTCAGGGAAAAGCTGAGAGAGCAGTTTTTTCTATCTCCACCATCTGCACATGATACGCCAACGTTTCAGCGATGCCGCGACAACATCAAAACAACACTGCTGCAGCGTTCCCTTTTTTTTTTTTTTATTCATACAGAGGCGGGTCAGTGCTGCACTGATGCGGCGGCCCGGCTAATCTTCATGTGTCCTCGGCCCCACGTTAATCTCTCGAGTGACTGATAGTGTGTCTTGGCAGCGACAGAAAAGGTAATATTTTGCAAAGGGGGAGAAGGGGTCATACACCTCGTGGTGACTGGAGATGAAAATCTTTGAACAAGACACTGTAACATAAGCTGTGGGATTCAGCGACTAAACAGAGACTCTGTGAAATGCGTAAACCAATCGGATCGCAGGACACTTAATTTAATAAGGAGCACGGCGTGAGACGTACTTGATTTAAAACAATATACATGTGAGAGACATAATTAGATTTTTTTTCCACCTCAGCATACGAAGTGAGAAACCAAAACCTTCACACACTTTCACTGGCCATTTCAGATTAACTCTGTGTACATTTTGAAATGTGGTCTGTGTTTGTGTGATTCTTAAAAAAAAAAGAGATAAATAGACGGCTTTTCTCTGACATGAGCATTCAAGATGTGTTTGGCTGATTGATATCTCCGAGAGTTTTAATCTGCTGAACGATAGCAATGTCTTTGTGGCTGGAAGGTAGATCACACATGGAAATGGCAAATTAGTCAGATTAAAATCCAGTTTGGCTCTACACGCTGTGTTTAAACGGTAATCTGACGCTTGTACTTACACATGTTACACTTTTTTATGTCCCATTTTTTTTCCTACAGCCTTTATTTCACATGCTAATCCAAACAATATCGTATTCCTCAAGGCAGGAATCAGGAAAACTATGGTCTCAAGACGCGAACACACCCAGTGTGTGCAGAAGCCACACACTCCCTCAGTCTTTATTTGTTTAAAGTGAGAAATGATAGAACACATTTTTTGCACAGCTCAGCTTTTAGTAACAGAGCCCCACCGCATTTTTTCTGTCCTCCCAGACACGGCCATGATTCGCACATTTTCATCTGTATTCTGAGGTGGCCTTAATTGATTCTGCCCAGCACTACAGTAATTACTGGAAACTGTGTAAAATAAACACCTCAGTGTCACTGGGTGGCAACGGTCCGATCGGTAGGGAAATTACATTTCACTTGTAATCCATACGTTCTTCAGCAACGGCCAGAAATATAACTCATGTCGACGCTACAGAAGTACCGGAGACGCTATGTAACAAACAGGAGTACAGTTGTAACCAAATGGCTCAGTTGGGAGGTATAGGGTTATGTGGTATAATTTATATTTTATAGCTCCCTCCTGCACAGACTGCTGCACTCCAGAATAAAGTTGTTCGATTTTGTTCCATGAACAGCGAGTGAGAAAATCTGGGATTTCGCTTGTGATGGAAACTCCAGACACCACTTTGTTCCCTGCCTTCTTCTCGTATTTTTTTATTTTCCTGTTGAGTCTCATTTTGTTGCTTTCAGGTAAAAAGACACCAAACGGCTACTGTTTCAATGCACGCTGGATGTTTTGTATGACTGTGTGTGTCTGTGTGTGTTTGTTTTTTTTGGGGGGGGTGGGGTGGTGGTGGGGGTGGGGTGCATTAGTGGCCCATGCCCCAGTGACTCAAAAGGCATGGAAAGATCTCCTCAGGCCATACAGAGTGATTTGATTAAAAGAGAATAATTTGCCCTGAAGACATCTTTTCTCTTCCTTGTGAAAAAAGGCTGGTGGAAGAAATCTGATATGACAAGATAAGTGGTGGCTCATGAAAAATTCCCGAGGACGGAGAGGTAGCATGTTGACTTTGGAGTTACTGCCCTGAGTGTGTACTTCTCCGGAATTAACTGTGCTGACAATGTTGTTTTTGCCTTGATCACCTTTGAACGCTCCAGAAGTCTCTCATTTCAAATCTGTTTTTGTTCTGTACAGTCCCAGAATCGGACTCCACGATTCACTGTCATTCTTCAGGCGTCTTCTTTGACTGCTCATCAAAGTCGTCTTCACTGTTTAGTGAAAGACATTTTAACGCCTGCTTAGTGGGAAGAAGAAATGTTCACGATGGCTTTTTAATATACTGCAGCTGCAATGCACTGGATTAACTAAGAGCGAGGCGCTGTCCCTGTTATCGATCGGATCCATAAGCGCATGAGCAACACAACAAATGAGATGACCACCTGCGGTTAAGGTTTCCTAAAGCAACACCCCAGTTACTGAGCTGTTGTAAATCCCAGGTAAAATGTGCCTCCACTCCTTTGATTTGCAACTCTGTACTTCCCTCATCTGTGAGAGGACTGAACTGCTCCTGACTTCAAGTTAAAGTGTTTTGTCCATCTCGACCTCAGACTAGCAGACTTTACGACTCAATAACAATGTCATCTGACTTCCTTTTCTGCATGCATCAGTATTATATGTGCAATACAGGGGTTTGTCAATTGAACCCAAACATATATGTCATTTCGACTGACTGACTGGTTTTATAGGAGGAGAGTTTCTGTCCCAGGTTTCCACTTGAGCCTGACTCCCGGCTGGTTATATTAAACGTCCTTATACCAATGTGGCTTCAGCTCTCAGAGGAGACTTTGATGATGATGTGTGTGAGAGGCCTCGCTCATTTTCTTTATTTGACGGCTGTGGCAGGTAGTCCCCCGACTCTGGAAGCCATTCAGGATGCTTCGAGTGCCTCAGGCCTCAAAGACACCATGTGCAGCATGTTACACCTTTCAGTTTGGCTCAATACAACTTTGACTGTGGCACAGGCTCCCTGTTGCTCCTTGTTGCTTCTTTTAACAGTGAGTTCAGAGAGGAGATAGGAACTTCCTGGGTCCAATTACTTATACCCACACATAGTTGTTGCTCTTTCACCCCTTCATGGCCTCATTTCAGAGATCGGGATCCGCTGCATGTCGACCACTTGCATCAGAAACGCAGAAATAGATGCAGGTTTGGTTGTTGTCCTGCTTTTGTCTCAGGTTGATGCTTAAGGTAATAACTTTGTGTCCTTGTTCTCACACCAAAGAATATAGCATCTGGCACCTTTTTCTCACATAGACCATTACAGTTATTTGTAATAGTTTTAGATCGCACTGACAAATATAATCACTGTCCAGCCGTTAGCATCAGATCAGAAATCTGTTCAGGTTTGGACGACAGATTTGTTAAATCTAGAGGTATTGTTATTAAAGTAAGTCTTCAGAAAAAAATTGAAGGTTTAACTTCTTGCACTCACTCAGATTCAGGAAGATCTTAAGTATTTGATGTAGCTACTGTGCTACTGCTGCCAACCACCCAAGGCAGTGAGCGTTTACATTCATATTGTTTACAATGGGTCTGGAGCCACACATGAATTAAGTCGACAGAACAGATTTCATGCAAATCTCAATCTCTCTTCTGTGTGATGTCAAATATTTAAACCTGACTTCATTCATGTCACAATCCCAGAGGCACACGCCGGTTTAATTGATTATTCCTCCTCCATTGAACCGAACTGTGCCATGCAACCACAAACCTGGACGGCACGCTACACACATCCTACCCTGTGATTGCTGGTGACCGAGCTGCTTTTTAAAGTGATAATCATAGTAATTAAGAAGTCTAAGCTCAGGATTTGGTGTGTTTCTTTGCATCTTTGTTCACTTTTTCCTGTTTGAGGGAAAGTTAAAGCACAGCTGTATACATATATCTGAGGGTGCATGCCTGCGTGCTTATGATTGTGTCTGTGTGCGTTTGTGGCTTCGGGTGTTTTCGTAGCTGGGGCAAAATCTGCTGACAGGTAGTGTGTCGGGAGGGGGACAGTGGCGCTTTTGAGACAGACACAGGAGACGAGTCTCAGGGAGAGAGAGGGAAAGGGAGAGAGAGAGAGAGAGAGAGAGAGAGAGAGAGAGAGAGAGAGAGAGAGAGAGAGAGAGAGAGAGAGAGAGAGAGAGAGAGAGAGAGAGAGAGGGCCTCTTTCATGTGACTCCGCATTCCACCAAGGCACAGGCAGGGAGAGGCACAAGACGAGACATGCGTCCCCCCTCGTCACTCCCTCTGCCTCCTCTCCCGCTGCACCCTGCCCTCCCCTCTGCCAGTGACCTTAACATTTATCAAAGAACCCCATGCTGGAATTCCTCTTCAGCATCTGTGTCCTGGTGAGAGAGTCAGACACACACACACACACACACACCAATCTGTTTTGAATATTGTGGTGCTGTGCTGGGGCTGTCCTTGTTGTTCCCTGAGTTAAGGAGGCTGGCCTCGAGACACTCACACACAGAGACACACGGACACATGCTTGCACACACATTCTCTCCTCCTTCTTGTTTCTTTATTGTACCTCCTGTCACTTTGTCCTATTCATTTAACCTTTCATTAGAGCCAGCAGACAGCCCTGTGTGTGTCTGCACAGCTTCAGGAACAATGCCAAAAGCCCCACTGTCACAGTTATTAGATTCCTCTGGCCCCCGTTTACCCTGGCAACTCGACATTAAGAGAGCGAGAGTGAAAGAGGGGAGGCAGGAGGACGAGGGAGGAAGAAAAAAAAAGGGGTGCACGGTTGACACTGCTGCCCGACTCCTCTGGTGAGGGATCGTCTTGACTTGTCAAGGACATGTGCCACATGTTGGCTGTGCAGATGGAACAGTGAAGGGAATGTTAAAGCCACGGCAGAAAGGAGGGAGAGAGAGAAACAGAGAGAGAGAGAGAGAGGGAGAGAGAGAGAGGACGGGCGTGGTGTGACTGTCTTGTGCTGTGGCGAGCAGCACCCTGGAGGAGTTAGACTGAAAACACAAACAGTTTGCGGAGGAATTCTGTTTTTAATGGGCAGCCAGGAGGGGCGGTCGGGTCCCCAAGGAAGGACAGAGCAGCGCCCACTCCATCTCTCTCTCTCTCCTGTCCTCTGCTCCTCTCTGCTCTCGCTCGTCCGATATGCACAACAAACCATATGAGCAGAATCTTGTTTTATGACTCCTGTTATTAATGTGTGGGTGGACGTTCGTTCACATATGTGTTGCATTTTGACTGAAGATAAAAATAAGATTCATTTTCACATTATTTTGGAATTTTTGGGAAAGTTTTGTATAAATGCGATGGATGCTTTATTTACTGTTCAATTGTGAGAATCTCTGAAACCATTGAAGTGTGAAAAGAAACAGAATTATGACACTTAAATGGGCAAAACTTTGCACATTAGGTGCAAATAGTTTATAACAACTTCTTTGTTCATTTGAGACCTCCGTCTTTTCAGCCATTGCTCCAAAATGACATTTTGTGTTGAAGTGTTGACTCAAATTTAATATTTTATCAAGATAACAAATTAACAAATTAAATTATCCATAAACTGATGTTTTTAATATCAATCATTAATTATGCCCTAATTATTTAAATAGAACATTTAATCTGACCAGGATTCAGCTTCCTAGTTCTAATTGATATGTGTAATCGGATGTAGAATACCTTTATATAAGCGATCCCCCCGCCCCCCCCGCCCCCCGTCTGTAACACTGAGGAAAGCCCAGCCCAGTCCTGTGCAGCTGGGTGAGGCTGTGTTCAGGTCGGTCCCACCCTGTCAGCAGCCAGCGGACAGTGATGCTCCTCCAGTAATACATTAGCTGAAATAGATCAGGGCCTGGAATGGAAAGGCATTGGTCACTCCAGTAAGGGGCAATGAATCGCTCACCTGTCATTGGTGATTGAGCCAGTGCACGAACACACACACACACACACACACACACACACTTTCCCTGCCCTAAAGACAGAGGGACAGAAAGAGAGCAACAGTCTGAACTCGGACCATCGGGCGGCAGTCTTGATGAAGTCCATCTCTCACTTCTGTCATCCCTCTGCACCTTTCCCTCCCCCTCTCTCTCCCCTCTGAGGCTCCCGCTCACTCTGTGTGACTGACTCTTTATTATCCTCATCCCGTGGCTTAGTTAGAGCGGTGACCAGCCGTCCCCCTCTCCTCTGTCCTCTCTGTCATCCCCATTTCCACCCTGTGGCTCTGCCCCGAGGCTGTCAATCCACCTACCTGCCCCACATTGCTCTAATTCCCTGATTGGACTCTGTCTCCCCCCCTCTCAGAGCTGTAATTGATGGTGGTGTTACTGTGCCCACTCTACTGGCCTTAAAGCTGCTCCTCCAGGTCAGCACTACTCCACCTTGTAAGACATGCTGGGATCGGGTAGTCAGCAAAGAGCTTTTCTGTCTCTGTATGTGTGTGAATTCAGGATAGGGGGCATTTACCATTTGCTTTGTCTGTGTGAGCATCAAAGTGTACCTGTTGGTTTTCAAACTGTTCTCCAAACTATTCAAAACAATCGTGACATTCACACTTGAAATGGGTCCCTTTGAACAAGGGACAATATTCCGTCAGAACTCAATGTTCCTTCTCAATAGTAACGTCTGCCCTTGGCTGCCATGAACACTCTGGGTTTGTCTGTAGTTTTCGTGTTAGTAGATCTTTTTTGAAGTAGGTTTAAACTGAATTTTAACATTTTGCAAAGCAAAACGTCTGGTGTGAAGGACACGTTTTAGTATCTGACTTGTCACCTTGATGAAGAAGAATGCCACTCAGTGGCGCATACCTCCGCCAAGGTCCAGCAGTCCCCTAGAATTTTATTACGCTGCGTCAAATTTCACACACTCATAAATATCATTCGACCAAATATGCATATTTTTTCTTCAACTGAAAAACAGTGAAACGTAAACAAAGTCCTCTCACGCAATGTTAAAAAGTAAAAAAAAATCCTGGATCTTTACCAACATTTAATGGGTTCTTTCTTGCCACATTTTCCATCCCCCAAACGAGTTCCATGAAAAACGTTGTTTGTGTAATCCTGCTGACCAGCCAACCAACCAACCAACCAACCAACCAACCAACCAATCAACCAACCAACCAACCAACCAACCAACCAACCAACCACCCAACTAACTAACCAGCAAACCAACCAACCAACCAGCCATCAGACCAACCAACCAACCAACCACCCAACTAACCAACCAGCCAGCCAGCCAACCAACCAACCAACTAACCAGCCATCAGACCAACCAACCAACCAACCAACCAACCAACCAACTAACCACCCAACTAACCAATCAACCAACCAACCAGCCAGCCAGCCAGCCAGCCAACCAACCAACCAACCAATCAACCAGCCATACAGCCAACCAACCAACCAACCAACCAGCCAACAAATAAATTAACGGGGGCTGAAACACAGTCTCCTTGATGGAGAAAATTAATTAAAAAAAATTATCTTTTCATTTGATTTGAATCCATCTAAGTTAGCTTTTGCATTGTGTAAGAATGGTGGTCGGACTAATATCTTCCCCTCAAACCACATTTCAGCAACGGCACTTTGTAAAACAAGAGCTTTAAAGTTTGCTATGTCCGCTAATCTCCTCCTCTCTCATTTTCCATGTCTCTTTGTCCCTGTCTCTGTCTTTCTTTCTTCCTCCCTGCCTGTAGCCCCGAGTCCCTCCCCAGCATGGACCTTGTATTTATTACCCTCTAAGTAATCACTTTGCTTTCTCTTTTGATAGACTGTTATTGCTCTAACTAGCTGAGGTCCCTATAGGTATTTGGAGGCTTTCCAGTTTTATTAGACAAAGGCCTCATTATTCAAGGCCAGCATTAAGACGACCATTAGATCCATTTGCCCCCTAGTCACATGTATCCTGTTGCAGCCAATTCATATTATAACCCCGGCACACTTAGTATTTACAGCACAAACATTCCCATTCCCTGTTGTCAAAGTATAGAAGATATTCAGAGAGCAGCTTTGCCACTTTGTGAGAGGTATAGCTGTTAGGTTAACAATAATCATTTCTACACATAGTTCAAAGAGATATTATTTCACAGATAATATACTCAGTGTCATATCTTGATAGATTAGGGTTAACCCAAAGCACTTAACCTTTAACGTGTTCCCTAACCCTGACAATAAAAAATGTTATTCCACTAAATTTTCTGTAGGCTTAAGTAACTCGAAACTCTGGTTGGTGCATATTTGTCTGCTTTTAAAAGAGGATACAACCGGATTGAAACAGGGAGGAAGTGTTTAAGTTTCCTACCCCAATAATAATTATAGTAAAATACCATGATACTGTCAACCTGTGATATTTTGGGACGGTTCAGAATGATAATCACCTATTTCATAATAGAGCTCACCAAAAGCCTCTTGTGTTCCTCCACCGAGGAGCTTAAGTTTTAATCCCGGTTTTTACTGTATGTTTGTAAGCAAGATTACACAAAAACAACTTTTGGTTTGGATCTGGATCAGGGGTTGGATGCAGGAATTTCTTTTTATCTTCTTTTACATTGTGAGTTGGGCTGTTTTCAGCCTTTTATATTTTCATTGGGAATACTTCATTGATCTTGAAGGCGGGACGGACGCTGACATTGTTGGCATGTCATATACAAACATACACAAGGGGCAGCCTAATGCCAACTCTGCTTGTTTCAAAAACGAAATATTGACGGGCCTTGTTAGCGGCAATATAAAATGACCAACACGCCTGCCGCCCTGGGGATCGAAAACATAAACAAAGAAACAGACGCACAAATTGTGGCAGACAGGATAAGAGATTTAAGGTGCTCCGCTTTTGATTTTTTTCTATTTCTTTTCTGCAGCTTTTTAATTTCTTTGTAGCCACCTATGTGTCCAATATAGTTCTCATCCTTCCTAATCGATGGCCCCTTATTGGGTTTCTGCGTTTGGTCAAATATCTCATCGCTTTCTGGCCCCTCAGGCAACAGGCTTCAAACTAATAAGAAATCTCCTCAGTCTCTCGGGTTGAGTGTACAGATGAAAAAAAAAAAAAACGATTAGTGCTGCGATGGTATGTATCTGTGACCGAAGCCTGATTTTCAACAAGTTCACCAAGTTAAAACTAAACAAAGAAACAAAGAATTGGACATGTTCCCTGGTCTTGTAGAGGATGTTAGCCCATGTTCACACTAAGCTGGATTTATTGTGTGGAGTTTCTTTCCGTCCAAATTTAAAGGTTACTGAACAACCACAAACTGATCTTTTCAGGATGTTTTGAAAACTTTTGAAATATAAGGTTTTCTAGAACAAACATTAACAGAACTCTATAGGTAGAGCCAGGTTCGGACAAAGCTTTGAAATGATTTTCAGGTTTGGGTCGAGTTCAGTCATGGTGTCTATAGTTATATTTACACTTACATTTGCATATGCCTGTAATCTGGGAAAACATTTGGGCTCGAGTCGTGTTTGTACAAAGAAAAACAGAATGCTTGTCGGGTTTGGACTCGGACTCGGTTTGTGTTCTCTTGTGCTCGGGAGGACAAGGAACCTTCTGAAGAAAGTCCTGAATGTGCAAGTTGTCTTCACATGTGCAGTGTTTTCTACGTTACTGTAGTTTAGCCTCAGGCAGCTGTATTTACCTATCGTGGTCATATTCATCCCAACTACTGTTGCACAGGTGGTGCTTGTGAATGTAGCCCACTGTACCTGAAGGAAACTTGAAATGTATTCATCCATACTATTGTACTGTACACCCAGTCCATGGATTCAGAGGCTACAGAAATAAACAAACCTGCACATTACTATGTTTTTGCACGTGTTTGGATCATCATTGATGTGTCAACTAATGAAGCCTAATATTCAAAACTCTTTCTCACCAGGATAAACGTATAGCAGCACACACACACTGACTGAAAAGTGTCTTTAAAGTGTCTTACGCAGAGTCAGAGAGGGAGAGAACGTAATGCCTTGATGTTCCACAGTGAGATAACATTTACTGGATCTGAATCTATCTATACACGGTTTAAACCTTTACTGTATGTACACATTTAAATAGAGTGTGTGGAAGAGAGAGAGGGAGACAGAGAGAGAGAGAGAGAAAGAGAGAGAAAGAGAGAGAGAGAGAGAGTGCCACTTTGGAGTAAAGCTGTCATTACTCCGGCTCGCGCACTCCCTCATAAATACTGATAATGAGATGCTTTCAGCAGCCTAATCATTTCTCGATGTAGCAGGAGGTAATGTGAGAGGAACACTCTCTTTCCTGCTCTTCTGCTGCAGATGACACCCACAGCTGGACTTCCACAGTGGAACTATGGAAAAGGATAGATTGTAGCTGTTTTGTGGTTGTTGTAGGAAGAGGGGAAAAGTTGGGAAGATTCTTTTTGTGCAGCTTCTTTCCATTATTAACATTTTGCTCAAAAAACAAGAATAAATGTTCAATTTTAATTACTATCACCTTAAATGTTTTAATGCAGATTTTCACATTTGTTTTTTGAGAAATTTCTACTTTTTCCCGTTTTTATCGTGCACCTTTATTTGCCTGTATGCACTTTACTAACTATTTTCTGAGGAAACTCAGGACATTACCACAACAAAAAACTGGAGAATGTTTCATTAAATTAGAAAGTTCTTTGAAAATTTGTTTGAAAATGTGTGTTGCAATATAGCTTTTAATGTCTCATCTGGATCAACAGAATCCTATAGGCTGGTATGAAAGTCAATGATACACTAGAATGACACTATAGAGCACGTCCCTCCACCAAAGACCAACAGTGCCTTTGAATCCAATCAAGCTGCACCAAAATGCACACTTTTCTTTTTTTTAATTTAGATCTATGAATCATTTCCTGTCAGTGAAAAACACAAAAATTCCCTATTTTGCAATGTTAAACCAAGTGATAGACAAACAGATTATTTTTGTGCAGCTTCTTTCCATTATTAACATTTTGCTCACAAAACAATATACTTACTATCACCTTTATTGTTTTAATGCAGATTTTCACGTTTGTTTTTTGAGAAATAGGAGCTTTTTACTTTTTGGGGTTTTATCGTGCACCTTTATTTACCTGTATGCACTTTACTTACTTTTTTCTGAGGAAACTCCTGACACTAGTTAACAACAAACTGGAGAATGTTTCTTTAAATTAGAAAGTTTTTTGAAAGAATGTTTGAAAATGCTCTGACCTGACGTGACAACAAGATTTAAATTAAAAATCAAAATCAAACCACTTATATGTGCTGCAATATAGTTTTTAAAATCTCATCTGGATCAACAGAATGCTATAGGCTGGTATCAAAGTCAATGATACACTAGAATGACTCTAAAACCAACAGTCCCTTTACATCCAATCAAGCTGCACCATAATGCACACTTTTCTTTTTTTTAATTTGGATACATGAATCATTTCCTGGGAAGTCAGTGAAAATGTCCAAAATGCCAGATTTTGCAATGTTAAATAAACCAAGTGATAGATAATTCCTTTATCCACATCCACACCCGAATTAGATGTGTTCCTTCTTGCCCTATGACCCATCCTCCCACCTAGTTCTGTGGAAATCCAAACAAACAGACAGGGGTGAAAACCTCCTTAGCTAACGTAACAATCTGTTTTACCTTTTAGTTTGGAGGGTTGTTGTTCTTCAGTAAAAGCCCCCCCTCTAGGAGGCGCCCTGTCTTCTGTGTGCCATAAGCTAAGGGGGCAGCGTCAAGCACATTGGTCACAGATGAATACTTTTCGGACACACATGGGATTATACATGTTTGTGTTTACGTGTATTTCTCTCTCATCATGCGCTCCAACAGGTGCACCGTAGAATGTCCTTAATAGTTTGGATGTGTCTCTCCGCAGGACGTACACAGTTATGCTCCGGCCCCCAACTTCAGAATGAACTTAGATCTCTGGAGGTCTCTCCCAGGATAGAATAAACAACAAAATACCAACAGCTATCGACACTTCACTATTTATAAACTGTATCTTTTCCTATGGGCCGTCTTTCTAATGGCTGTTCCCCGAGCCGCTCCATGAAAGCACTGGACGGCATGTCATCTTCTGCTGCCTGTCTTCCACTGGCCATTAACCGGCATCCTTGATCATTTTAATAGTGCCTGTACACCGCCTCTCCGACCCCACAGTGATTGGACAAACAGTGTTGTCCCTAGCGATATGAGAAGAATACATTGCGGAGTTATTGTGGTTTTTCCGGGGGCCTGGCTGTGTATTGTTTACTGGGTCTGCTTGATTGCCCTCTGTCCAAATCAGAGGGTACAGGCAGGCAGGGCAGGGGTCTACAGGGACGCACTGTGTTGTGGACTGTCCCAACGTGCTAAGAATATTCACTCAACCCACGGCTCTGAGGGGGGGAACCCATCCATAGCTCAGTAAACACACACAAACACACACACACACACACACATTGGAAGTCATACATTTGTGCACCAGGGACCATATGGCCATGCATAAATGTTAGGGTTTGTATTTCCAAGTGTGTGTGTGTGTCTGCTTTGCAGTGTGTGTGTGTGTGGTAGGAAGCCATGTCTGTCTCAACGTCACACATAATTACCCCCGATGTGACTTTTCTTTTCACAGTGGGAAAACACAGCGGGTCCTGGTCATTGACAGTGGCACATACAACTCCAAAATAATACCAACCATATGCTGGCAACCATAGCTGGATGTGGGCTCGGTTAGAATAAACGTATAGATACATATTTTTCCTGTGGTCTTTGCGTTTCTTAATGACCTTCTTTCATCATCTCCTATGGGTCACAGCGCTCATCGCTCGCGGCAACCAATTCAGTTAAAGGAGCAGCTCTAATCTTCACCCACCTCTGATTTCTATCTGTTAATCCCTTGCTTAAAACTCATAATTAAGCTAATTAGACACTATCTTACTACAATTGCCCCTTATTGGCCAGATAGGGGGACGACTGAGAGAGCAAGGTTACATCTCGGAGTGAGAATTTGATAAATGCTTACGGCCAACACAGTCGTTCAAGCTTTAAATAGAACTTTGATGGATTTTCTTCACCACCTTTAATCTGCCGTGCAGTTCATTTCAGAGGACTGGGACTTTTTTATTAATTTGTGGGATTCATGTTTCACGGTCGTGGTTTCCGAGCAGGTCTGGTCCTCAAGGCCGCCTCGGCTCAACCTGGTATAAGTAGGAAGGTAACATCAGCAATTAGGACAGGATTAAATAAACACGTATCAAAACACATTTTACAGAATAAACAAGAAAGAAAAGATGTCTATTGTTATATATCGGCCACTGTATTGTGATTGAAGAGAGATGCTTGGCTCACTACTGTTGGCATCGTCATTGGCCTCGGCCTCTAAACGTCAATATCAGTCGGTCTTTACAAAACAACGTCATAAACAGCGGCAGCGGCTTTTTAAAAACCAAAAGTCCTGTTTTCCATGATGTTGCCATCTGGTCCCGTGTTTACAGAAGCTGAGTGAGTGATCAAATTTGATTATCGCAGAAAGATGCTTGGAGACTTCCACATGTGCTTGTTTGTGCCTGTAAAAGTTTGAACCCTGTCTCTGAGGGATGTGGTGACTTGATGTTGTTTAGACTCATCTCCCTGCCCCCCCCCCCCCCCCGCCCCCCCGACTCTGGAGACCTGTCTTTGTAGCCATCCCAGCATCCTGCTCACTGCTCCGCTGCATCCATATCGTGCTAATGATCATGGGAGTGGACAGCTGCTTAATGCAGTAGTGTCATCAGTGCTGCTTTCTGATAGCAGCTCCATTGCACTTGACGCGACTCAAATGTATCTGCTCCATGCGAGCCACCCCCCCACCCACATTCAGCAGATCGACTAATGTGGTCGAGGCTGAGCCCGGTGAAGGTGTATGAGATGTGTGTGCCAGATCACATTTTCACTGTGTGATTACAGGACGTATCACATTCGGAGTGTATGATTACAGACAAGGTTCCTGTCATTTTTCATCGGTCATGACGCTGTCAAATTTTCAAAGTGCAGCCCTCAGTGACATTATAAATATGTCATAAATAATGATCAGATCCTTTCATCAGGCAACACCAACGTCGGGAGATACTCCATTACAAACTAGAGGTCCTACATTTACAAAAGTCTACAAAGTAAAAGTACTCGTTACGCAACATTACTACAAGCAGCATTTTAAAGTGATAACTTGTCGTCTAAAGAATTGTATGTTCTTTTTTTGCAGTTTAAACCAGTAACAGATTATAACAGCCGTCAGATAAACTAAGTGGAGTTTAGTCAGTCCATCCATCCATCCATCCATCCATCCATCCATCCATCCATCCATCCATCCATCCATCCATCCATCCATCCATCTATCCATCCTTCCATCCATCCATCAATCCATCCATTAATCCTTCCATCATCCATCCATCCATCCATCCACCCATCCACCCATCCATCCATCCATCCATCCATCCATCCATCCATCCATCCATCCATCCATCCATCCATCCATCCATTCATCTATCCATTCATCCATCCATCCATCCATCCATCCATCCATCCATCCATCCATCCATACATCCATACATCCTTCCATCCATCCATCCATCCATCCATCCATCCATCCATCCATCCATCCATCCATCCATCCATCCATCCACCCATCCATTCATCCATCAATCCATCCATCCATCCATCCTTCCATCCATCCATCCATCCATCCATCCATCCATCCATCCATCCATCCATCCATCCATCCATCCATCCATCCATCCATCCATCCATCAATCCATCCATCCACTCATCCACCCATCAATCCGTCCGTCCGTCCATCCATCCATCCATCCATCCATCCATCCATCCATCCATCCATCCATCCATCCATCCATCCATCCATCCATCCATCCATCCATCCATCCATCCATCCATCCATCCATCCATCCATCCATCTGTCCATCCATCTGTCCATAGCGTAGTGTAGGGTTTAGAGATGATGCAGGAGAGATTAAGACATTAAAGGGACCTTTCTAATTATGTGTAACCACAATTAAAAATTCCTGACAAAATCCCTTACTGCATCTATTCACCTTTTTGGTTACACACTTAATGTTCGATGGCGACCCAGCATGCACTGGGGGCCGCCCTCGTGCCTGGTGATGGTCACCTGACCTCAGCGCACGCACTCATCCAATCATGCACTCTCTCTCTCACACTCGGCTGGAGCTCGCCCATCCCCGTGCAGCTAAAGAAACAGAAGAACAGTTGGAACAATACGGCCACAGTTTCACAAGAGTGTGAAAGGAAAGGTACGACCGCTGGAGGTGAACATGTGGAGTCTGAACCTGTGGCTGTTTGCTCCACTTGCATGTGTGCGTGTGTGTGTGTGTTTGGAAATGTGTGTGGCAGGCTGGCATCGAACCCACAGGTCACAGGAGTAAACTGATGTCTGCTCCTTCACCTCACCTGGCTGGCCTGCTTTTATTTAGCAGACTGCACAAAGAGTAATTCCAGGTTTGTTGAAACACTAATGAAGTAAAATCCGAAGAACATAAACAGCCATTAATGCTGCCTCACCCTTTACCAGACAGTATTTGTCTTGTCATCACTCACTGTGGTTTTATTTGGAGGTTTCTGTTGCCATGGACACCGCCGTCGTCATTGCAGACATCATTGAAAGAAGTTTTCAATTAAAGGTTTCTCCAAAAGACATAGTCCCATTAAAACAGCTGGTAGCATTATCCAGTGTAGCAGGGACGCTTTTCCTGGAAACACACATTACTTTGTTGAACTTTTTGTTGTTGTTTGAACACAAAGAAAGTTCTGCTCACCTCCACTGCACTGGGACAGAGGAAGACATATGAGACACTGATATTTCAAAACCTCAGCAGATAAATAAAAACCTTTAACATGTCGAGATAATCCCAACGATAAGATTACATTTATTTTTTCTATAATTTGGGTAATCCAACTCCTTAAACCTGTCAGAGAGTCAATAGGAGAGATAATGCACTTATGTGAAGACTGGAGGGGAGAGACCATCACAACTCTGCTCGTCCCTGTGCCTCTCTCCTTTTTCTCCTTCTTTCCCTTCTTTCCCTTCTCTTCTCTTCTCTCTCCCTTCTCTCCGTCACTCCTCCCGTCCTCCATTCTTGCAGTTCATATTTCAGTTTGCTCCCAGGAGCTCACAAGTCCGTGCCAGACGGAAATTCGCTGAGGCAGCAGGAGCCCCCTTGGAGGCCACATGGAGGAGGGACAGGAGGGGAACAATCAAGCCCAGTCCTCCCATGCTATCCCTCCCTCTCGTCCTCTCACTCTCCCATGGACTTTTTCCTCCCATTCCCCCCCGTTTTTTTTTCTCTTCCTCCCTTCCTCCCTTCCTGTCGTTTTCCCTCTCTCCTATCTCTCTCTGTGTCTTCTGTCTCCAGCCTGCCAGGCTACACAGGTCCTCAGGGTGACTTGCTCTTGGCTCGGGTCCCTCAGCACAGAGCCCTCTCCTCTCCTGCCTCACCCCCCAAACTTCTCCTCCGCTTTTTTCACTCCTGCCACCCCCCTCCTCCTCCTCCTCCTCCTCCTCCTCCTCCACTCTCCTCCTTCCTTCTCCAGCTCTCTCCCTCCCTGGGGGGAAGACGGTGAGGCCATCCAGTCCCGAGCTGTCCATCAGCGATGGTGTTTACTTGCAGCGTGACAGGCCGACACATCTGGAGCGCATATTCACTCGTGTTCACACTCTCTCTCTCCCTCTCTCTCCTTGCTGGCCCTCCATATATCCTGCGTCTGCCACCGGACGGCTCGTTTTGGGGCCGTTTGTCGTCGTTATGGCGAGCCCACCTCGGACTTTCATGCACTCACCAAACGCACACACACACGGAGATTTGTTTTCATCCACATTTTCCTCTTTCTTTCACCCCTCCAGTGGTTTTTCAGTTGCATGACAGAAATTGGAGTTAACCACCGACAGGGGAGGTGGGGGGTGGAGGAGGTGGGAGGGTGCAGAGCAGTGATGGGGGCAAAAGTCAGACTTCTCTCATCCACATCTTTCTCTCTCTCTCTCTTCCTCCATCTGTATCTCTTTGCCTGTTCTACTTTTCAGTGAGTGCAAACTAATTACAGCAGCTCCTCCACTCCTCTGTGGAAACCCATGACTACTGGTCTAACGAAGTGACACTCTTTCTTTCTTCATCCCATGTCTCCCTCTCCCCGCGTTGCTCAGTCATCCTCCCGAACCCCCCCACCTCCCACCTCCCACCCGGCATCCCACC